>NC_046161.1:16838224-17151974 GCF_011064425.1 Rattus rattus | reverse complement strand
GCTGGACACTGCGACCCGCTCGGCCTCGCGTGAACACGAATGAGTGCGGCTGTGCGGCGTAGGCCTCGAGGTTGCGGAGCTGCGCCTGGGCGCGAGCGCGCTTCTGATGTCGGGACTGCGGGGATGACAGGCAGGCGGTGAGCGCCCCGGCTTCGGTCGCGACCCCACCAGCGCCCCATGCCCGCTCCCCGGTCGCCGCGCCTCACCCGCCCCGACTGCCCCATGCTGCCTGCTTCTCCACGAGGCAGCCCCTGTAGTCGCTTCCGGCGCACACCGTTCACTTCCGTGCAAGGGACTCAGAGAACACGGAGCTTACGCACTGCGTGGCCAATTTCCGGCGCCGCGCGGTTTGTAGCGCTTCCCACTTCCTGCGCGCCGGCCTCTGAGGTCATCCAGCGGGCCTTAGCGCTGGTTAGCTTAAAGGACCAGGGGATCTTTACCGGGCTTGTAAAAAACGATGCTATGCCCCTTTTACGGAAATGGGAGGGGGACGCACAGTCATTTGAACGTTCAAATCCTTATCCTGCACGGTTTTGCAAGGCGTGCGACTCTTTCCTTTATTCTCTCTTTTTTTTTTTTGGCCTTTCAGGCAGGTTTTTGTTTTTTTGTTTTTTTAATTTAATTATGAAACAGGCTCTCGCGCAGTCCACGCTGGCTTGCAACTGACAGAGATCCGCTTGCCTATACTGAGCACTGGGATTAGAGGCATGTGCCACCATTCCTGGCTGCCTAAACTCAGATCCGTGAGCCTGTGCCTTCCAAGCACTGGGATTAAAGGCATGTACCACCATGTCCACCCCTTCTCCAAATAAATTGTATTTATTTATTTATTATCTGTGGTGGTGCATATGTGGTGGCACACATGGGAAGGTCAAAGGATAACTTTTTTTTTTTTTTTTTTTTTTTTTTGGAGCTGGGGACCGAACCCAGGGCCTTGCTTGCTAGGCAAGGGCTCTACCACTGAGCTAAATCCCCAACCCCTAGAGGATAACTTTTAAGAGTTGGTTTCTTTTGTCATATGAGGCCTGGAGATGGAATTCAGATCCTCAGACTTGGTGGCAGTAGGCATCTCTACTCACTGGGCCATCTTGGCAGACTCTCTAAAATGTTTTAAACTATTATTATGCTATGCCCACAGGTATTTTCTTTTTTTTTTTTTTTTTTTTTTTTTCCAGGAGCTGGGGACCGAACCCAGGGCCTTGTGCTTTAGGCAAGGGCTCTTGAGCTAAATCCCCAACCCCTAGAGGATAACTTTTTAAGAGTTGGTTTTTTTGTCATATGAGGCCTGGAGATGGAATTCAGATCCTCAGACTTGGGGCAGTAGGCATCTCTACTCACTGGGCCATCTTGCAGACTCTCTAAAATGTTTTAAACTATTATTATGCTATGCCCAGGTATTTTCTTTTCTTTTTTTTTTTTTTTTTTTTTTTGGGCTGCTTGCCTGGGCAAGTGCTCTACCGCTGAGCTAAATCCCCAACCCCGACCACAGGTATTTTACATAAATAACTGTTTGGGTGCCTGTGGAGGCAAGAAGGGAATCCTGAAGAGGAAAGTGGAGTTACAGATGGTTATGAACTGCCATGTAGGTGCTAGAAATTGAACATCCTGAGCCATCTCTCCAGCCAGTTTTAATGTAAATCAGCTTACCAAGTTTGGATTTCTTTTTCATTTTCTATATATATTATATGTATTATATATAAATATATATTATATGTATTATTATATATAAATATAGATCTCATTCTAGATGGTTGTGAGCCACCATGTGGTTGCTGGGATTTGAACTCAGGACCTCTGGAAGAGCAGTCAGTGCTCTTTACCACTGAGCCATCTCTCCAGCCCAGCTTCCTAGCTTCCTATCCAACTATCATTGTAACTCCACATGCCCAAGCTATTTTCCTCTTTCTTCCCCGAACCCTCTTGGGGTTTTGGAGACAGGATTTCTTTGTATAGTCCTGGCTTTTTTTTTTTTTTTTTTTTTTTTGGTTCTTTTTTTCGGATCTGGGGACCGAAAGGGCCTTAGCTTCCTAGGTAGCTCTACCACTGGCTAAATCCCCAACCCCAGTCCTGGCTTTTCTTAAATTAGCTCTGTAGACCAGGCTGGCCTGGACTCACAGAGACCCACCTGCCTCTGCCTCCTGAATGCTGGGATCAAAGGCATACACCACCACTGCCTGGCAGCTTTTTTTCATTTTAAGGCATGCAGTATATGCAGGAAGGTGAGCCCACCAATCCTTCTGTTTTTCTTATTTTTTTGAGATGGTTTCATTATGTAGAGGCTAGCCCAGAACTCACAGAAATCCATCTGCCTCAGCCTCCTTAAGTGTTGAGATAAAAGGCATGTACCACCATACCCAGTGAATAGTTAATGACTGTGGTGGTTTGAAGAAGGCTCATAGATTCCAACTTTTGGTACCCACTTGGTGGAACAGTTTAGGAAGAATTAGGAGGTGTGGCCTTATTGGAGGAGATGTGTCAGTTTGTGGATTCAAAAATGATAAGTTATTTCTCTGCCAATGAAATGAGCCAATTAAAGCCAGATTAGATTATATTAAATTATTAAATGCAGGTTTCTTGGGAAACTGCTCCCGGGTGAGTTCACTGGCCCCAAGGACTGAGGCCAGAGATGGCACCATAGGGGGGTAGGGGGAATAAAGAGAGAAAGGGCACAGGGCAGGAAGAGAGAGAAGGAGAGGGTGGGGGCAAAATGTCTAGACTGTATAGGAAATAGCCTTTTGGGGAAGGGCAGCCCAACCCCTGGGCTGGAAAGATCAGGGTTGGGGACAGGGTATGCCAGGTTGGGACTGAGGGATGCTGGGAGAACCTAGAAGCCAGGTCTGCTTTGGTATACAAAACATGCATCCCAGTCCCCTGTCTCAGAGTCTGAAACCAAACAGAAGGGTCACTCCTCTGCTTCCTGCTTTTGGATCCCATGTGAGCTCCCAGCTACTGTTCCAGGATCATGTCTGTCTGTCTGTCTGCTACCATAATGGTTGTAGACTCACCCTCTTAAACTGCGAACAAGCCCCCAAGTAAATGTGCTGTTGTGTAAGTTGCCTCTGCCATGCTGTCTCTTCACAGCAGAACAGTGACTAAGACAAGGATCTAAAACAAAGAGTCTCAGCCAAGCTTAGAACCTGGCTGGGTAGCAGAGGGACAGATACATCTTGCTGACAAGAGAACCAACATAGTTATGAGAGCATCTGCAGGCTGGAGACTAACAAAGTCAATATATGATTAAACATCAAAGGACAACCCTCAGATAGAAGTTCCCACCCCAACATTGTTCCCTTTCGTGTCCTCTAAAACCCTAACTCCCCTGCACCTTGCTACCATCTCTGCTTCCTTGTTCTGTTCAGGTCAGTTTAGGCTTTCTTTTATCTTCATATTGCCTTCATTAATCCAGATCTAACCCAGCCCCCTTTAAGATAGGGGCTTCCTGGCTGGCTTGGGACTCACAGAGATCCAACTGCCGCTGTCTCCCAGGCACTGTGATTAAGCTTGTGCCACTTCATCCTAAAGTTTTTTTTCTTCTGGCAATATTGGGAACCAACCAAGGACCTTGCATGGGCTCTACCACTGAGTCACACCTCCAGCCCCTCACTGGGGGATTCTAGGCAGGGGCTCTACAGTTGAGTCACACCTCTATTGGCTGCTAGGATTAAGTGAGAAACGAGTTTTACCCCTTTAAGGGTGTCCCCAGCACCAGGCATCAGGATGTGCACCAATACATCATCATCTTCATGTCGTCTGAGTCTGGATCCCACAAGTCTACAGGGCCCAGGCCCTCCCATGCTCTGCGAGCCTGAGAGAAAGAAGAAACTCACAGAGGGCACTGGCCTCTGTTATCATGCTCTGGAGGCCTGGGCAAGGGGATCTGGCTTTTCTGCTCAGGGTTCTCACACTGGAAATACTAAATATTTACACTTGCTGTGCTCCCAGGCTCCATCCATGCTCTGGGGGATGGGTGCTTTCCAAGTCTCTCAACTTTTAGCCTCCCTATCTAGACTGCTCAGAGGCTCTCCCAGTCCTCCATCCTGGTCCTCTATCCCGGTCCTTCAGGCTTTACTCGGAATTTTGTGGGCTTGCGGCAAACCTCACTGGCGCCAGCACCCGCGCCGGGCCGTGAGAGGTGAGATCGGGGTAGGAGCGGACATAGGTAGATACTGTTTGTAGAGAGCATCTGGTCTTGTGTGTGTTTGTGGGGGCGGTGGGGAGTATAGGGAGTCTCCCAGGCCTCTTGTTTACTCCAGGCTTGCCAGTGAAGGCAGCCACAAGTGCCAAAGAGAAGACTCTACCCAGTGCTTGGGAGCTCATGCCTGCTGAGCGGCCGCTGTAGCTAGTGCACCTTGCCTCTAGCTCAGAAATGTGCGTGGTTTTCCGTGCTTCAGAGCAGAACCTCCTCAGCTGCTCCTATTTGGTGCTTCCTGTCTCCCGGCTCACTCAGCCGCATTTCCCTTCTATGCCACCCTCACCGGCCTCTTTGCTATTTATTCTGTTCAGCACATCCGAAATGAGACCCAGGACCTTTGCACTCATGCTTCCTTCTGAGCAGGTCCAAGTGTGTGACCATGAGTGCCTGAGAGTGGTGGCATGGGGTCCTGCGTGTGAATTCTTCGGGGCACGAGTGGGGAGTCATGAATATTAACCTGGCTGAAGACACTGTGTGAAGCATGATATGGTAGCACATACAGGTCATCTAGGGACGGAGAGGCTCAGGCAGTAGGCTCTCAACCTAGTTCCGTAATGGCCTGGGCTAAATAGTGACACCATGTCTCAGATTAGAAATGAGGGGCCCAGCATGAATAAGGTCCAGGGTTCCATCCCCTGTTCGCTCCTCACCCCACACAAAATGGGGGTTTTCTCCTTAAGTGGGAGCCACAGAAGGTTCTGAGGGGAGAGGTGACCAGGCCCACACAGGTGTCCGGAACAGAAAGTGGAGAGGGATTTGGGGAGTAAACAGTTGTTGTATCAGCTGTGGTAGATGGAGACTCTACGCTGCGAGATGCAGCTCATCAGCTCGGTTGTGGAGCACTACCCTGGAGGTGAAGCCTGGGGATCAATACTTTAGTCCTTCTTCGCTACCTGGAAGTTTTGGTACCTGTCTAGGCTAAAACAGTAATCTCCCTCTTTACTGCAGGTGGCGGCCATGGGGACTGCTGTGCTGCGGAAGCTGCAGCTGCTGCTCCTGCTGGGCGCTTGGAGGGCGCTTGGAGATGCCGCGCGGTGCCGCGTCACCCTTGTTTTGTCCCCGCAGATGGCGACTAGCGCCGTCTGCAGGAGCTCAGAAGCTTCCCAAGACAGCGAACTGGCCACGCTGCGCATGCGCCTGGGCCGTCACGAGGCGCTGCTGCGCGCGCTGCAAAGGCGTGCGGCCGAGGGTGGTGCGCTCGCGGGCGAGGTGCGCGCGCTGCGCGAGCACAGTCTCACCTTAAACACGCGTCTGGGCCAGCTGCGCGCGCAACTGCAGCAGGAGGCGGGGGCGGAGCCTGACCTGGGGGCGGAGCCTGCTGCGGCGCTTGGTTTGCTAGCAGAGCGCGCGCTGGGTGCGGAGGCCGAAGTGCGCCTGACGACCGCGCGCCTGCAGCAGCTGGAGGAGCAGCTCCGTGAGCATGCGCAGCTCATGAACCAGCATAGCAGCCTCCTTGGCCGCCTGCAACGCGCGTGCGCGGGCCCGGAACGGGGCCAGCAGCAGGTAGCTGTTCCCAGGATCTCAGATCCCAAATCCTAAACAGGGTGAATGGTTGGGAAGAGCCTCATTCGCTGCACGAAAATATTCACAGCATCTAGGCTTACATGCACTATTACCATACACAAGGACTTCAGGTTTTTTTTTTCTTTTTTTCACTAGACAGGGTTTCTCTGTGTAGTCCTTGCTGTCTGAGAACTCACTTTGTAGACCAGGCTGACCTAGAATTCAGAGATCCGCCTACCTCTGCCTCCCGAGTGCTGGGATTAAAGGCATGCACCACCACACCGGGCTTGCAAATCCTTTAAGGATTTATTTTCATCTTAATGTAGGTGGACCCATGTGTGTCTGCATGTGTGTCTGTGCACCACGTGTGTGTACAGTGTGTATACAGGCCAAAAGTGATCTGGAACTAGAGTTACAGATGGCAGTTGAGTCACCTTGTGGGTGCTGGGAATTGAACGTGGGTCTTCCGGAAGAACAGCCAGTGCTCTTCCCCCCAGCTGAGGACCGAACCCAGGGCCTTGCACTTGCTAAATCCCCAACCCCCAGCCAGTGCTCTTAACTGCTTGCTGAGTCAGCTCTCCAGTCCCTAAGACAATATATTCTTGTAACTACATGAGACTTCTGAATTATCAGCTATTTCTGTCACCAAGCCATTTTGGTTTTGTTTGCTTGTTTTTCATTTTTGTTTTTGTTTGTTTGTTTGTTTGTTTTGAGGCAGGGTTTCTCTGCACAGCCACGGCTGTCTTGGAACTCACTCTGTAGACCAGACTGGCCTTGACTTTACAGAGATCTGCCTGTGTCTACTTCCTGACTGCTGGAATTAAAGGCATGTGCCCCCACTGCCTGACTTTTTTTCTTTCTTTTTTTTTTTTTTTAGTTGAGATAGGGTCTCATGTAGCCCAGGCTGGGTTCTAGCTTCTTGTGTAGCTGAGGATGACCTTGATTCTCATGTTCTGCCTCCTCGGTGCAAGTGACAGACATGGGACGAGAAGCTTGGTCAGCTGGTTTTTCGTTCCGATTGGTTTAAGGGTCCCTGGAACTTCCTGTATGTGACATAACTGCCCTACTGCTGAACCACATCCCCAACATTGGGCCTGAATTCTGGATTGATGATGGATCTGTAGATTTTTCCTAAATTGTCCAAGGTCCCTGTGCTCAGCAGTGAAGCTGTGATCAATAGCACACTGGGAGTTGGCCCAGCATTCTCTGAGCTCAAAAGCACAGAGCAAAGGAAGCATGGTGTCACGCAATGACAATGACGCAGTCCCCAGCTTGCAGGAGGCAGAGGCAGGAGTGTCTTTCAAGTTCCAGGCTAGCCAGTTGGCGTGAGACCCCGCTTGTTTCTCAAACAAAAAGTGACAAGAAGATAAGGTTGGGCAGGGAGGTGGCTCAGGTTGGAAGAGTGCTTGCTTTGCAAGCCTGAAGGCCTAAGTTCCATCCCCAGCACCATGGAGGCCCCGGCCTGGGTGCATGCGCTCTGTGTCTGCTCCAGTGCTGTGCTGGGCAGACAGGGTGACTGGGGCTTACAGCACAGTAAGACACCCTAAGACACCCAGTCTTAAGGGAGCAGGAAGGGTGGCAGGGCATCCTTTGCCCTCTGTGCTTCTCTTAGGACGGGTGACAAAGCTGGGACATTGCCTTGCCTGATTTTCTGTTTATTTGGTAGGGGATTTGATCTACGGATCCTGCCTATCCCGCTGCCTGTGCCAGGGGAGGTCTGGCCTCCTTAGCTGAGGGGTTAATGTAATTATGTCTGACTGTATGACCGCAGGTCCTGCCACTGCCCCTGGTGCCTTTGGTTCCTCTGAGTCTAGTGGGAAGTGCCAGCAACACCAGTCGGAGGCTGGACCAAATTCCAGAGCGCCAGAGAGAGCAGAGCTTGAGACAGCAGGGGCCTCCATCTTCTCCGCTGCCCACAGGGCACATTGCTGTCCCCACCAGACCAGTGGGTAAGTTAAAGCAAGCCTGCTGGGGGTGTGTGTGTGAGAGAGATGAGGACCCAGGGGTTCCAGTGCCTTTTGGATAGATGGAAATACTGGAGTTAGGATTTGGCTGGAAGTTTGAGGACTAGGGGAAATGACACTCTTATTCTGACGAGGGGATAAGAGAGGACTATGAGTCTGTGAGAAGAACAGGCTGGAGATGTGCTTTGGTGGTAGAGCACCCAGGTTTTCAGTTGCCTTCCAACAGTACAGAAGCAAACAAAACCAATCCTCTCAGTCACTAGGAAGAGAAAATAGGACTCACTCTGTAGACCAGGCTGGGATTAAAGGCGTGTTGCTACCACACGGGCATGGTGGTGAGGGCATGAGAGATTAGGACTGCTACTTTGTGTGAGATGTTGGCTCGTAGGATCACGTTTTTGGAGAAAAGAGGGACTGGTCAGAAAATGGCTCTCCCTCCAGTGGATACAGAAGGTGATGACTTTTATTTGGGTAAGGGGACTGATGAGAACCAGGACTCTGATACAATGAGGGGTTGGTTGGCTCGGTCTGTCTCTTGCCACAGGCCCATGGAGGGATTGTGCGGAGGCCCAGGGGGCAGGTCACTGGCAGAGTGGAGTGTATGAACTGCGGTTGGGCCGTCGTGTGGTGCCCGTGTGGTGTGAACAGCAGCAGGAGGGTGGAGGCTGGACCGTCATCCAAAGGCGGCAGGATGGCTCTGTCAACTTCTTCACCAACTGGCAACATTACAAGGTGGGTGCTTGGGGTGGGGGAGATGGAGACTGCGCTGGGCAGAAAGGAAGCCCCCGCCTCTTCCTCCTGCCCTTCTAGGTGGGCTTTGGACGGCCGGACGGAGAATACTGGCTGGGCTTGGAACCCGTGCATCAGGTGACTAGCCGCGGGGACCACGAGCTGCTGATACTCTTAGAGGACTGGGGGGGCCGTGGGGCACGCGCCCACTATGACAGCTTCTCCTTGGAACCCGAGAGTGACCACTACCGGCTGCGGCTTGGCCAGTACCATGGTGATGCTGGAGATTCCCTCTCCTGGCACAATGACAAACCTTTCAGCACTGTGGATAGGGACAGAGACTCGTATTCTGGTAAGGAGAGCTTTTATTCTGGTGGGAGGGCAGGGAGGCGGGACTGCTAGTCTTGTTAAGAGTAAAAAGCAGTAAAGCTAGGTTTTCCCTTCTGGGAGAGGCTGAAGGTGGCTTAGCAGTTAAGAGCAAGTACCATTCCTCCTGGGCTCGGTTCTCAGCACCCATCAACAGCCTGTAACTTGAGTGCCAGAGGATCTGACGCTTCTAGCCTCTGTGGGCATCTACATTAAAAATAAATGCAAAGTTTCCTTCTGCTGAACTGGGTGTGGTGGTCCAGGGCTCCAGTCCCAGCTCCAGGAGGAGGAGGAGGACTGAGGGGCAGGAATCTCAGGTCATCCTTGGGATAGCAAGCTCAAGGTCAGCCTGGGCCACATAATACCCCGACTCAGAAAGAAACTCCCCTAAGGTTAAGTACCTCAGAGTAAGAAGGCTTCTCTGCTAGAGAACAAGGCGCTTTTATTCTGATAGGGGAGCAGGGATTCCAGAGTTCCCCTCTGCTGACTAACTGAAAGATATAGGCACCCTGTTTAGAATGTGGGGGGACAGAGCTGGGCCTACAATCTAAGCACACTCTACCACTGAACTATATCCCCAGTCTATTTGTTTATTTTTGAGACAGGATCTTACTGTGGAGCCCAGGCTGGTCTAAAACTCCAAACCCTCTTGTTCCTCTCTCTCATGTACGGAATAAACCTCGAAAGGAAACAGAGGCCCTCTCCCCCCCCAAAAAATGACAAATTATTACTTTGCAGAAAATATAGGAAAGGCATGCCTCGTATTTTGGTGAGGAGATGAGGAATTAAGGCTATTACTCTGAAGAAGAAAGTGAGAAGCCACAGCCTTTTATTTTGGTGAAGAAATGGAGTATCAGGGCTTCTATTCAATAAGATATGGAAGGTTGAGGAATGCTTGCTTGCAAAAGCTTTGCACAAAGAAGTGCTGGTAGATACTTTTATTTTGGTGGGAAAACGAATGCTGTCTCTTTCTCTCTCCTCTCTCTCCCCCCTCAGGCAACTGTGCCCTCTACCATCGTGGGGGCTGGTGGTACCATGCCTGCGCCCACTCCAACCTCAATGGTGTATGGTATCACGGAGGTCATTACCGGAGCCGATACCAGGACGGGGTCTACTGGGCCGAGTTCCGTGGTGGGGCGTACTCTCTGAAGAAGGCTGCTATGCTGACCCGGCTTGTGCGGTTGTGACTGTCCCATGAGTACCCCCCCAAGGGTGCTCCTATCTCCTTGAGCTGGTATCTTATAGCAACAGGAGGTGTCCATTCACTGTGTCTGTCATTCCTTCGTGCACCTGGCCAGGGTCACTCTCGGGGCCCACCATCTTCCTCTTCTTCCTCCTCCTCCTCCTCCTTCAGGTCCTCCAGGATGAGGTGGTCCAGGTCATCCAGGAGGCCTCCTTGGCTCAGGCATGTGGCCACTGTGGAGCCGCTGCTGATGTGGGGGTTGCTAGGGTGCAGGACTTTGGGGAGGTGATTCTGCTTCCGGCTCTTGGGATGGGCACAGGAGGTCCCAGGCACATGGGGCTCTGGGGGAAGGAAGAGTTGCTGACGTCCTGAGAGACCCTGGAGCTAAGAGGGGACTGGGGCTCTGCAGGAAGACCCATTGGAGCCCAAGAACACAGAGGTCAGAGGTCATAAAATCTACAGGTGTTGAAACTCTCGAGGGAGGTGGGAACATGGTCACAAAAACAGACTCACAGGTAGTGAGGACCACGGGCCTAGCAGGCTGGACACCACAGAGCTTCCGGAAACTCCATGGGAGGAGGGAGAGAGGAGCCATTTCTAGGGAACCATAGAGGATTCGTGGGAGGAGGGAGCAGCCCCCGGGGTCGATGTGCAGGGGATGCAGAATGTAGGGTGCACACCAGCTCACCTCTCCGGTTGTAGCAATCTGCAGCTGAGCAGGAGTGGGTGTGTGTGCTGCGGCGATCCAGGTCACGGTCCCAGCGTGGGGGCAGGATCCGAGTGGGATACACAGGGAAGCCGCACCCGTAGCAGGGTGATGGGGACCCCATCTGTGCCCAGCCCCTGGGGGCCAGCAGGGCTGTAAGGGGCTGAGGGGATGGCTGGGCACAGGGGACAGGAGGAGGGGACTAGGCTGGGGCGGGGCTTAGGGTGGGCTGGGCTGGGGCGGGGCTGAGGGTGGGCTGGGGTCCGGGCCCTCACCGGAAGTTGTGGCGACACTTTGGGCAGTGGAACTCTGCCAGACCCCACATCTTGTCGTTTGGCACTGGTTCATAACGCTTCCGACATTTTCGACACCGGGACACCTGAGAAAGTAGGAGGAGCCCATAGCTGTCGGGGCCAAGGTGCAAGGCTCAGGCAGGTCTCAGTCCAGGCTAGCTTTCAACTCCTGGCCCTCCTGTCTCCGCCTCTCCAGTGTCAGGCAGGCCTGTGCCTGATAGGTGGTGCTTCATGAATGCTAGGTTGACACTGTACTAATGGAGCCGCGGCCTCAGCTTTTAGTAGAAGCCCCTAATTTTTTTTTTTTTTTGGTTCTTTTTTTCGGAGCTGGGGACCGAACCCAGGGCCTTGCGCTTCCTAGACAAGCGCGTAGAAGCCCCTAATAATCAAGAGGTTAGGAGGCCGAGCCAGGCATGGTAGCACACGCCTTTAATTCCAGCACTCAGGCAGAGACAATCGGACCTCTGAGTTCCAGGCCAGCCAGGACTACGTGAGACAGACTCTCTCATCAAAAAGAAAAGAGGTTAAGAAGCCAGATTGGGGTTTGGTAGGTGTGAAAGCCAACAGTTCAACCTAAGTTCAAGGGTATTGACGTTGGGCTTTCATGGCATGCATGAAGCCCCTAGTCCCACATGAACCAAGTGTGGAGGCCAGAGGATGAGGGGTTCAAGGTCATCCTCAGCTACAAACTGAGTCTGAGACCAGCTTGGGCTACATGAGACACTCTCAAAAACAAAAAACCAAGGGGCTAAGGCGGTGGTGGGGTATGACTTTAGTCTTTGCACTGGGGATTTGGGGGGGGGGGAAGCAGATGAATCTTTGGATAAGAGGCCAGCCTAGTCTACAGAGCAAGTTCCAGGACAGCCAAGGATACACAGGAAACTCTCTCAAAAAACAAGGAACAAACCAACCAACCAATCCAAAATGAAACCAAGGGGGTAGGGAAATGGGTCGGTGGTTAAGAGCACTTGTTATTCTTGCAGAAGACCCAGGTTCAATTCTCAGTACCCATGTAGCACTGTGGTGCACAGACATACATGAGCAAAATAATACTATGTATAAAAACACTAAAAAATGAATAAGAATTAAACACAAAGCCAAAGGGGTGGAGCAATGGTTCAGTGGGTAAAGTGGCTGCTGTGCTCATGGGACTGAGTTCAAAACCACAGCGTACATGGAAGAAGAGCCAGGCACGGCAAAAAGCACTTATAACCCTAGTTCTGGGGAAGCTGAGGCAGGAGGTTTCCTGAGCCATGTTGGCCAAGACATTAACAGATGAGCCCCAGGGCTCAGTGAGAGGCCCTGTCTCAAAAGATAAGTTGGAGGGCAAGTGAGAAACACACCTACCACCAAACTCTGACCTCCACTCGCACATGTACATACACACAGATACACACAAACACATACACAAACGTGCACATAACATGCCCCTCTCCCCCAGCTGATGGCCTTCAGTTAGAAACATAATTGCTGGACACGGGTCAGGAGTGGGGTGTGGGAAGGAACCAAGCTAAGTCTGGGCTGTCACCTCCTTCCTCTGAGGCACACGGCGCCACCAGACATGGTCACAGGAGGAGCAGGCAAACTGTCGGTCCACGGCAGGGATGAGGTCATCTTGGGCTCTTTGGAACATTCGAAGATTGGCTTGCGTCAGGGGCAACAGAGAGGTGGCTACTGCCTGTAACGTGGATAAACATGTCACCTTGCCTCGGAACCCCACAGTGAATACATCATCACTCCTGCCCTGTGGACAGTACCATCCCTGTGTCTCCTCCATCCACACCGTCTCATTCCAGCCACCAACGCACCTGGATATCTTGGTCCTGCTTCATGTCCTCTGGTGGGTCCTGAGGGGAGACATGGAAGGGAAGGGCAGAAACCGGAAACACTCTCAGGGTGCTACAGCCACGGCACCCATGTTTAGAGGGGGAGAAGCCCCTGCATGGGGCTCCTGGACGGGAGACAGGACTCTGGCTCTACAGCTCTACCAGAGATGAAACATTATTGCCTGTGTTGAGAGCTTTCCAGTTAGTCATTGAAGTTGGGTCAGCTGACACAGGCCAGTCATTCAAGCCACTTGGGAGGGTGAGGCAGGAGGATTACAGTAGAGAAGGCTGGGGGCATGGCTTAGCATTAGAGCCCTTGCCTACTATGAAGTCCCAAGCTCAATCCCTAGTACTGTAGAACTAGACAAAAGCACAACGTCCCAAGTGTCCTTGGGCACAGGATACATTTGCTATTCTCACTTCCTAAATGGCCCAGAATCTGAATTCACTCAGTGATCAGCCCATGGAAACCAGAGCCCTGCGTGACCTCTCCATCTGTGGAGGCCACACATGTGACACTCAGCGTCAGATGTCACATGGCTTTAAAGACTAAAAAGTTTTTAAATGTTTGTGTGTGTCTTCCCATGCACATGAACACACGTGCAGTGCCTATGGCGGCCAGAAGAGGGTGGCAGATCCCTCGGAGCTGGGGTGGTTGTGAGCTGTCCCATTTTGGAGCTGGGATCCTTTGTGAGAGCAGCAAGCGCTCTTAACTGCCGAGCCTTTCGCCGCCCCCCGCTTGGTCACCTGGCTTTAAAAAGCTCTAGACTTTGGGACTTGCAAGCAGCTGGTTGCAAGTCTGGGTGGCTGCTCAGCTGCTCCCTGCTGAGGGACGGTGGGCAAGCCTGTCTCTCTTCGAGGAGCCTCACCCACCGAGGGGCCTCTCAGAGGCCAAGTTTCATGCTAAGTGGTTAGAGTTTGAATCCCTGAAGTCGGGACACGACCCTGGGCTGTGTTTTTGTGTAACTGGATTGCCTCCTGGGACCATGAGCAGAGGTAGGAAATGAACGCAGGCCTGGAGGCCATGGGAGCGCTCCATGAAGGCTACTTCCTGTTACTATTATTATTTTGTCATATTGTTTATAGACCTAAACCTAAACAATATTATTGGTAGGATTCTTTCGGATGCCCAGCACGGTGGTGCATGTCTTGATTCCCAGCTCTTAGTAAGTAGAGGCAAGTGGACCTCTGTGAGTTCAAAGCCAGCCTGGTATAGAGTGAATTTCAGGGCAGTCCAGGGCTGGGCTACATAAAGACTCTGTCTTAACACAAAACAAAATCCGGTATGTTTTTCAAGCAAACCGAATGCTCAGGGTACCAGCTACAGAAGGAGAAGCAAAGCGACCATATTGCCTTAATTCCCTCATCTCTCCATTCAGACTTCTTTCCTGCCTAGGTCTGCCCAGCCAGCCTTTCTTCTAATGCAAAGCTTTGAGCTTTCCTGTACATCCAGGACCTACTTATTCTGCTGTCCTGTCTCCTCCATTTGAGGTAATCAGCACATGTAATGAGCACCTACTGTTTGCGGGCTGCTTGAGAGAGGGAAGAACCCTAGACGGTGAGTTCCCTTCTGCTCAAGAGAAGTGGGGATTCTCCCTTTCCTTTGGGGAGAGGGGAAGGATAGGTTACCTGAGCGTCCAAATCGTTGCTCAGCTCCTGTCCATCTTTCTGCTTGACACCTAGTGGGAGAATATGGGAGGGGCTCTTGAAGGGTGTAGGAGTTCCGGATGGACAGCCAGGGTCGCTAAAGCGCTACAGCAATTCTTAAACCACACCCACTCAGTGTCCCCCAGGGCTGACTCACCGTACACGATAGAGCGCCCAACTCCAGTGTGGTCGCTGCCAAACTTCCTCATAAGAGCCCCTGCCTTCTTGGGGGATACTTTTCCATGAAACTTCTCCCGGAGGCGCCTGACGCTCTTCTCCAACTGGGATGGAGGGGGAATGAGCTCTGATGTCGGGGGGCGACGGGAAGAAGCGCCTGCACCTTCATTCTCCTGAACTTGACCCTGGCTTCTGGCCTCCGCATCCCCATCCCCCCACCTCCCTTTAAACCATTTCCTGGAAAAATCCAAAGTTCTCCAGGCTTTGGGGGATGGTGGAGACTGCGGCGTGTCCCAGTCTCCCCTATGCGAATTTGGGGTCTGGCGGTGTGTGTGTGTGTGTGTGTGTGTGTGTGTGTGTGTGTGGCAGGATGCAGGCCAGGTTACCCCCTTTCCTTCTGACCCCTGACCCTAGAGCCCCCCTGTGCCCAGGGATGGAGGTGGGAGGCAGCCCGGGAGGCAGGAGTGTTCCCGGGTGCCCTTTTCCGCGGGGCTTTTCGCCGGTGGCGCGGCTGTCCTACCTCCACGCCATCCTGAGCCATGGTGGCTGGAGCACACCTGGCCGCGCCTGGGTCCGGGCCTCGCAAGCCTGGGTGGCGTCGGCGCAGCTCCGCCTCCCTCGGGCCCCTCTTTCAGTTTCGTTTCTGACCGAATCTGGGGACCCTGAGGAGACCCCGCCCAGGCCTTGTGGCCACGCGTCTGCTCGCGCGCCCTGTAGTGCTCCCGGCTGGTGCTCCCGGGCCTCGGCGCGCGCCTCACCGCGTCCTGCGCAGCAGCGCGGCCGGGCCGGGGATGCAGCGCGCGGCCTCTGCAGTCGGTCACATGTCCCCACGCTGCGCGGGGTCCGCGTCTTCACGTCCCCCGTGGGGGCGGAGCCGCACCGCAGCTTGGTGCTCCCGCGCTGCTCCTCCTATGCAGAACCCGAAGCTTCTTCGGACCCCCCGGGGCGTTCTGCTAGGCTCAGCAGCTCTAACCCTCACAGGCATCTCTCTCTCTCTCTCTAGCTCCCCTACTCCCAGCCTCAGTTTCCTCTTCTGTAAAATGGGCATTCAAGATAGGCATGGTGACACACACCTGTCACTCCAGCATTTGGAAGGTGGAGGCATAAAGATCAGGAGTTCAAGGTTGTCCTAGGCTATATGTGACCCAGTTTCAAAAAAGAAAAAAGAAATACCCTAGGATAAAATGAAAGAACCTTTTTTTCCCCTTCTTTTTTTGACAAGCTTTGCAGACTTCTCCAGAGAATGGGCCCCAGATTCTAAGAGGTCTGGGTTGTTTTTTTGTTTGTTCTGTTTTGTTTTTGTTTTTGTTTTGTTTTTTTCGGATTTCAATGCCTTCTTCCCAGTGTCCTCCTTACCCCCTGGTACAGGGGTGGGGTCTCACTATGATCCAGGAGCACAGAAATCTTTGCTGGGTGGTCTGGTTCCCATCGTCAATAAAGGTGGCTGCCACAGGTGCAGATATGGTTTAAAGGTGAACCGGAAACCAACTCCAGAGAGGAGGAAATGGAAACTGATCTACCCTCCCCTTCAGCCTCTTCCCCAGGGCCCTGACGTTTTCAATGGCGGCCCCTACACTCCAGGTTACTCTGGAACTTTCTATGTAGCTGAGGGTGACTTTGAACTCACCATCCTCAAGCTTCCATTTTCTGAATGCTGCGGGTCTCATTGTATAGCCCTGGCTGTCCTTAAACGTATGGTGTGGGGGTCCTCCATACTCCCTAGTAGTCTCCCTAGTACTGAGATTACGGATGTGAGCCAGCATACTTGGTTTTCCCACATAGCACAGTGTGGGACATAGATATTGCATCAGTCACTGGGTGACCTTTGAAGTGTCATGCAGGTTGGAGGCAGAGTCAAAATGTGAAGAGAAGCTGACTCCTGGCCCCTAACGCCCTTGTAGACTTCTGACTCCAAGGAATCCACATTGCAAATCAAAAGGCTGAGAATCATGTGGGCAGCAGGCCCTGGTTTCCACCCAAGCCTGAAAGGAACACGCCCAAATGGAAAGTCATCGATAAGTTATACTGAAATACTATCACTGTTATGGAAAATGGAATCGAAGTTCCTCGCAGAATAGAATGAGTGTAAGATCTGACAACTCTTGGGGAACATGCCTGTAGGAAGGGAAACCAGCATGTTAAAGAACGCCTGATGTATTGTTCACAAGAGCCAAGACATAGAATCAAATGCCCATGAATAGGTGGACTGGATAAAGAAAACATAGCATGTGCACACCATGAAATATTCCTCACCCACAAGAAAGAGGAAGCCTTATTATTTGCTGTAATAGGTATAAGGCTGGAGGACATTATGTCAAGGTGCATAAGATCTCAGTCAGTGGAAACTAAAGAAAGTGTTGGAGAAGCAGAGAGAGGTGCAGGGCAGAGGTGGGAAGGTGGAGGCACCTGGTCAAGGGTTACACTGTTGCAGTTATAATGTAAGAGTAAATTCCATTGTGCTGACTGTTTCAGAACAGCTAGAAGGGAGCCTGCAGAGTTCCAGGAAGAGACACCTGCTGGCCGTGATGGCTAGGTTAACACGCCATTTCTATCATTACTCCATGGTCCCTGGTGGCAAAATGTCACACTGTAGCCTAAAAAAAAAAAAAAAAAAAAAAAAAAAATCGGGGTTGGGGATTTAGCTCGGGGGTAGGGGCTTGCCCAAAGCCAAAGGCCCTGGGTTCGGCCCCCGACCCCGAAAAAAAAAAAAAAAGAAAAAAAAAGAAAAAAAATGTGCTGACATGTGTCAATCAAAACTAAAAATCAGAGCCAGGAGGTGGTGGTGCACACTTACAATCCCGGCACTCCAGAGGCAAGTGGATCTGTGAGTTTGAGGCCATCTTGGTCTATAAAGCGAGTTCTAGGACAGCCAGGACTACAGAGAGAGACTCTGTCTTGAGAAACCAAAAACCAAAAATAAACAAACAAACAAACAGTAATAAAAATCTGGGCCAGGCTGTAGCTCGGTTAATAGAGCACCTGTCCACCCTCCTCTCATGCCCTGTCTTCAATCCCTGGCACCTCCTAACCTGGTGGCATGGTGGCCTGTGCCTGCAGTCCCAGCGCTTGGGAGGTAGAAGCAGGAAGATCAGTTCAAGGCCAGCCTTGGCTATATAGTGAAGAGGAGGCCAGTCTGGGCTGTGTAGCAAGACCATGTCTCTGTCTGTCCATCTGTCAATCTGTCTGTCTGTCCATCCGTCCGTCTGTCTGTGAGGATGTTACATGTTTAGGTATGAGTTTGAGGAAGTGCATGAATGCCATGATACATGTGTGGAAATCGTGTGGAAGTCGGATGACAACTTTTAGGAGTTGGTTCTCTCCTTTTACCATGTGGGTCCTGCGACTCGAACTCAGCTCTCCAGATTGGCTGCAAGCTCCTTTACCCACTGAGCCAACTAAAGGTCTTGTGTGCTGGCTGCGAATGAACTGTGCATCTGGTCTTTCTAGAATATCCAATATGAGTTAGCAACAACCAACTGGAAGCTGAATCACCCCCTGACTCAGCTTCTCAGGTTGTGTGGCCTCACTCCCACTGACTCTAGAAGTTAAAGCCTGTTAGTGGATCCTGCCCTCAAGGGGAGGATAGGAGAGATTCTACCTTCTTTTCTCCTTTGAGCCCCAGGCTGCTCTTGTGGAGGACCCAGGTTCAATTCCTAGCACCCACATAGTAGTTCACAACTGTCTGTACCCTTTACAAGGGATCCGATATCCTCTTTTGGGCTGCATGGGACTGCATACATGTAGTTCACAACATACACACAGGCAAAACACCCATATACATGAAACAAAATAAACCAATCAATAAACAAACCTTAGAGCTGGTGGAGCACACCATTAATCCCAGCCCTCAGGAAATAGAGGCAGGTGGATCTACATAGAAAGTTCCAGGGTAGCCTGAGCTAAACAGTGAGACCCTGTTTCAAAAAAATCAAACGACAATGACGACGAAGAAGACGAAGAAGAAGCTCCAGGCTGGCAAGATAGCTCAGCTGGCAGTTGGTAAACGTGTTCTCCAAGCCTCACAACCCAAGGTCCATACCCTGAACCCTCACAATAGAAAAAGAGAGCAAATGATCTCATTATCTTCTGATCTCTGGCATACCCTGTGGCACTTGAGAGCACACACACACACACACACACATATACACACACACACAGGCTCATACAGAGACATACATAGAGCATAGAGGTACACACACAGACACACACAAACAGAAGCTCATACACATACATACATAAAGACAGGCATACACACACAGAGGCACAAGCACACACACACACACACACACACACACACACACACACACAGATAAACAGAGACTTAACCAGAATTTTGAACTGTGCCGTGCACAGATGAGCCAGAACACACACCACACCACCACCACCAGCCGCACCCCGACACCCAGGCTGCCTCCATCGTTTGGAGCTTTAGCCATCATCCTGAGTAGACACAGACACAGGAGGCTTCTGTGTCCAGCAGTGTGTGCATGGCCCCACACACTCTTTTATTTTGATAAAGAGCATGGAAAAAGAAAAAAATACATTTGTCAAAAAAGTGGGAAACAAGGGAGCGCTACTGACACACGAGGATAAATGATTCAGAGGAGGCTCTCACTAGTTCTGTGTGTTGGTCAGTGTGTGTGTGTGTGTGTGTGTGTGTGTGTGTGTGTGTGTGTGTGTTTTGTTTATCTGGAGCTCCATAAGCTGCAGTGGGAGACCGTCTCTCTCTGGTTTGCTTTTTTCACGATCTCCCCCAAGAGAGAGGGTTTCTCTGTGTAGGCCTGTCCATCCCAGAACTCCCTCTGTAGACCAGGCTGGCCTCGAACTCAGAGATTCATCTGCCTCGGCCTCTCAAGTGCTGGGATTAAAGACATGCACCACCACCACGTGGCTGAGGTCATGAGCTTTCAAAATTTACTTTATTTTTCTTCCAGGGTCTTATGTAGCCTGGGATGGCCTTGAAATCCCTTTCTAGCTGAGGAAGACTTTAAACTCCTGGCCTATTGCCTCTACTTCCACAGTGTCGGGCACCGCCATGTCTGCCTCACAGCGAACCTTTCTACCACCAGACATTCATCAGTTTGGATAGGCAACTGAACGAGACAAATCAAAAAACTTTTTGAAAATAGCAAGTAAATCAGTTAGGCAGTGGTGGTGCAAATCTTTTTTTTTCCTTTGGTTCTTTTTCTTTTTTTTTTTCCGGAGCTGGGGACCGAACCCAGGACCTTGCGCTTCCTAGGCAAGCGCTCTACCACTGAGCTAAATCCCCAACCCTGTGGTGCAAATCTTTATCGCAGCATTGAGGAGGCAGAGGCAGGAGGATTTCTAAGTTCAAGGCGAGTTTGGTTTACAGATCAAGTTTCAGATAGCCAGGGCTACACAAAGAAACCCTGTCTATTATTATTATTATTATTATTATTATTATTATTATTATTATTATTAGTAGTATTAGTAGTATTTTCATTATCTTTATTTTTCTTTTTTTCTTCCATTTTTATTAAATTGGGTTTTTCTTATTTACATTTCAAATGTTATTCCCTTTGCTCAGTTTCCTATCCATAAGCCCCCTATCCCCTCCTCCCCCCCTTCTATATGGATGTTCCCCTCCTCATCCACCCCCCATTATTGTCCCCCCAACAATCCCCTACACTGGGGGTCCAACCTTGGCAGGACCAAGGACTTCCCCTTCCAATGGTGCCCCAACAAGGCTATTCACTGCTACCTATGCAGTTGGATCCCAGGGTCAGTTCATGTATAGCCTTTCAGTAGTAGTTTAATCCCTGGGAGAAACCCTGTCTTAAAAAAGAAAAGAGGAGGATTGGGGATTTAGCTCAGTGGTAGAGCGCTTGCCTAGGAAGTGCAAGGCCCTGGGTTCGATCCCCAGCTCCGAAAAAAAAAAGAAAAGAAAAAAAAAAAAGAAAAAAAAAAAACCAGGGGGTTGGGGATTTGGCTCAGAGGTAGAGCGCTTGCCTAGCAACCGCAAGGCCCTGGGTTCTGGCCCCCACACAAAAAAAAAAAAAAAAAAAAAAAAAAAAAAAAAAAAAAAAAAGAAAGAAAGAAAGTAAAGAAAGTATCCTGACAGTGTTACTAGGTAAGGAGTTAAGGCGTATGTAACAGTTTCCTGTCTAACTAGCGGTTTTGTGCTGTTACTAATGTTACAAGGAAACTTTCTCATGTGTTGTAACTAGAAAGCTTTCTCAAGCTTGAGTTGATTGCATACTCTGTTATGTTCTGTGCTTTGGTGCTCTTGGAAACCAATCACAGTAGAGGTCAGCTAGAACTGCCTTGCAGGGTTAGCCTCAGTGTGGACGGGAACTAACCACCCAGCAGCACTTCCTGCACTTCTATATGAGCTTTTATGGTTTCTTGTTTTTGAAAGATGCCCCTTGGATGGACCCCAGCATAAGAAAGACATCTGCACCAATATAAAGAGCCACTTGGAATAAGACTTCCATTTTGGGACTGGAGAGATGGCTCAGCGGTGAAGAGCACTGACTGCTCTTCCAGAGGTCCTGAGTTCAAATCCCAGCAACCACATGGTGGCTCACAACCATCTGTAATGAGATCTGATGCCCTCTTCTGGTGTGTCTGAAGATAGCTACAGTGTACTTATATATAATAAATAAATAAACCTTTTTAAAATGTATTTAAAAAAAAGACTTCCATTTTGAGTAGGGGTCAAATAAAGTTTTTTTTTTTCCTTTTTTTCGGAACTGGGGACCGAACCCAGGGCCTTGCGCTTGCTAGGCAAGTGCTCTACCACTGAGCTAAGTCCCCTACCCCCCCTTTTAAAAAAATTTATTTATTTATTTATTTTTTCAAATAAAGTTTTAAGTTCCCAAGAGCACCCTGGGAACTGAATACTACTTGGCAGAAAGAGACATGTACGTGGGTAACTGACATCCTGGTTGGCGAGTTAGGACATGAATGTTAGGCAAGGTAAGCCCCCCACATCCCAACCAATGAGAACAGGAGAAACGTACAGCAAAGACATTTTCCTAAGGAAATCCCTAACCCTAAATTCTGATTGCTAAACTAACTTGTCACAGACGTTTGTGGATTGCAGTTCACCTCTAGAGTCTGGGCTGCGTCCCTGATGGATCAGTCTTGGGGTTTGCATTCAATAAACCAGCCCTGACTGACTGATGCTGGTGCGTGAGTGGTTGCTGCAGCAGTGCCCAGACCCCAGCAGGAATAACTCAGGAGGCATCTACTTTGTGGTCCTCGGTGACCACCACAGATTTGGGACCTGGACATTTGACAAATGGCCTTGGTAGCCCACATATCTGTGCTTCTGATTTTGGCAAATCCTCGGCATCAAACCTTTCCCAGAATGCATCTCCAGGCAGAGATGGAAAAAACTGTTCGGGGCTGTGCTCAGGTGAATTTGGTGAGTATGGAAACTGCAGGCTGGGACTGGGCTCAGTAGGGAGAGTGCTTGTCTAGCATGGAGCCCTTGTGCCCATTCCAACACTGGACTGGGTGAAGTGAGAGGGGGAGGCATTTAAAATTAGCCCACTCAGTGAGAACCTTTATTCTTAGGAAGGAAGGGAGATGGAGAGATATGGACTCGGTGGGAGCAGTCCTTTTCCGATCTCCATGGATCAGTGTGTTTTAATGGGCTACTTTATGACAGGTGAGGTGTTTGGAACAGTCTGTCTCTGACTTTTACATGTTTTCTTTTGTTTTGTAAAATGACTGACCATGTTGTAGGGTGTGTCATGGCAGGAGTATGGGAGTCAGAGGAAAACTTGGGGGAGCTGGTTTTCTCCTTCTACTACATGAGGCTCAGGGGTTGCTCATAGGAGTTCAGGTTTGCCAGCAGAGGAGTCTACCTGCTGAACCCTCGTGCTACCCCCCCCCTTTTTTTTTTTTTTTTTTTTTTTTCGGAGCTGGGGACCGAACCCAGGGCCTTGCGCTTCCTAGGCAAGCGCTCTACCACTGAGCTAAATCCCAACCCTGTGCTGGCCCTTTTATGTTCTTGCCTTTTTACCACGTGAAGCTCTGGGCTGCCAAGGATTCAGCCAGCAGAGAGGTCACTAGATGGGCATCTGCCCTTTGACCTTGGACCAGACTCTATGCCAAGATAAATCTGTAGTCTTTTTAACTTACTCTCTGCCAGTGAGTTATCAGCAACAGAAAGCACACACGGACACCCATTGTCCCCACCATGATGACAACGGAGAATAAGAAAGCCATGTATGTGTGTCCTATTTTATTTATTTATTTTTTTAAATAAGGGCTTGGTATAATTCCAGGACCTCACACAGGCTACACAGGTACACTCCAGCTGAGTCATGTCCCAAGCCCCTCATTGGAGGACTCTAGGCGGGGGTGGGGTGGGGAGATTTACCACTGGGCCACACCCCCAGCTCTACATTTTAAAGGGAGAGGTCTTCGAAGTGGCGACCTTCAAGCCGAGCCCCATAGATGAAACGGCTCGAGCTCTGCAATGGGCTGAGGAATGTGTCGCTGGCAGAGGGACCTCAAGTGCAAAGGTTCTGTGATTGAAATCAATATGGGGGGGTGGAAGGACACAAAGGCCTGGTAAGTCCAGATGGTGTCAGACAGTGGTGGGCGACAGGCAGGCCATGCATGACACCCACTGGAAACTGAGGTGGAAAGGAATGTCTGCACTTTGGGTATCACATGCTGTAGTCTTCGTTTGAGGTTTAGCCGACAGTCCAGGCTTCCTTGCAGATCTCTCCTCTCTCCCTGGTCTCAGGACTCAGTGTTAGTGTGGCCTGGGTGGAGACTTAATACTTCAGCTGGTCTGGTCAATCCCGAGGTGCCACTCCCAGGAAGGTGGGCTCACCTTAAGCCGTGCTAGAGAGATGTGTGGGACAGTTAGTTCTTTAGTGAGATACTCCACCTTTTCTCCCAATATCCCCAATCCCGTTGCGGAAGCTTTTGGGCAGCAGCCATGTAGAAGCCCAAGTCTGCCCTCTTGTGGTGGTTTGGGTGAGATGGTTCACACAGGTTTATATATTTGCATGCTTGGTTCCCAGTTGGTGGCTGTTGGGAAGGGTTAGGAAATGCCTCCTTGTTGCAGGAAGTGTGTCACTGGGCTTTGAGCTTTCAAAAGCCCAAGTCAGGGCCAGTGTTATTTTCTCTCTGTCTTCGGCCTGTGAATCAGGGTGTAAAGCTCTCAGCCACTTCTCCAGCACCCTGCCTACCTGCAATGCCACCATACTCCCTGCCATTATGATAATGGACAAAACCTCTAAATCTGTAAGCCAACTCCAATTAAATGACTCCTTTTTCCTATAAGAGTTGCTGTGGTCATGGTGTCTCTTCACAGCAACAGAACAGTAACCAAGACACCATTTTTCTAAATTATTTTAAAAAGTGTAACTTTTCTTCTATGGCTTTTCTAGACATGCTTTCCTGAACCTTGGGATCTCCCCTCAACATTTTCAGCATCCACACTCTTTCTCTCAAGCTTCTGTCCCCACCAAGTATCTGACTATCAATGACATGGTATTTCTCCTTCTCTCCCCCATCCTCCCTCTCTGAGCCACAGCGGAGGCTGACAGCTGGCTTTCACTGGGGTTTTCTTTTTAAATGCTGACAAACTGTTTTCATTTGAGTCCATTCTTAAATTATTTTATCAATGAGACTAATAACCCCAAAGGGGGACCCCGGCTTTCTTTGGTCATTGCAGCCGTGGGTGGTCATGTATTCTGAGAATGTCTGCAGTGGTCCAGTGGTGCGTTCTCTCCCACATCCCTTTTCTGTTCACCAAAGCATGAGGAGTATCTCCTTGCCCAAGAAGTAAATGTACCTGTGGGTGGGAGACAGGGAGATAGAAGACCAGGAAAGAAGAACCTGGTGCCCCCTCCCACCTCACCCATCTGTCCTGCTTCTCTGACTGAGAAACTCAGCTTTGAGACTGGGATGGCCACTCATTCAGTTAAAAGACTTGTCAGGTGTGGGAACTGGCCGTGCTGGGTTTCCACAACCGACATGAAAGCCAGGAAGGCGTGGTAACTGCCTGGAATCTAGGTGCTCAGGAGGCAGGGATGAAATTCTGGGACAAGCTGGGCAGCTAGACTGGCCAGAATCAGGACATTCTGAGTTAAGGGAAAGGCCCCACCTCTGTGTACAAGTGGAGAGGAGTCAGCCTCTGGCCTCCAAAGGTGTATGTACTCCCCACTCCATGGATCCACACATGTGATCCACATGCATACAAGAAATCCGTCCTGGAGTGTGTCCATTACGAAGTCTCTTTGGTCTCTCTGTTGCTATCCCCTGTGACTGAAGATCTAGGGGAAAATGTCCCCTTTGGGCCATTCACTGCCCTCTGCTGGATAACTGGATTATAACACATCCATACCATCTCCACAACTTAAGAGAGTCCTTGGAGTTGTCCAGTGCCCAACCTGTACCTCCATTTTGGGCAGCACCGATACTGCAGACCTGTGGCTGACAGGTCCAGTGCAGACTTCCTCATATTCAGCTTCTGGGACTCATCACTTGTGTTGGGATGGGATATTTGATGACTCAGCTTCTTTGAGCCATCCCTGCTCCACATAAGTAACCCCTCACCCCAACTCCTGTTAGTTGGTCTGTCATTGGCTCCCTTTCTAGAGTGAGGTGTGTGTGTGTGTGTGTGTGTGTGTGTGTGTGTGTGTGTGTGTGTGTGTGTGTGTGTGTTGTGTCGTGTCTCTCCAGGAAAAATTTCTCACATAACCTGTCCAATGAGGAGGGGTATTTTTCTATCTTGTGGAAATGCTTCCACGACCAAGAAATGGCCCAACATGTAACTGATGCTCATAAGTGTGAGTTGAATGACTGAACAAAGCGGTGGCTATTTCAAGTAGGAAGCAGTTAACCAATAAAGCAGTGTCTGGAGGCTGGCTGGGCACAGCTCACGGGCAGGGGCATGTTGCAGAGTCACATTTAGTCAGAACAGGTTACAGATCTCCTCTAAGGTTTCCTTCCAGGCCTCTGGGGATGTGTAGTACGTCATTAGAATCTACCAGGCAGAAAGGGGGTATCAGCAGTCCTCACCGTCTCCTCCCTGACTTCCCATGGTTGTAGCCATGTGGGAATTCAACTCAAATTCTGTTCTCCTTGAGCACCAGCCGTAGCTCACAAATGTCTCTAATATCCAGAAGACCCATAAGGGACAGTGGGAGGGCTCAGTGGATGCTGGCATTGTTCCCAAACCTCATAACCTGTTTGATCTTTGAAATGTGCATGGTGGAAGGAGAGAGTCAATTCTACAAAGTTGTACTCTGATTTCTACATGAGCACGTGGGCACTTGTGCACACATGCACATGCACAACCACACACCCATACTTGAGTGTAAAAATGAGAAAGAGCCAGCCACGATGGTGCACACCTTTAATCCCAACAACTCAGGAGGCAGAGGCAAGCAGATGTCTGAGAGTTTGAGGCCAGCCTGGTCTACAGAGTGAGTTCCAGTCAAAGCTACGTAATGAGACCCTGTCTGGAAAACAAACAAACATCTAAAAGAAAGGGAAAGGAAATGAAAAAGGAGGAAGAGGAGGTACCGCGTGTGAAACGAATGTCAGTGCCTGCATCCCGGACTGCCTGCTACAGCACAGTGAGGAGAGCGGCTGTTGTTAAAGACCCTCTTAACTCTGTGCTTTTGTCGGTTTGTTTTAGCCACAGACAGAAGCTGTCTGCTGAGTTAACCTTCAGTGAGCACACGAAAGGTTGTGGAGATGTCACTTACCTGATGGTGTCTTTGCTCCTGCCACTAGCCTTGATGGCCACAGTTCATCCTCAGCTAAGAGCTGAGAGAGAGAGAGAGAGAGAGAGAGAGAGAGAGAGAGAGAGAGAGAGAGCGCGAGCGCATTGAAGGATGAGGAAACAATGCAGTCAGTCATTGGGTAAAGTGGAGAGGTGCACACTCCAGGTCTTGGGCCTTTGGGTATTTTCCCAACCTAGACTTCACTCATTTCTGCCTTTCTCACATGAAGCCTTTTCTTCCTCTTTCTTCTTTGTTTGATAGCGCTTAGGACCAGACCCAGGACCACCATTATCAAGTGCTGGATCTCTGAGCCATGTCCCCCGTGACTCGCTGGGGATTCTAGATACACATGTTACTGCTAAGTCAGAAGTCAGGCTCCCAGCCCCTCATTGGGGGATTATAGACATGGGCTCTAGCACTGAGCCAGGCTCCCAGCTTCTTTTTTAAAACAAGGTTTCTCTGAGTTGCCTAGGCTGGCCTTGATCTCACTCTGAATCCCCAGGCTGGCCTTGACCTCACTCTGAATCCCCAGGCTGACCTTGAACTCATGATGCTTTGTCTCAGCCTCCCACATAGGCAGGGTGGCAAGCCTGTCACCAGGCTGGGCAGTGTCTGAGGCTTTACAGAATCAGGTCATGGAAGATTTCTTGCATGAAGGAGTTCACACAATCTCCTCCTTCACACATGTAGTCCTCTAGTCTTGTATTTACAATGCTCAAGATGGAATCTATTACCATGGACTGTTGTGTCCTCCCAGGTTGTATGCTCTACAGTGACAAGGGCTGTGGGAATTTTCAAGGTACTGTTGGGGACACTGATTTCAGCACAGAGACAGTCATCACCCTCAAAGGAGACATCTTGTCTGAAGTGGATCAAGGCTTCAAGGGCCACCACAGTCATCTGAGTATTGGAACATACAGACAGCAGTTCAGTACCACAAAGAGCAGTCCACTCAACCAAACCTCTGTCCGGCATCCCGCAGGACTCAGTATGGGTTGGGCACAGTGCTTGAGCACCATTGGGCTTTCTCGGTTCAGAACCATGGAGAGATGCCCTTGCTTTGGACTGGGAACCTTAGCACTGGTTGGGAGCTGACATACCGGCACCTGGTTACCCTTTCTCCAAGGTTCTCAGCACCATGGACAGATTCCTTCTGGGTTGTCAGGCTGCCCACAGCCAGGCTCCTCTATACCCTTACTCAGAATCTTATACACATCTGCCAGGCAGCTCCCTTCAGGTTAGGCTGCTTGAGTTAGCGTATGGGTTAGACCCTCTTTCCCAATATTCTTGTCAGCACTGCGGACAGCTCCCACAGGGCACCTTGGGTGCTTGATCAGGACCACGGACAGCACCTGTGCCTTGGCTCCACTCTAGGTGCGTTTGTCCCTGGCTTCCTGAAAGCTACCTCTCAACTCCTGCTTGTCAACCAACCACTCTACAATGGCATTTGTCTCACTGCGCACACTCAGCTGCATTAGTGTGTAGGCTGCTGCCTCAGCTTTGTGCAGGGAGATGGGATTTTGGTTTGGCTTGTCCATTGGTCAACAGGTTTTGTATACAAGAGGCACATTCGGGCTGGAGAGATGGCTCAGTGGTTAAGAGCACCGACTGCTCTTCCCAAGGTCTTGAGTTCAAATCCCAGTAACCACATGGTGGCTCACAACCATCTGTAATGAAATCTGATGCCCTCTTCTGGTGTGTCTGAAGACAGCTACAGTGTACTCATATATAATAAATAAATAAAATATTAAAAAAAAGAAAAGAAAAATAAAAGAGGCACATTCATTTAAACTGCTTGTGTGGAGTTGGGCTACCAAGCCCAACCTGCTCTTGAACCACCTCATCTCATTTTTTTCACCTTTTTCTTTTTTCCTTTTTCTTTTTTTGGAGCTGGGGACCAAACCCAGGGCCTTGCGCTTGCTAGGCAAGCGCTCTACCACTGAGCTAAATCCCCAACCCCTTTTTTCACCTTTTTAAAAAAAAGTTGGAACAGGGTCTTAAGTAGCTCAGGGTGATCCCAGACTCACTGTGTAGACACCGTGAACTCTTGACCCTTCTGCCCCCACCTCCCAAGTGTTGAGATTACAGGTGTACACCACCACACCCAGTTCATTACATTTTGGGAATGGAACCCAGGGCTTTATGTATGAAAGGCACACACTCTATAGGGTGATCCACATCTCCAGCCCTGTTTTAGTTTGTTTATTTTTATTAATTTATTTTTGTTTTTTGGGGCAGGGTTGCTCTGTGTAGCCCTGGCTCTCTTGGAACCTGCTCTGTAGACCAAGCTGACCTTGAACTCACAGAGATCCACCTGCCTCTGCCTCCCATGTACTGGGATTAAAGATACGTACCACTGCTGTCTGGCTAAGGTTTGTTTTTTGTTTTTATTTGTTTTAGATTGTTTTAACTTTCAAAATGGGTGCGATCTTGAGTTTCATGATAATATTATTTCTCTGGCAGAGAATACAAGATCCAAGCTTTTCTGGTTGCCAACTAAAGGATATGCTGATTTGGGAGAAAGGTTTTGTCTCTGAGTTTTTAGAAAAGGTGGTTAGGCTCTGGACATCTTCCAGAGCTAAATGGGTCAGATTTGATAGAGGGAGACCCCAGAAGAACATAAACAAATAAAGAGAATAAAACAAAAAGAAAAAGAAAAGAATTTCGTCCTAACCAGACTGTACACTGATACAATCCATACAGATCTCTCTTTTTTTTTTCTTTTCTTTTTTTCGGAGCTGGGGACCAAACCCAGGGCCTTGTGCTTGCTAGGCAAGCGCTCTACCACTGAGCTCAGATCTCTTGATGATACTAAAATTTTGTTTTGAGATTTGTATATTGCAGAACGTACAGCTTCTGTGAGTCTCATTGTCAGACACGCTGAACTGACCTGCTTGAACTCCTGATCTCAGGGACTTTTGGCCGGATCCAGTCAGGACAAACATCAGAGACCACAGTGATCATTGGTGTGGCCTTCTTAAGGCTCAACCTTACTTTTCCTACCCCCACCCCCAAGATATCCCAATGCCCATATTCAGTCTGAAGAAGTTGTGAAGAGTCGTTGGCCCAATGTTCTGAACTTGGGGGACTAAGGGTGGTTGTTCTGAGGTTGTCTTTCTGGGAAATTTAGAAATAGTCATAATTTAACAGGGAGGAATTAGCTAGAATTGATTGTGCAGCCAGAATCTCATTTTGTAGAAATCCTTATATTTGTTACTAAGTTGAAGTTATAATCTTACACTGTTACAGAATTTATATGATAAAAATTTAAGGTTTTCAATGATATAAATTTCTTATTGATATAAAATTGGGATTGATACTGTTTCTCTCATATAGACATTGTGCCTATACAACACATCTAAGAATACAAGGCTTAGACCCAATCCTATAACTGCTATTATAAACTGACCTGAGACGATTAAACTTATGCGTTAAGGGCCAGATAACAAATTCATGAGTTTGAGTTTACTGTTAGGGTGTTTTCAAGATAATTTTATTAGAAATAGCTAAAAATAGTTAACGGACAACAGTCCAGATTACTTTACATAGATGTTTTTCAAAAATGTTAGAAGTCCACAAAATGTGACAGGTAATTTATTGTGACATTTATTCTTTTTTCTTTTTTTTAAAGATTTATTCATTTATTATATATAAGTACACTGTAGCTGTCTTCAGATACACCAGAAGAGGGCATCAGATCTCTTTACAGATGGTTGTGAGCCACCATGTAGTTGCTGGGAATTGAACTCAGGACCTCTGGAAGAGTAGTCGGGTGCTCTTAACCGCTGAGCCATCTCTTCAGCCCTCGACATTTATTCTTTTGTTGTTGAGACATATCTGCTTCTAGCAGTTCCCCTTTTGTGGATTCAAAGAAGAAACTAAGCATCTCTACCTCCAGGTGAGGTAATATGTTGTGGCTAGGTAGCCACTGGGCAGAAATTGCCTATTTCATCTACAGACAAAATACTGTCCAGAAAAGGACACACTAGGCAGAACAGACGATTGATAATCTCTGCCAAGTCAGAATAATCAGTCCTTCAAAATTCTGTGTCTGTCAGGGGGTTGGGGATTTAGCTCAGTGGTAGAGGGCCCTGGGTTCGGTCCCCAGCTCTGAAAAAAAAAAAGAAAAAAAAAAAAAGGTCCATCAGATGGTCCTGGGCCAGAAGGCTGAAGACTGATGCTATTATGTGCTGCTAATAGGGGATTGTATAGGCAAGCAGTTTTCTCTACAACTTGTCTCAGTTTGGGAAGCCATGTTAGGCTTCCTATATTTTCAGATAATATTGGTCATTCTTAGATTTCTGACAGGGTTGAAGACTAATTATAGTCTCATATCCTACCCAGGCTATTTAACATTGAGAACATATACTTAATTAGATAGTTTTCAGGCATTATACAAGCTAGCCAAGACACAACATATAGATTTTTAGCCTTTCTTAAATTAGGATAACAGAGTGTTCTATTTAATTGACAAGAATGATGTATGTACGGTATATTTTATACTTTATAATTACAGAATGGTAACAGCTGTGCTCAGTTTACATTTGAGAGAAAAGTTCTTGTTTTAATTAGACAGAAAGGGTGACATGTGGATTGATGTCTATATGCAGGTGAGGGCAGGCACAAGATAAGGCAAGGCCTGTGATTGGGCAGTGAAAAAGAAAGGCAGGGACAGAGTTTTTGTAAGGTAGGAGAGATGAGAAGGGAGAAGAAGAACCAAGATAGAGGCAGAGAAGGACAACCCAGATCTGTGTGGTTTTAAATGGCCACAGGTAGCTATGAATATTTCATAAGGGATGGATTTTTATAGGACAGTTATCTCAGGTGGGCAGTTTATATCAACAGCAAATGGTTGTGAGTTTATTGTGTGGACGTTTTGAGGAGTGAGGATTTACTGATATAAATCTGATTGATAAATTACAAACTCATTGAGTTTTGATTTTAACTGGCTACTGGGAGTTGTGACTATAACCACAGGGGGCAGATGCTGGGATTGTGAACAGAATTCACAGCAGAGAGTCACAAGAGGGCAGCTGCTGCAGGGCCCAGAGAGTAGCTGGCGCCCATGTGGGGCTACCATGGAGGCAGAGGGACCGCCAAGACAGAGAGTAACAGGAGGCAGTGTGGTGTGGTGTTGGTGCCCAGGATCAGCTTTTAATTATTTACCGTAACAGTTTATATGTTTTTATGATGTTTATGAGACAAGGTTTCACCATGTAGCTCAGGCTGTCCTGGAACTTTCTGCATAACCCAGGCTGGCCTTGAGTTCACAGCACTCCTCCTGCCTCAGCCTCTTGAGATTGGGATAATAGGCGTGCTCTACCAAGCAACCAAAATCCCGTTGCTCAACAACAGATCATACCAAGAGACAGGGCTCCAAGGACTTAGGCTGAGGTTCAACAGAGATTCTTGAAGTTCCTTCATTCCAATGAAAGCATGCGTCCCATTTCACCCTGGACATGAGGATGGAGACAAGAAGTAGATATTTAGGGGTCATGGGGACCGGTGCATCTGGACAACCTGTATTTCATGGCTTGCAGTCTACGTTTGACTGTATCATGTTTTTTCCTTTCCACATCTCTCCTTTCCTCTTTCCTTCCCTCCCTCATCTCCTTTCCTTCTCACTTATATTTCTCTCTACTCCCTTTCATTCCCTCCCTTTGATAGGGCATCCCTATATAGCCCAGGCTAGCTTTAGATTCATATTCTTCTTGCCTCAGCCTCCTGTATGCTGAGATGGCTGGTGTCTGCGATTGTGCCTGGCCGCGTCTGTGAGTTTAATAGTCACTCGGCTTCCAGTCTTTACACCCCTCCGTGTTATCCCTCTCAGCCACTCTGTTCACCACCTTACCAGTGTTTATCTCAGTTTGAAATTATTCACTGATGACTTGGTCCCTGGTTTGCTTCCCCTGGAGAAACTGGGACCTCAGAGGACGGGCACCCCATCTGTCATGCTCGTTTCTCTCTCTCAGTGTCTGAGCTCAGGAGTTGGAGCGTAGAAGTTCCTTGGTGAGCACTGACAGCTCACACACTGCTGTACTTGAGGTCATGTTTGTGTCCAACCTGTGACTTTTAGCATGGATAGTCACCCGCCATGGCTGTCCAGGTGGCAGCTGGCTTGGGGGCTGTAGGTGAGCACCAGGCATGAGGCTATAACCGCAGTGAAGGTCATTTGAGTGACGGGGAGCTGTGTGTCCAGGAAGCCACCAGCTCTCTGGATGTTGCTGATCAAGTCCTAGAGCCAGAGGGAGGAGGTTAGAAGAGGTCCCTGGAGAGAGAAGGAGATCCAGAGGGCCTAGAGGTTGGGTTGCGACGCCTACTGCCATTTTTGGGCTTCCCAAATCGATCCCTTCATTCAGGGTAACCAGAATGAAGGCTGTGAGGGACACATCTGCTTCTGAGCCCTGGTACCCGTCCTGTGTAAGGAGAATCACACATCATCCCCAGAGCATTTCAGAGATAGAGAGAAAGAAGGAGATAAAGAGAGAGGGGACACACACACACACACACACACACACACACACACACACAGAGAGAGAGAGAGAGAGAGAGAGAGAGAGAGAGAGAGAGAGAGAGAGAGAAAGAGTGCACTCAGGGTGTGCTTGGCTGGAGTCTGTCATTCTAAACAAAGTACTAATGGCTGGCTGGGTGTGTAACTTCATGGTGACAAGTGCCTAGCATGTGCAAAGGTCTTAGGGTCCTTCTCAGCTCTCTATACAATCTCACAGCATCCTTAACACAACCATATTTGACCAGGACACTGAGGGCTAGAGAGCCAAAGCTCAGTACAGTTTGTAAGTGGAGAGCCTAAGTTTCAAACTCCTCTTTGGTTCCAGCTTTAGTCCTCAGCCTGAACCGAATTCAATATGCCCCCAGTGGATTCCCATTCACCCCAGAAGGCTTTATTTGGAAGTAGAGTTTCTGCGGGTGGAGTTAGAAGTCATACACGATTGTGTGGACGCAGAGCCAACATCTGGCATTCTATGAGAAGGGTTGAGTCTACCAGAGAGGGGCTGGAAAGCGTGGCTTGGTGGTAGCGCCTGACTGGAAGTCCCCAGTGAAGGGGTGGGGCCTTGGCTAGAGCACCTGCCTACCATGTGGGAGACCATCTCCAGTTCCATAAAAATGTTGGCACACACCTGTCGTCCCAAAACTAGGGAGAAAAGTTGAGCTAGTACCCTTGACGTTGACCTCCACCTTCTGTGTCTCATCTTGTGTGGTTCCAGTCAGATTCAGAGGTCCTGTTCACAGGGCCTCTCTCCACGAAGTGGTGTGGGTCCAAGTTCCTCCCCCGCCACTGGGCACAGCCACTGGGGGGCGGGGCAAAACGAGGGGAGTTTGACTGTGTCTCCCATCAGGCTCCTGCTGGGTTTCAGGGAAGCACCGAGACGCTGTTCAGGGGGTGGGAAAATGCAGTCTAAGGTGTGGGAAAAGCCAATGCTGTTTTTCCCTTCTAGCCTCCAGCCGTTGCTGGAGAACCACACTGAGAAGTCAGGAACGAAGTGTCAGGGGTCCCCGGACCTGAGATGGGGGCAGGGCAGTGGTTGTTCTCAGACTCCTTGACATCCGGGTCCAAATGGGCGTCAAGGAGGAGCTGAGAACGGAAGAGGCCCAGCGAGCTGAAGATGAGCCTGGGGCCAGGGGAGGGTGACGTCCTTAGCTTGGTGAAGGTTGTCTGGAAGTGCAGAGAGGCCTTCTTCAGGAGGCTTAAGCTGTGGTAGTCAGAGGCCTTCCCCATGCTCCCTAGAATGGTTCTTGATGAAAAAGAGTCCTCGGTTCTAAGCTGTTCATTGACTGTTCATCGTAGAAGATGGATGTTTACCCAGTTCTCAGGGTGAATCAGAGATTAACTACTTTTGCGGGGAGGGATGGGAGCTTATTGGCTAAGCCCTCAGGGTTGCTAGGTACCTGGTTAGCATGGAGCACTCTGTTCTGGGGCTACATGACGACAACATGATGGGTCACATTTCCTTATGTGGGAAGTGTGGTACATGCTCCAGGCCAGGAGTCTGGCAGGGAGCAGGGAGCCATCTACCGTCTCAGGTGTGTCCCCTGGGTTTCCAGGGACTCAGACCCACTCTACCTTACCAAGTTTCCTGGCAGGGTCTACGGCCCCACAAATTGCCTCTATTTCTATCTCTGTCTTTTTCTCCCTCCCTTTCCTTTTCACCATGTTTTTTTAAAAAAGATTTATTGGGGTTGGGGATTTAGCTCAGTGGTAGAGCGCTTGCCACTCCCAGCTCCGAAAAAAAGTAAAAAAATTTATTTATTTTATTTATATGAACACACTGTCACTCCCTTCAGACACCAGAAGAGGACATCAGATCCCATTACAGATGGTTGTGAGCCACCATGAGGTTGCTGAGAATTGAACTCAGGACTTCTGGAAGAGCAGTCAGTGCTCTTAACCGCTGAGCCATCTCTGTTGTTGTAAAAATATAAAAATAAAAAAAAGTATAGTTGTCTTTTACCTCTCTGGGTTGGCACCGCGGAGTCCCAAGATGTCTGCTAGATATCTCTGCGGAATCACATCCCAGTGTCTCCAGCCAGCGCACACTTTCTTACACTCAAACCCTCACATAAAAGAACACACAACACAATAATCTTTGACCTAATTGATAAGATATAATTGCCCTCTTAAACATACAAAGCCTGGTGCCATCCATCCCTTGAGGACATTAATAACAACCTGTAAATACACAGAGCGGAATCTTTACGTCAGCCTCCATTGTCCTGCCAAGACTTCTCTCTCTCTCTCTCTCTCTCTCTCTCTCTCTCTCTCTCTCTCTCTCTCTCTCTCTCTTTCTCTCCTGTCTCTTCCTTTCTGTTCTAGTATCCTCCTCTTCCTTCAAACTTCTCTCCCGCCCATCCTTCCTTCTCCTCCAATGACAGGCCTCCTTCTATCCTGAACCTGCCCCTCACCTGTATTTTACAAATTCAATGGGGAGAAGGTTCTGGTGAAGTCACCTGAGTCCTGAGTACACGTGACTAGGCAGCTGTCCTTGGGGCAGTGGAATTAGCATCAAAATACAGATAGCTCCAGGGCAAACCACAACACATCTCCCCAGCCTGAGTTGATATATTTAAAGAATTATTTGTTTTTATTTTTATTTATATGTGTGTGACTGTGTGGAGATCCAGATGCGGAGGTCAGAAGAGGGTGTCAGATCCCCTGGGGACTTACAACATAAATGCCTGATGTGGGTCCTCAGGCTGGAACTCTGCTCCAATGCAAGAGTAGTCAACGCACTTATCCAGCAAGCATCTGCCCAGCCCAGAGATGGCGCCTTAGGACAATTATATCTGCTGGTACGGAAGGAAGGGTTTTTTTTTTTTAATTGGAAATTTTATTTATTTACATTTCAAATCCCCCTTCCCAGTTTCCCCTCCACAAACCCCCTATCCCCTCCTACCTCCCCATGAAGGAAGGGTTTATTTAGGGAGATTCGGCTGGCCTAGGTAAAGAAGGCATGGTGTCAGAGGTTGAGGGGTCACGTGTCTACTGCTGGGAAGCGAGGAGAGGGACATGCGGTGGCCAGTGCTTGTATTTTACATGTGCTTAAGTAGATGTGTGTGTTATGGTAGGGTCTGCCTGGTTTGAGCTGCAGATCTGACCCAGAGCACTGGGAGGCAGAGGCCGAGGTCCAGGAGTTAGAAATCATCTTGGTTATGTGAGTTCAAGGCCAGGCTAAAATACAAAACAAAACAGAAATACCGTTATTTATTTATTCTTAAATCAAAGGCTGGGCTGTGTGTAGCTCAGGGGTACAGTAGTAGAGTATTTTTGCTTTGCATGCAGAGGGGTCTGGGTTTGATTCCCAACATCATCAGTGCAATAAAAAAAATTCTAAATTTCTACTTGCTGGCATTAAATTTAGCTTGATTTGACCCACAGCTCTCTGACCTTTCTGTGGATGACATGATTAACCTGGTCTTATAAGTGAGGAAATGGGGGCTCAGAGAAATACTGTAAGTCACCCAACGTCACACAGCGAAGGTAACATTTGAACTCACGGCTTCGAGGTGGAGCTTCATGGCCTTCTCAAGCCAGCCCATTGACAACCTTCCCATCCTCCTCCCACATCTCAGATCCATCACAGAGTCTGTGACATGTGGAAACCCTGCTGTCCATCCCTTAAACAGGGAATTCTGCAGCAGTGGGATTTACCAGTCAGACCCAGACAATCTTCACGCAGTCCTGGGCCCCAGGGTCCGTGGTCTCAACTCCCACATCACATGAGTGAAGGGCACAGTTCTGGTGGAGGTGTGGGGCACAGCCACCACTTGGTTGAATGGGGGCTCCTGGCTTGGATGCTTGGTGACTCCTTGTGGGGGAGTTCCACATGGTCCTAGGGCAGGAGTGAGCTCACAAGTGTCATATACACTCTCAGTGTACCGCTTGGTGTAGGTCTGCTTCCACTGTGTCATGCTTCCTGCCTTCAATTCCTCAACTCAAACCCGAATCATTGTGCCTGTTGGTTGGAGGTAGTGTGACATTTAAGTGAGATAATATGGGCTGGAGAGACGGCTCAGAGCACTGGCTGCTCTTCCAAAGGTCCTGAGTTCAAATCCCAGCAACCACATGGTGGTTCACAACCGTCTGCAACTCTAGCTATAGGGAATTTGATGCCTCTGGCCTCTGAGGACACTGAACTTACAAGGTACACACACACACACACGTACGTATGTACACATGCACATACACATACAATTAAAAAAAAGTAGAAAATAAATGTTCACAAGAGTTTTTGAGAGTTGCTTTTCTCTCACCTGGAGGTTTATGAGGTGGTGGTGGTGGTGATGATGATGATTAGAGTTATTAATTATTTTGGGTTTTTGAGACTGTGTTTCTTAGTGTAGCCCTGGCTGTCCCGGAACTCTCTTTGTAGACCAGGCTGACCTCAAATTCAGAAATCTGGGTTGGGGATTTGGCTCAGTGGTAGAGTGCTTGCCTAGGAAGCACAAGGCCCTGGGTTCGGTCCCCAGCTCCGGAAAAAAAAAAAAGAACCAAATTCAGAAATCTACCTGTCTCTGCCTCCTGAGTGCTGGGATTGAAAATGTAAGCTACTACCACATTTTCAACCACTTGATTGGTTTCTGAGATTATGAAGTACCTGCACCTGGCCCTGCACCTGACCCTGCACCTGGCCCTGCACCTGACCCTGTACCTGGCCCTGCACCTGACCCTGCACCTGGCTCTGCACCTGGCCCTGCACCTGGCTCTGCACCTGGCCCTGCACCTGGCCCTGCACCTGGCTCTGCACCTGGCCCTGCACCTGGCTCTGCACCTGGCCCTGCACCTGGCTCTGCACCTGGCCCTGCACCTGGCTCTGCACCTGGCCCTGCACCTGCTCATTTCTCATCTCAGATGGAGGCGCCTCCAGACCCACAAAGAATGATTTTGTGTCCGTGGGCTTCAGCAGGTCAGAGATGGTGATGCCAGAGGCCCAGGAGCTGCAGTGAATTAGTGAAGAGGCCTGAGCACCCAGCAAGGGGAGACCGAGTTCATCTCCTTCCCCATGGCTGGGATCTCTGGAGTCGCCTTGCTCTCTCTTCCTTGAGACTGACAGAGTCCAGCACTGCACAGGGAGAGTGTGCTCAGACAGGCTTGTAGAAGAGGGAGACGTGGTGAGTTCTGGCTGCCTGGATAGGGCTTCGGGTTGTGGAAGGCTGGGGTCACTTTGTGGGGTGATGGTTCACCCCATTAGCCACACCACTGATCATGATCTTTGGGGGGACATATTAGGATTTTTCCTCCTTCTTTTGGTCTGAGACAGTGTCTCATGTAGCCCAGGCTGTCTCTCCCGTGTATCTGAGGATGATCTTGCACTACTGATCTTCCTGCCTCTACCTCCCACGTGCTGGAATGGCAGGTTTGTGTCATCTCACTTAGTCAATGCAGTGCTGTGGACAGGACCCGGGACTTTCTGCACGCCAGGCCTTGTTCTACTCTCTACCAGCCTCAGCTGGCTGCCTGACTCGTTGAATTCTCTAAGTAGGTAAGGATGGCCTCAAACTTCTGCTCCTCCTGTCTCTGCTTCCCAGGCCTTAGGACTACAGGTATGCATCACCATGCCTAACTTTTAAAACATTATTTATTTTTTGTTATTTTGAGACAGACAGGCTTTTTCTTTTTAGCCCACTTGTCCTGGAACTCACAGAGTCCTGAGTCCTGCGTCCTGAGTGCTGGGATTGAAGGTGTGAGCTGTGGGGTCCAGTGGACACCTGTTATTTATTAAACAACGTCGAGAGCATTCAGCAAGCATCACCCGCTTCACATGGTGCTGGGGATGGAGCCCAGGGCTCCACGTATGCTATACAAGTACTAAGGTACAGCCCAGCCTCATTGATCTCTCTTGGGTCTAGCCTGAGTCTCCACATCACTGCTGAGGCCATGTCACAATCAGTGTTTGCTGGAGCCCAGAGGGTCTGGGACCATGCCACCATATCTGGATTTTTAAAAATTTATTTACATGGATTCTGGGGATTGAACTCAGCTCCTTGTGCTTGTTAAGGGAAGTTCTTTACTGATTGACCTCCCTAAAGCTTTGTTTAAAAAAGACTTAGGGCTGTGTGTGCGAGCGACATGAATGCAGTGTGGCGTCTGCAGGAGCCAGGAGAGGGGAGTTGGATCCCCCTGTGCAGTGAGAATTCTGGAATTTTGATTTCTTTAAAAAACAAAAAAAGCACAGAAATATTATAAGAAATACGTTTTTTTTCCCATCTCCGATGTGGGGCTGCTTCAGACTGTCTGCAGCAGCTGACTGTGATTGGCCTCGCGCCCTAGCGGAAGCGTGGTTTTGCCAGCTGCGAATAGCTTCTGCGATTGCGTGACGTTTGGAATTCTGGGAATTTTTCAGAGGGTACATAAAGGCCAGGGCCCTGAGGGGCAGGGCAGGCAGGTGTTGGCTGTTCAGGGGTTGGTTGTGGTTTGTCAGTAGTTGTGCTCAAAGAATAAACAAGAAGAAACTGGATTCACAGATTTCTATCTCTGTCTCCCTTCTATCCCTTTTCTCCTCTCTAGTGATGAGAGTTCAGGAGGAGAGCAGCATCTCTGGGGTCACTTCAATAATGCTGGGTGTGCAGACACCGTCTGGGCTCGCTAGCTGCTGCTTGGAGTTCACAATTCAGCCTTTCCTTTAGGACCTTGGGGATAGAGACTCCAAGGCTGACAAGGGGAACTATTTATTTTTATTTTTTATTTATTTTTTCTTTTTTTTTCAAAGCTGAGGACTGAACCCAGGGCCCTGTGCTTGCTAGGCAAGAGCTCTACCACTGAGCTAAATCCCCACCCCCTATCTTTATTTTTTTAATCAAGCAGATTTATCTGTTAAATTCTCAACCCATACATCCTCACAACGAACTCACAACCAATTATAAGGATATAAACTGCCCACTTAGATAAATTTGTCTACAGAAATCCATCCCAGCTACCTTGGCAATTCAAGACCGCCTGGATCTGGGTCATCCTTCTCTGCGTCCATCCTGATGCTCCTTCCTTCTCCCTCTCTCCCCCTTTACAAATCTTTGTCCCCGCCTTATGTTTTACTGTCCAGTCATGGCCTGGACCTAACTTGTGCCAGCCCTCACCTGCATCTAGACATCAACCTACTATTTTTTTTCCTTTTTAAAAAGACAAGCTCTCTCTGTATAGTCCTGGATGTCTCAGAGTTTGCTATGTAGACCAGGCTGGCCTTGACAAGGGAACTTCTAAAGCTCTGATGAAGCAGTCTTTTCCTTCGATGGAAACCTCCAGTCCATGTGGTCTGGGGCCTCTGTGCTTCCGCCCTTTTGTCTATGTGCGAGTGCGTGTGCACGTTTATGTGTACAGGTGCATGTGGAGGCTAGCGGACAACTTGGTTCTCATTGCTTAGTTGATACCCAGCATGGGTGGATATTACTACTACTACTAGTTGTTGTTGTTGATGTGTGTGTTTGAGTGTGCTTCTGTGAAGGCCAGAGGTCAATGATGGTGCCTTCTATCTATCTTTAGCTTACTTACATATTTTTAAAAGAAATTTCACGTGCATTGGTGTTTTGCCTGCGTGTATGTCTACGTAAGGGCATTGGAGCCTCTGGAACTGAAGTTACAGATAGTTGTGAGCTGCCATGTGGGTGCTGAGAATTGAACCTGGGAACTTAGGAAGAACAGTCAGTGCTCTTAACTGCTGAGCCATCTCTCCAGCCCCTCCACCTTACATTTTTACACAAGATTTCTCACTGAATTTGAATCTCACTGATTGGCTAGGCTGGCTGGCCAGAGAGCTTCTGGAACCTTTTGCCTCCCAGTACTGGGTTACAAGTGAGGATAGTTTTACATAGTTTTACATGGGTACTGGGGTGGGGAGTGTCTGAACTCGAATCCTCATGCTTGTGGTGCAAGCACTTTACTCACAGAGCAATTTTCTCAGCCATGCATCAGTTTCCTATTTTGGACAGGGTGTCTCTTTGGCCTGGAACTTGCTAATTCATCTGGGCACCTGGCCAGTGAGCTCCTAGAGCTCTCCTGCTTCTGCCTTCCAATTGGTAGGATGCTGCCCCATGCTCATTATCTTTGCCTTGACGGGTATACAGTTCCCAGAGTCCTCTTGGGTTGAGTAAAGCCAAGCTCTCATGTTGTCTGAAGCCTTAGGTCAGAGGGGTCATCTGTTCGTACCTGTGGAGTGCCCAGGGAGACAGGCTAGCACTTCTAGCCACAAGGTCCCAATGCCACCCACCTCTGTCCCTGCTGAAGCTATACCAAAATGGGCAGCCTTTTCAGATCTGCATTTGTGCTGAATGCCAGAGCAAGCCACTCCATCTTCTGAGGTGCATGCTCTGTGGCTCTAGCAATGGACAAGGACCCTGGATGCTGGGGAGCCACACGGATTTGAGACAGAGCGAGAAATGGAAGCCAAGATCTTTTGCAGGACCACCTGGCACAATCACAGAGTCAGGGCACGGTTCACCCGAGTCTTTGTGAAGGATGAACATGTGGCCTTTTCTCATCACACGTGGTCTCCTGAGTGTTAGCTTGCTGGCTGGAACGGGAAACGCAGAGTGGAGAGGGTAGGAGATTCTGGGGCTTGGGGGAAGCTTGAAGTAGACTTGCTTTGAAGATCAGGTTTCGTGACGTTCACCAGCTTAGGACTGTGATCTGGAGGAGCTAGGGCAATGGCTTAGTAGGTTGAGCGTGCATAGCATACACAAAGCCCTGGCTTCCCATCTCAGCACGGTGTAAACTGGGCACACTGTGGTGTGATCTGTTATTCCAAGCGCTTGGGAGGCAGAGGCAGGAAGATCAGAAGTTCAAGATTGTCCTTGACTCCTAGTGAGTTCAAGGGTAACCTGGGTTTGAGACTTAGTTTAAAAGAGAGAAGGATTAGTTAGGAGTGACCTTGGGATTCATTCACAGTGTCATGGGTTCAACTTTGGCCTGAGCCCACTCACGAGGTCTGTTTTGGGGAGGGAACGCCGAGTCCCTGGGTACAAACATGGACCGGCAGCCCCGGCATGCTGGTTAACTTGATGCTGTATGGAGCCTCATGGAGTCACAACAATCTTTGCTCCTGAGGTCTCTGCTTGGACAATCTCACTCCTTGTGGAGTCAGAGAGGCCATTCTCTGTCTCAGGCTCAGTGTCTCAGGCAGGTAGGCATCTTTACTAGGGAAAATGGAGAAAGGAAGAGGGAAATTACAGTTTTCTCTCCTTCCTGGTCACACTGTTCTCTCTCTCTCTGTCTCTCTCTCTCTCTCTCGTGTGTGTGTGTGTGTGTGTGTGTGTGTGTGTGTGTGTTGGCACATGTACATATGTGTACATGTATGTGGAAGCCTGAAGTGAATTCAGCTGCTAGTCCTCAGGCCCAATTCACCTCAAATTTTTCTTTTATGTTTATACATGCGTGTGCAGGTGTGATTACATACACGTGCACAGGTGCACAGGTGCAGGTGTGCATGTGCATACACATGTGTGGACATCAGAGAATAACTCATGAGAGTAGGTTCTCTCCTTTCCATAGGTACCGAGAGGAACTCAGGTCATCTGGCTTGCTATCCTGTGAGCAAACCATTTTATTTATTTATTTATTTATTTATTTATTTATTTATTTATTTATTTATACCCTCCTGTCTCTGCCTCTTCAGTGCTGGGATCACAGGCATGAGCCATGAGCCAAGATGCTCAGCTTGCTTGCTGGCTGGCTTGCTTTCTTTCTTTCCTTCTTTCTTTCTTTCTTACTCATTTACTTTATATCCCACTCACTGTCCCCCTCCTGACCAACCCCTCCCACAATCCTTCCTGCATCTCCTCTCCCCTTCTCCTCTGAGTGGGCGGGAGCCCCCCGAGTATCCTCCCACCCTGGCACATCAAGTCTTTGAGGCTCGGTGCACCCTCATCCACTGAGGGCAGACAAGGCAGCCCAGCTAGAAGAACACGTCCCAGGGACAGGCAGCAGCTTTTTTTTTTAAAGATTTATTTATTTATTACATATAAGTACACTGTAGCTGTCTTCAGATACACCAGAAGAGGGCATCAGATCTCTTTACAGATGGTTGTGAGCCACCATGTGGTTGCTGGGAATTGAACTCATGACCTCTGGAAGAGCAGTCGGGTGCTCTTAACCACTGAGCCATCTCTCCAGCCCATGCAGCTTTTGGGACAGCGCCCGCTCCAGTCGTTCAGGACTCACGTGAGGACCAAGCTGCATAACTGCTACATATGTGTGGGGAGGCCTAGGCCACCCTGTGTGTGTTCTTTAGTTGATGGTTCAGACTCTAAGAGCCCAAAGGTTCAGGTTAGTTGACTCTGTTGGTCGTCCTGTGGAGTTCCTGTCCCCCTTTGGGGCCTGCAGCCCTTCCTTCTATTCTTCCATAGAGTCCCCAAGCTCCATCCAGTGATTGACTGTGGATGTCTGCATCTGTCTGAGTCAGCTGCAGTGTGGAGCCTCTCAGAGGACAGCCATGCTAGACTCCTCTCTGCAAGCACAGCAGAGCATCACTAATAGTGTCAGGGATTGTGCTTGCCCGTGGGATGGGTCTCAAGTTGGGCTGGTTGTTGGATGGCTGTTCCCTTAGTCTCTGCTCCATCCCCATCTCTGCGTTTCTTGTAAACAATACATTTTGGGTTGAAAGTTTTGTGGGTGGGTTAGTGTCCCTATTGCTCCTGCGTGGCTACAGGTGGTGACCTCTTCAGGTTCCATATCCCTCAGGCTGTGAGTCTCTGCTAAGGTTTAAGAGTTATTTGGGGCTATTTAGCTCAGTGGTAGAGCGCTTACCTAGGAAGCACAAGGCCCTGGGTTCGGTCCCCAGCTCCGAAAAAAAGAACCAAAAAAAAAAAAAAAAAAAAAAAAGAGTTATTTATTTATTGTCGTGTTCTGCCTGCATGTACGCCTGCAGCCAGAAGAGGGCGCCAGATCTCGTTACAGATGGTTGTGAGCCACCATGGGGTTGCTAGGACTTGAACTCTGGGAGAGCAGCCAGACCTCTTAACCTCTGAGCCATCTTTCCAGCCTCTGCCCAGCTCTTTATATAGGCTCTGGGGACGAATCCTTGTGCTTGCATAGCGAGCACATCACACACAAGGCCATCTTCCCAGCCCTCCCTCATTTCTTGGATAAGGAAACTCACTCAGATCCCGAGGTCCTATGGCTGGAACAGAGCAGCACCCTGACTACTGTAGGATCCCTGGGTGCTAATTTCACCCGAGGGAGATGGAGGCCTTGATGAAGTTTTTCAGGACTGTCGAACACCATATTCGTCTGCAGGGAGACATAGCCCAGGCCTCCAGGAACCAGTTAGGACAGGGAAGTAGAGAGATTGGAGTGAGTTGTGGATTGAGAGGTGGGGGCTGGAGAGGGTCCAGGACTCAGTCCCCTGCATCCTCTGCAGTGAGCCCTGGATACTAACCTGACGGGAATCCGTCTGACCCTGAAGACGGCCAGCATTCACCCGTCATCCCTCGGCTTGTTGAAGACATACCTGGAGAATGCAGGGTCTCACTGTAGCCTGGAGACACCTAGGTTATCATGATTTCGGAGGGTGATACTTGGGCCTCACTGCATTCAGAACGTGAGCCTGGGACTGGGCTGGGGCTCCGTGGGGAGAGTGCTTGCCTGGAGTGCACAGAGCCTTGGGAGCCATCACTGACACTGACTAAAACAGGCAGAAGCCTGTGACCCTGGCACCCAAGGGGTGGAGGCAAGAAGGCTGCCTGGCAGCAGCACAGCTTTGGGAGAGGCCAAGGTGGCTTTTAAAAATGAATATGGGGGTTGGGGATTTAGCTCAGTGGTAGAACGCTTGCCTAGCAAACGCAAGGCCCTGGGTTTGGTCCCCAGCTCCGAAAAAAAGAAAAAGAAAAAAAATGAATATGGGGGTGATGGGGCCAGAGGGATGGCTCGGCAACTAACACTTTCCTCCCTACAGTCTTTCTTCGTCACAGCAACAGAAATCAGATATCATCTTTTTTTTTTTTTTCAATTGTCACAGAACGCCTGACAGAAGCTACTTAAAGAACAGGTTGATTTCAGTCCCCAGCTCCGAAAAAAAGAATAGGAAAAAAAAAAAAAAAAAAAAAAGATCAGGTTGATTTGATTCATAGGTGTAGGGGTATTTCACTCCATCATGTCGAGAAAGTCATGATGTACTTCAAGGCCTTGGGAGTGTGGAACAGACGCTCATGGTAGACGGGTTGAAGAGAACCAGCAGGGAGCAGCACAGAGCCTTAACCTTCGGAACCACTGGTCCCCCGGTGACCCACTTCCTTCAGACAGGCTCCACCTCTACAAGGCCCTGCAAGAGCCCCAGTAGCACCCTGTGCCAGGGTCCAGCATGGGGAACATTCCAGGGTCACGCCGGAACAGTAGCAAGTCCTCCGTTTGTCCAGTTTCTCGGTGTCCCTGGTCCTCTGTGAGGGCTGGGGATCAAGGTGAGTCCCACCAGGCCTGGATGCCAACACTCAGTGCCTCATTGCTAAGGTGGAAGACTGTCCTGTTGGACTTCAGTCTGGTCTCACAAGGCGGGAGCGCTGGACGTGATCCAAGCAATGGGACCCCCAGATGTCGCTCGTCTCCTTGCTGGTTCTGCTCTACGGTTCCATTTGATCCCCCTCCTGGCGTCCACACTCTCCTCACTGGACCCCTTCACGTCAGAGAGGCCTTGAAATTCTGTTTGTCTGTGCTTTGGTAATTGGCCCCCATGGTCCAGGACCCTAAACTGTAACAGAAAGTTGGGACATAGAAAAATAGACATGACTTCCTATGCTGCCTGGTTTCGAGGGGTACACCAGGCTTTTAGGGACCTGGGTAAAGATGCCCATGTTCCTCAGGTTTTCTTGAGGTCTCCCTCCCTAGGAGTAAGTCCCGGGACCAGACCTTGGCAAAAGAAGCATTTGGGGGTTGGGGATTTAGCTCAGTGGTAGAGCACTTGCCTAGCAAGCACAAGGCCCTGGGTTCAGTCCCCAGCTCCGAAAAAAAAAAAAGGAAAAAAAAAAAAAAAAGCAGTTGAGGGTGTCTGTAGTTGGGAGCAAGGCTGCCATGTGCAGGTCGCTCATCACACCAGCAGAACCCAGGTAGAGGAACGAGGTACAGTCTGCACGCAGTTTCCTAAAATACCAGCAGAGGGCGCTTCCTGCCTAACCAGTTTCTGTAGGTGGGAAGAAGCCTTCATCGGGTATCAGGCTCTGGCTGGTCACAGTGACTCTGTCTGGGTTCTGCTGATACAAGGAGCAGGGGTTGTAACTGTCCTCAGAAAGGGTCTTGATGGTCTGTGCCTCCAGCACACAACTTAACTCCAGTTCACAAGTCCTCCCTGTCTGATACACAGGGTCCACCTTGATGTCTAGTGTGAAATATCTTGATACTGGAAACTGTGGTTCACAGTAAGCACAAGGTACTGAACTAAGAGAGATTGGAAGACCCTGATCATTTGACACAGGACAGGGGGGAGAGAGGCCTCAGGGAGATAAAAGCAGCTCCCTCAGACTGTGGGCAGAGGAGGGAGGCCTTGGGAGCTGGTGAGCCTTTTAGGGTATTTGAGGTAAGAGTTTGCAGACTAAATTAGTTTGACTAAAATGGCCCCCATAGGTTCACAGGGAGTGGCCCTATTTGAAAGGATTAGGGCATGTGGCCTTGGTGACTAGGCATGGTTCTGTTGGAGGAAGTGCGTCCCTGGGGATGGGCTTTGAGGTTTCAGAGGCTCAAGCCAGGCCTAGTGTCTCACCGTCTCCTCTTGCTGCCTGCTGATCCAGATGTAGAACTCTCACCTCCTTCCCCAGCACCCTGTCTGCCTGCAGGCTGCCATGCTTCCGGCCATGGCAATAATGGACTAAACCTCTGAACCGTAAGCCAGCCCCAGTTAAATGCTTTCCTTTATAAGAGCTGCTGTGGTCATGGTGTCTGTTCACAGCAACAGAAACCCTAAGACAGAGCTTCTGCGTCCAAAGATGACTGTCTCATGTGCCCGTCAGTGTGCAGGAACTCCAGCCCCTTCTTGTCTGTGGATGAGGAGTCAGAGCCGGGCGTGCGGGTCACCCAGGTGATAACACGTTGCTGTCCTTGTTTCGCTGGAGGTTACACCAGGCTCTTGGGGAGCTGGAGAGAAATACCCAGGCTCTGTTGGGGGTTCTAGGGGTAAAGCTTTGGCCATATTTTTGGAAGAGAAGCAACTGAGGAGGACCCAGCAGGTAAAGTGCCTGCTGCATGGGGGGGTTGGGGATTTGGCTCAGTGGTAGGCGCTTGCCTAGGCGATCCCATCTCATGCAGAAGGCCCTGGGTTGGTCCCCAGCTCAAAAAAAAAAAAAAAAAAAAAAAAAAAAAACCCTGTAACTCCAGTTCCAAGGCATCCAATGCCCCCTTCTGGCCTCTGAGGGCAACTGCACTCATGTGCCCATACTCTCATACTCATATAATTAAAAATTTAAAAAAACATTCTTAGTGCAAACAAAATGGGAAAGCTAGGCCTGTAATTTCAGCGCGGAGGAGGCAGAGGCAGGCAGATCTCTTTGGGTTCAAGGGCAGCCTGGTCTACATGGGGAATTTCAGGCTAGCCAGGACAGCAAGATCCTGTGTCAGAAGCCAACTATAATAACAAGAATACTCTGGAGAGTAATAGAAGATGCTTGGCACTTTGGTCTCCGCCTGTGCACGCAGCTCCCTCCCTCTACCACGTACACTGAACACATACACACTATCTACTGAAAGCCAAAGAAGCGTTTGACTGTTGTGTCTTTGGGAGTGTCTTAGGGTTTCCACTGCTGTAGTGAAACACCATGACCAAAAAGCAAGTTGGAGAAGAAAGGGTTTATTCAACTCACAGCTCCACCTCATTGTCATCCAAGGAAATCAGGACAGGAACCAGGAGGCAGGAGCTGATGCAGAGGCCATGGAGGGGTGCTCCTGACCATCTTGCTCCTCGTGTCTTGCTTAGCTTGCTTTCTTCTGGATTCCAGGACAGCTGTCTCAGAGATAGCCCCACCCACAATGGGGTGGGCTCTCCCCTGTCAATCACTAAGAAAACACCCTCCGGGTTTGCTCACCCGATCTCATGGAGGCATGTTCTCAGTTAAGGCTCCCTCCTCTTGATGACTCCGGCTCGTGTCAAATGGATACACAATTAGCCAACGCGGGAAACAAGTTTGCTAGGCAGAGTTGTGCAGGCTGCTTATTGCACAAGGACACTCTGTCAAAGGAGGAAGGAGTCCAGTCCATGCTCGGCATCCCAAGCGGACAGCAGAGGGCATCGTCTATGGTTTTCACAGGCGTCTAAAAATGGACTAGCCTGCGGGGGTTGGGGATTTAGCTCAGTGGTAGAGCGCTTGCCTAGCAAGCGCAAGGCCCTGGGTTCGGTCCCCAGCTCCGAAAAAAAGAAAAAAAAAATGGACTAGCCTTTCAAGGTCTCGGGACTTCTTATTTCTAAATGGACAGGACATGAGTCATTTCAAATCCATCCGGGTCCAGCATGGACACTACAGTGCCCCTTGTGGGAAGCCCTCCCCAGTGTCTGCCTCTCCGCTTTTCCTGCTGACCTAGAGCCACATTTCCTTTTCACTTGGCATCTCCTGTCACCCACCGTCACAGGCGTGTTAGTTCTCTAGAGTAATAGAACTTACATGATGAATCTACGTAGAAAGGGAGTTTACTAGCATTGCAGGCTGTGGTCCAGCTAATCCAACAAGGGTCGCCTATAACTGGAGGGTTCAAGGTTCAAGTTGTTCAGTCCATGAGGCTGGTTGTCTCAGCCGGTCTTCGGCGTACACTGGAATTCTGAAGAGGTAGGCTGTAATATCAGTGAAGGCACAGACTAGCTATTAAGAGCAAGCAGGCAGAGCAAGAGCTTCCTCCCTCCCTGTCCCCTATAGAGGCTGCCACCAGAAGGTGTGGCCCAGATTAAATGTGGATCTTTTTCCCACGGAGAAGATCCAGATTAGAGAGAAGTTGGCCTTCCCACTTCAAATTATTTAATGAAGAAAAAAAACCCTCATAGGTGTGCCCAGCCGTTTTGGGTTTTAGTTAATTTCAGACGTAGGCAAGTAGACAGGCAGGAACATCCAGGCATCTGAACCATGAAGCCATTTTCCACTGACAATGATCAGGCTTCCGGACAACACTGTCCTCTTCACCAGAGAGTCCCACACCGTGATGGTTACCTTAAGAGGTATCTCCTGGAGTCTAAGTGGGCACAGATACTAGTCTTCTTAGAGCTGCCAACCTTCATGACTCGGTGTGTGTGCGGTGGCTGGGGGTATCACCAGGAGGTACCTGTTAGAGGCCAGAAAAGAGACACAAGAGGAACTCAGTGATGGGAGAGTCAGATCAGGGAGCCCTGCCCAGGTGACTCACAGTGGCTCAGCCTGGCCCAAGGGGCTGCTAATGAGGGCCAGGAAGAAGCCCAGGATCCAGGGCTGGTCCATGGTGTGGCTGAGATACGGCCCAGGACTGTTGGCTCGTCTTGGCAGAGTTAATGTCTAAACAACGTGGGAGGGGAATTACTGTAAATCCAACAGAAGGGGCCTAGAAGATGCCCCTCAACCTCAGCCAGACCTTCCAGGGATGCTGGAGACAGTTGCCTTGAGAGAAGACCCAGTCTTGGGGGTCAGAGTGGCATGAGGAGAACCACAGATGGTCTATCCCCTCTGCTGGCAGGGGCCATCTGGTACCAGGGCTATCTTGGGCTCATCTGCTAGTGACAGGTGACACTTCCCCTCACCCCCAGTCTGGATGGCTGTTGTGTTTCTGCGATAGCTGTTGCCACAGGACACAGTAAGCATTTTATCCAGGCTCCCAGTTCCAGGCATGAGCAACCTGCCTGGCCCAGGAGCTTCAGACATGGAGCTGTTTTAGAAACATGGATCAGAATCTTCTCCAAGGCTGATGAGAGGGTTCAACAGTAAGTGCAGGCGCCACCAAGCCTGAGGCCCCAAGTTCCATCCCCAGAGCCCACGTAATGGAGAGAGAGAACTGAGTTCTGAAAGTTGCCCTCTGATCTCCACATGAGTGCCCTCCGGCACACGCAAATTATTAACAAGTGTAATAAAAAACTTTTAAAAACTCCTCTTGCCGGCTGGAGAGTCAGCTTGATGGGTAGAGCGTTGTATACGCACAGAAAGGGCTGGGCTTCATCCTTAGGGACACAGGAAGTGGGTATGCTGGCTCACGCCTGTACTCTCGACAACGTAAGGTAGAGGCAAGCCAGCGGATCTTTATAAGTTCAAGGCCATACTGGTTCACATGTGGAGAATGTCTCACAATGAAAAATAAAATAAAAAGAGTTTAAAACCATCCTTGGTTATATCTGGAGTTCCAGGCCAGCCTGGCCTACATGAAACTACTTCTTTAAAGAAAGGAAAGAAAGAGAGGAAAAACCAGGAATTGACTAGAAGAGGGAGAGCCTCAGATTGAAGGGAGTGAGGAAGACTCCAGGTGTCGAGGATGGTGCTGTGTGCAAAAGTCCAGGGGCAGGAGGGGACTGAGAGCCATCTCAAAAAGGGCTGGGGGAGTTAAGAAGATGGCTCAGTCAGTAACGTACTTCTTGTAGAAACTGAAGATCTGACTCCAGATCCCCACTATCGATGTGTGGTGTGTACATGGAGACCCAGTGCTGGGGGATAGACAGGTGCTCACAGGGGATAGACAGGATCCCCAGGGCTCACACTGACCATGTAGGTAATTTAAACTCACCACCAAGTCTCAGGTTCAGTGAGAGATCATATATCAAAGAATGAGGTGGAGAGCAGGCAGGTCATAAATAACATGCACACACATGCACACATACATACACACATGCACACCTGCACACACACATACATGAACACATACACTCGCACAGATGCAGATGCACACACATGCACACACATGCACACACAGGTGCACACACACATACATGCACATGCATGTGCACATACATGCACACACACACACACACACATGCACACATGCTCCCCTCTATCCCGCCCCCCCAGCTCTTACTGAGCTGGCCTTTGGTTTCTGTACCAAGTAAGCTCCCACTAGGCTCCCCCTCCTTGCAGGCAATGATGGCTTTTGGTAAATCAGGTCCATTGTCCATTGTTCCTGACCTGCACCAGCCTCCATTTCCAGAAAGAAATGATATATATTAAAGCTGGGGAGTGGGGGGGGCACAGCACACTGGGCACATTCCTGGAAGAAGGCTTGCTTTGTTCCCAGTAAGTCCTGCTGGCTGGTGTGCGTGTTACAGAGAATGTCAGTCTTGCTTGGACACAGCCAGAGTTGTAGATAAATTCTTTCTGAGGTTTTGTCTGCCAGCTTGGACAATTTATAATTTTACTATTATTATTATCATTATTATCGCTTTAGTTTTGAAACAGTCTGTCATGTTAGCTCAGGCTACCCTTGAACTAACTATGTAGCCGAGGATGACCTTGAACTTCTGATCCTTCTGCCTTTAGCCCTGGGGTATATCCACTACAGAGGGTTTGAGGTGCTGGGGATGGAACCCAGGGCTTCCAGCGTGGTGGGTGATCACTACCAACTGAGCTACAGCCTTGTCTCGGCTTGGACAGTCTTGCCTCTTGCACGGCATCTAATGTCCGTAATGACTCTAACGTTCATTTGTCCTGTGAGTGTGAACATTTCTTGAGAACTTAAAAGCCCACGATGTATTCTTCCTTAAACGTGACAGCTCACAGTGAACCGGGTGCAGTGATGCGTGCCCGCAATCCTGGCACTCGGGGAGCTGAAGGCAGGCCAGTCTGAGCAGCGTAAGTCCCTACCTAGAAACAAACACACAAAGCCAAACCAAAGCAAAGGCCTCGAAAGCCAAGAAGGCTGTGCCAAAGGCTTCCACAGCCACAAAAAGATGGAGATCCGAACGTCACCCACTTTCCGGTGGCCCAAGACGCTGTGGGTCCGGAGGCAGCCAAAATATCCTGGAAAGAGTGCACCCAGGAGAAACAAGCTTGACCGTTATGCTATCGTCAAATTCCACTGACCACTGAGTCAGTCATGAAGAAAATAGAGGACAAGGACACGCTTGTGTTCATTGTGGATGTCAAGGCCAACAAGCACCAGATCAAACAGGCCATGAAGAAACTCTTACCTTGATGTGGCCAAAGTCAATGCCCTGATAAGGCCTGACAGAGAGAAGACAAGTTCGCTTGGCTCTTGGTTATGATGCCAACAAGACTGGGATCATCTAAACTGAGTCCAGATGGTTAATTCTAAATATTCACCCTTTTCACCATAAAAACAAACAAACAAATAAAACAAAACAAAACAAAAAAATCCAGGGCTCTTCGTGGTGGAGCACGCCTTTAGTCCCAGCACTCAAGAACCAGATGCCGGTAGATCTCTGTGAGTTCAGGGTTCCCCAGTTCATGTGGTGAGACCCTGCCTCAAACACAGAAGCAAGCAAGCGAGCAAGCAGATTAAAGCACCTATAAACAGGGAGCTGAAAAGATGGCCTGGTTGGTAAGAGTGGCTTGCTGTAAAAGCAAGAGGACCCAAGTTCAAATCCCCAGCACACACATAAAACATGGGATGGTGAGATGATGGTTCATCAGGTCAGTCACTTATCAACAAGACTAGTGAACTAAAGCTTGGTCCCTGAGACCCACAAGTTAAGGGGAGAATGGACTCTTTTTTTTTTCTTTTTTTTTTTTTTTTTTTTTGGGCTGGGGACCGAACCCAGGACCTTTGCTTCTAGGCAAGGTCTACCACTGAGCCAAATCCCCAACCCGGGAGAATGGACTTTTTTTTTTTTTTTTTTTTGGTTCTTTTTTTTGGAGCTGGGGATTAACCACTGAGGAGAATGGACTCTTAAAGGCCTCCTCTGACTTCCATGTTTGTGGGCCAGCAAGAGGCCTCAGTAGATAAAGGTGTTTGACTGACAAGCTGAGTTCTGTCCTTGGGACCCACAAAGTAGGAGAGAACCTCCCATAAGCTGTCCTCTGACCTTCACCCAGGTATGCATGCGAAATAAATGCATTAATGCATTTTTTTTTGAGACAGGGTTTCTGTGTGGCCCTAGCCACCCTGGAACTCAGAGATCCGTCTGCCTCTGCCTCCCAAGTGCTGGACTGAAGGTGTGGACGGAGAGTTAGCCAGAGCCAGACCGACTCCACGACAGGCTGCAAACTGGCAGTTTGGGCGACTAGGCCAACATTTGTTTCCCAGAAATGAGAACCCAGATCTGGGAAACCTGCGGTCAGCCAACCACAGCCGCGGGCAGCCAATCTGAGGATACCTTGTCATCTGGCCTGAAGTAAGACTAGGTAGCTAGAATGAGTAAGCCACCCCGGGGAAGTCTCCAGAGCCTAACCAACTGTAGAATCAGTCAGACCCCTGGAGATAGAGATGACCAATCATGGCACACACCCCTCCCTGGAATTCCCCTAACTGACAATAAAAGCTGGGCCTTCGAGTCCACCAGGGGTCTGCATTCCTGAATGGGGAGAGCCCTGCATGCAGGAAATTCAGCTGACTAAACGCTCTTTGCTTTTGCATACTGTGTGAGTCTAGGGTGTCATTCTTCAGTGATCCCTGGACCCTAACAGCACCCCCACTGCCTGGCCATAGATAGTTTTAAAGTAAAGTAGAATGCACTAGAGGAACCCAGTGCACTTCCCTACGCACATACCTTCACACGCCACAGAGACAAAACTGAGGAACTAAGAAACTGCAGCTTTGGGGGACTGGGGCTCAACAGCCCTCTGTGAAGTCACATCTTCATGGCAAGTTAGAGTCTAACGAGGAAGGTGGCCTGTGGGCAGGCTGGCCTGGAACTCAGGAGCCGCCTACTTCAGGTTTCTTGGTGCTGGGATTACAGGCAGACCCAGCTAGCATTCATTCATTCTCTCTCTCTCTCTCTCTCTCTCTCTCTCTCTCTCTCTCTCTCTCTCTGCACACTAAGTTATACATGTATCACATATACAGTTCTACAGGTCAGGCAACAACATGCTGGACCTCATCTCTCCGTTCATGTACATCTTGGGGATTTTTGATGTTGAAAGCAGGTTCTAGAACACTAATGTCCATTTAGAGTCTTAGGCTCTCAAGGAATCACTGCTGGCTAGGCGGTTTGATCTTTGCCCCTCACTAAGTGTTCTCTGTGTGGAAGGTGATGCTAAGGAGGCCAGGATGGCAGACAGACCAACGGTGAAGGTGTCTGGGGCTGTAAGCTCTGTCCCTGTCACTTTTTTCTTTAATTTGGTTCCCCACGGTCAGCTCCCATCACCCACACCTCAGGTCCATCAGATTACAATGAAAAGTATTCTACCAACACCTAGAGACTGAGGTGTCCAGTGTGGTGGGGGATGTGTACGTCTGTGTGTGCGTGTGTGAAGGTGCTGTATTGCACTTGTGTGTATATGCATGTGGAAGTCAGAGGACAGCCTGCAGGAGCCAGTTCTCTCCTTCCACCCTGTGGGCTTCAGGAATGGAGCTCAGGTCATCAACCTTGGCGGCAAATGCCTTTACTCACTGAGCCGCCTCTCTGGGCCTCCTTCCTTCCTTCCTTTTTAATGATTTATTTATTTATTTATTTTATATGTGAGTACACTGTCGCTGTCTTCAGACACACCAGAAGAGGGCATCAGGTCCCATTACAGATGGTTGTGAGCCACCATGTGGTTGCTAGGAATTGAACTCAGGACCTCTGGGAGAGGAGGTCAGTGCTCTTAACCGCTGAGCCATCTCTCCAGTCCTGTTTCTATGTTTCTTTCTGACAGGCTCTTATTATATAGCCCTGGGTGACCTGAAACTCATAGAGATCTACCTGCCATGGTCTTCTGAGTGCTAGGACTAAAGACATCATCGTCATGCCTTTCATCTCCACCAGATTCTTGGAGGCAGCTTCTTTCACTAACCCGGGGCTCACCCATTCAATTAGGCAAGAACTCAAGTACATACTACATGCGCCCTGTCTCTGGTTCCACAGGCTGGGCTTACGGACGTTTGTAGCTTTTTAAGTGGGTGCCTGTGATTAAATACGGGTCCTCGTGCTCACCAGCACCTCTCCAGCCCATTATGACAGGACCTGGAATCATCTAGGAGATGAGGGTTTCCAGATTGGGTTAATCGAGGTGGGAGGACCCATCTGAATGTGGAAAGTGCCGGGCTATGAGCTGGAGTCCTGGAATGAACAAAAGAGGAGGCAAGATGAGCACCAGCATCCGTCTCCCTCAACTCCCGACTGTGGATACAGCGTGACCTCATGCTCCTGCAGCCACAGGTCTGCCATGACTGACTGTAGCTCACACCCTTGACCTGTGAGCTAAATTAAACCCTCTTTCCTTAAGTTCCTGTGGTATTTGAATGAAAAGTCACACACCCCACCAAAGCTCCTATGTTTGAATGCTTGGTTGGCAATGCTTGGTGGAACTGTTTGAGAAGGATCAAGGGTATGACCTTGTTGGAAGAGGTGTGTTGATGGGGTGGGCTTTGAGGTTTCAAAGACCAAACCATTCCCAGTTCGCTCTGTGCCTTGCACTTGTGGATCAGATCTAAGCTCTCGGCTACTGCTCCAGTGTTGTGCTTGTCTGCTTTTTTGCCTGGTTCCCTGCCTGCCTGCTGCCTGCCTGTCACCTACTATCTGTCATGTGTCTGCTGCGTGCTCTCCACCATGATGGTCCTGGACTGAAACTGTGAGCCTCTAACAAACTCTTTCTTCTATTCATTGCTCCGGCCACAGTGTCTCACCACAGCAATAGAAAGGTAAGTAAGGAACTTCTTGTCAGTTATTTTACCACAGTGAGACAGGCAATTAAGACACCAGTTTTGAGTCCTTGAACAGCACTGAACGAGGCAGAAATAAAGGACCCCGTGGCACAGGTATTTCTGCCACAGACATAGCTTCTTTTTTCTTTTAGTTGTTCAAGCAACCCAGTGAATGGGGACAGCATCACACAGTTTTCCCAGAGTGGAGGAAGTACTTGCCATACACTGTGTCTGTAAGAAACTGGGCACAGAGAGGCTGAACACCTTGCACAGGGCCACGCATCATGCTTGACGATAGACTGAGCTTCCGATCCGGGGTTGAGGTGGGAATTCATGGCGTCAAGGTGGGCAGGTGTCCTAGTTTGCTTTCTGTTGCTGTGGTAAGTGCAGAGACCAAAAGCATCATCGGGGAGTGGAGGGGAGGGGGAAGGCTTACTTAGTCTTACAGTGTGCAGTCCCTTAGGATGGGAACCCAGGACAGGAACTCGAAGCAGGAACCTGGAGGCAGGAACTGAAGGAGAAACTCTGCTTAATGGCTCGATGTCCATGGCTTTCTTGACCCACTTCTTATACACCCCAGGATGGCCCGCCCAGGGATGGCGCTGTCCTCAATGGTCTGCATCTTCTCACATCAATCATTAATCAAGAAGATGCCCCTCAGTCTTGACCACACATCAGTCTGATGGAGCAGCTCTTCAATCGCTGGTTCTTCTTCCCAGATGACTCTAGCTGGTCAAAAGTTGACAAACTAATCAAGACAAACAAAAACCCCACCCAGGACTGCAGACTGCAGTACACCGGAGGGAGGAGCGGGTAGGCTCCCCAGGTCAATTTGAAGTCCAGGATGTGGGCTAGTATACAATTGTTCTCTAAAATACATGTTAAAGATGTGTGTCTGGTGTGTGTGCGCACGTGTATGTGTGTATGTGTGTACGTGCGTGTATGTGTATGTGTATGTGTATGTGTGTGTGTGTGTATGTGTGTGTTTGTGTGTGTGTATGTGTGTGTGTGTGTGTGTGTATGTGTGTGTGTATGTGTGTATGTGTATGTGTGTGTGTGTGTATGTGTGTGTGTATGTGTGTGTGTGTGTGTGTGTGTGTGTGTATGTGTGTGTGTGTGTGTGTGTGTGTGTGTGTGTGTGTGTGTGTGTGTGTGTGTATATGTGTGTGTGTGTGTGTGTGTATGTGTGTGTGTGTATGTGTGTGTGTGTGTGTGTATGTGTGTGTGTGTGTGTGTGTGTGTGTGTGTATGTGTGTGTGTGTGTATGTGTGTGTGTGTGTGTGTGTGTGTGTGTGTGTGTGTGTGTGTGTGTGTGTGTGTGTGTGTGCATGTGTGTGCATGCGCGTGCACTCACCACATTCATGTGAGGGTCAGAGGAAGCTTGCAGGAGATGTCTTTCCTTCCAGTATGTGGATCCAGAGATCAGACCCAGGTCCTCAGGCTGACCAGCGGATGCTCTCACCCCCGTGGCTATCTCACCAACCCTAGTTTTTGTTTTGAAGCAGGGTTTTATGTAAGCTTCAAAACTCACTATGTATCTTGGGATGATTTTGAATTCCTGATTTCCCTGCCCTCACCTGATCAAAAGTGGAATAACACGCTCCGTTTACATGGTACTGAGCATGAAACCCAAGACTTCCAACCTTCTAGGCAGGTTGAATACCAACTGAGCTACCTCCCCTACAACCAAGTCGGTGGTGCTTTGATTTGCAAGAAAAGGTGTTACAATTTAGAGCAGGCTGGCCTGAAACTCCAAGTAATTCTCCAGCCTCAGCCTCTTTAAGGTGGGCAGGACAGGCAGGGATCTACAGACTTGTAAAATGGTCAAGTCCCACTTCTCACTCTGGCCACCAGGGGGCGCTAGGAGCTGGTAACTGGCAGGGCTCCTCACTCTCAGGTCCCGAAGGAATGCTGTTGGCGGAGCGAGGCGGCGTTGGCCTCCATCCCAGAGCAGCTGCTGTGGCGGCGGCCATCCAGCTTGCCCCCTCCCTGGGACCTGGGGATTTGAAGCTCAGAGGCACAGGCGGGAGGAGTGGACTTGCAGGGACTCCTCTGAGCAAAGATGAGTGGCCTGGAGCTCCTACCGCCTCCAGGGCACTCGGCCCAGGGCTTCTCGGGAAAGGCTAGGCAGGCTGCACGTCCATTACCAATGTGCATGTAACTGGCAAGGGCCGATAATTGATTAAATACTTAGTCGGTCTAGCACAGAGCAGCAAAGTCTTCCCTAGCAAACTCTGAGTTTACAGATGAGGAACTGAGTCTCCCTGGAAAGGCGGAAAGGCGCTGTTTCTGTCCAAGTGGACCCCGTCAAGAGTGCCTCAACGAAAGGTACCAAGTTAGTCACCCCAGCTCCAGCCCTGTTGTTCCAAGGGCATACCTCATGTTGGCTTCTGTTTATGTTAGCCACGGAAGACCTTGAACTTCTTATTCTCCTGCCTCTACTTACTGAGCGCTGGGTTTACAGTTATGGACGCTGTACCTGCTTCACTTTTGATTTTCAAAATTTTCTGTGTGTCTGTGCATGCCCGCACATGAGCAAGGGCTTTGGCATGTCTGTGGAGGTCAGAGTGTTACCCATGGTGTGGGACCACGCCTTGTTTCAGACTGAGTCTCTTGTTCTTGAATCTGACTTCCATCTCTTCCGAGGACTAGGAATTGCAGTCGCTTCTCCTACTGCTTCCGGCGTCGTGTGACTTCTGAGATCTGAACGCGGGTCTGCAGGATTTCAGCAAGGGCTTTCTGAGCTATCTCTGCAGTTCGGTTTGTACCTTGTAGCCTAGGCTGGCCTTAAAGTCACTGTAGAGCCCAGGCTAGCTCCAAACATACGATTCTCCTGCCTCAGTTCCCACAGCTGGATGAGCAGGTATGTACCCAGTTCCCAGAGGGCTTCCGCCTTTAATTTCCCTGAGGCGCTCACCTCTCTGGGAATCTGGGCAGTGAGGACATTCCTGTGCTGCCCTGCTGCTGGGAGGGAGAGAGAATTCAGAAGCTGACTTTGTCTAATAGCCAGGCAGGATGACAGAGATTCTCGCTGCATTTGAACGGAGTTTCCAACCTGATAGTCCAGGGCTGCTGTGAGAGACAAAGCAGTGAGGACAGGGAAGGTCTACCAGCTTACAGCGCCTCCCGGAGGAAGCAGATTTAGCTGAGATCAGAAAGTCATTAACAGGCAAGGTGGCACAAGTAGTTGTGGGCCCCACTATTTGGGAAGGCTGAGGCAGGAGAATCCCCTGAACCGAGGACGTCAAGGCTAACCTGGGCAACATGCACAGGCCTTGTAACAAAAAAAAAAAAGGGTAGGAGGTGGGGGTGGGAGACATCTGGGGAATGAGAAGATGCTTAGTGGGAAGGGCTTGTCGCACAGTGTGAGGACCTGAGTTTGAATCCCCAGAATTGTCATCAAGTCAGACGCAGTGTCTTCTGTCTGTGAGTCAGTACTACACACATGCAGACTAAGACACGCTAGCAAGTGCAACACGTGAAGGGACGGTGGGTTGGAGAGGAAGAGAGATGGCTCTGTTTCACAGTGGTGACTGCCTACAGAAAGGCCAGGAAAAGGCTGAGTGTGGTCACAGTGAGTGCAAGGTCGGCTTAAGCTACACAGTGAGACCCTGTCTCAAAGCAGGTGAGGCTATGGCTCAGTTGGCAGAGAGCTTGCCTAGCGTGCACGAAGTGATGGGTTCTAATCTCAGCTCTGAATAAACCAGGTACCGTTACGTACACCTGGCGCTCTGGGGATGGAAGCAGGAAGACTAGGAGTTTAAGGTTATCCTCAATTATATAGTAATACCAAGGCCAACCTGGGCTACATGTGACCCTGTCTTACAAACCAAATGAACAAACAAACACACCAACAAACGCAAGACCAAGTTTAAAAAAAAAAAAAAGATCCAGTGCTGTGCTGCGCACTTTGATCCTAACATTTGGGAAACAGAGGCAGGTGGCTCTCTGGGTTTGAGGCCAGCCTGGTCTACAGAGTGAATTCCAGTACAGTCAGGGAAACATATTTTCATAGAGAAATCCTGACTTGAAAACAAACAAACAAACAACTAACCAACCAAAACCAACTGTAGGGTCAAATGGGGAAAAGTGCTTGCCTTGCAAGCCTGAAGACCTAAGTTCGATCCCCAGAGCCGAGGTGAAAAGCCAGAGGCAGTGTTACCCACCTGTAATCTCAGCACTGCTATGTGAGTAGGAGGTGGAGACTAGAGAATCATCCAGAAGCTCATGGGGAAGCTAGCATGGAGTGTGCAGCATCACAGAAGACAGATCCTGCCTCAACATGGTGGAAGGAGAGAAGAGACGCCTGAAGCTGTTCAAAGCCACACACTCACACACACACTCACACACACACACACACACACACACACACACACACACACACACACACACACTCACACACACACACACACACTCACACACACACACACACACTCACACACACACACACACACACACACACACACACACACACACACACACACACACACACACACACCCACACACACACACACACACACACTCACACACACTCTCACACACACACTCACACACACACACCACACACACACAATCTCACATGCACATATATACATACACTCACACACATTCACAGACACACAATTACATGCACACACACACTCACATGCACACGCACACCTACACGCATGAACACTGACACTCACACTCATGTACACACACAAATCTAAAGGATAAAAATTGAAACTAAATAAATGAAAAATAACTCCATTCTGTGATATTCTTTCTTTATTTTTAAGCAGGATGGTAAGATTTATTTATTTGTTATATATGAGTACACTGTCGCTGTCTTCAGACACACCAGAAGAGGGCATCAGATCTCATTACAGATGGTTGTGAGCCACCATGTGGTTGCTGGGAATTGAACTCAGGACCTCTGGAAGAGCAGTCAGTGCTCTTAACCTCGAGCCATCTCTCCAACCCCCTTCTTCTTCTTCTTTTTTTAAATAAGATTTGTTTTCTTTGTGTGTGCACATGTGGTGCGGTTCCTTCGTGGTTAGAAGAGGGTGGCAGTCGGCGAAGACGGAATTACAGTTGACTCTGAGTCCTAACGTGGATGTTTCCTCTGCACGAGCAGCTGAGTGCTCCTAACTGTTGGGCAGCCCTGTTCTTAACTGCTGTGCCATCTCTCCAGCCCCTTGTTTTTAATTTTTAAAAATGACTAAAGCTGGGGGGATGAGAAGATGGCTCAGTAATGACAAAGAGTACTGGTTGCTCTTCCGGAGGACCTGGGTTCAATTCCCAGCAACCACATGGCAGCTCACAACTGTCTGTCACCCAGGGATCTCAAACACACACACACACACACACACACACACACACACACACACTCACACACACACACTCATGCACACACACCATGCACACACACATCCACACACACAGTTATCAGGCAGAACACCAACACATGTAAAATAATAACTATAAAATTGGCTAACACTGGATGAGGTGGCTCAGGACTATAATCCTTCTAACACTTATAGGTAGCTGTGGGGGGGCCAGCAACTGGAGAACAGCCGCAGCTCTGTGAGACCCTGAACTCAGAAAAGAAGATTAAGATGGTAAATCTTACACTGTGCATATTCCATCACACACACACACACACACACACACACACACACACACACACACACACACGAATGTATGTATATAAAAAGACAAGGTTTCAGTGGGGGAAAAAAGCAAGTGTATGATTCTTTTAATCCTTTTCACGAGAGCAGCCATCTTGCCGCTCTGTTGACTGGGTTCTTTTCTTGAGTACTGCACCTTGGAGAGGTTTTCTGCAGAGGCCCAATCAGGCTTCCTCATTCTCTTTCAAACCCGCAATGCATTCTGTGTTGTACAGGAATCATCATTTCTGGGGCTGGTCTGCTACTGACAGATCCTTGGGCCGTCTCTAGGGTGTTTTTTTGCTGTTATATAAACTCTAGAATGAATACATCATTTCGCACGTGTGCCAGAGTTCATGAGATAACTTGGCCACACTCTGTGCCTTTGGAATTGCTGTGTGAACATCCTCAAACCCATCCCCATCCTGAAGGGCTGTGTACGTGTTGTCTTGCTTGCTTTCCTGGAACATGACTATGGGTGTTGGGAAACTTCTATATTGATGCAAACAATTCATACCACTAGGCTGGAGTGATGGCCCAGCGGTAAAAGCTCTTGCAACTCTTACCAAGGACCTGGTCGGATTCCCAGCACCCTTGCCTTGGCTCAGCAACCATTTGTAACTCCAGTTTCAGGGGATGTGGCACCCTATTCTGGCCTCCTCAGGCACTGCATGCAGTTGATGACCAGACACGCTCAAACACGGGAGAATTTAAAAAGTAAATAAATGTTGGGTGGTGGTGGTGGTGCAAGGCTTTAATTCCAGCATTTGGGAGGCAAAAGCAGGCAGACCAGTCTGGTCTACAGAGTGAGACAGGACAGCCAGGGCTACCCAGAGAAATCCTGTCTCAAAACAAATAATACAACAATAAACAGACACACACACACACACACACACACACACACACACACACACACAACAACACATTCCCAAACCAACAACAAACCCATCTAAACAAAAAAGTAAATAATAAAGGCTGGTAGAGTTCTGTGCAGTGTTAGAACACAGGATTGGCATGCTGTATCTCCTGGGGGCGGAGAGAAGAAAAAAAAGTAGGGAAAGGAAGGGAAGATGGAAAAAAGGGAGGGAGGGAAGGAGGGAGGGAGGGAGGGAGGGAGGGAGGGAGGGAGGAAGCCATAGCTGCACTGTCAGGAGAGAAATTCAGGTGATTTTTAGCCTGAGCAGCTGCAGGACAGGTTTGTCCTGGCTGAGCTGGAGACGTCCAGACTGCAGCAATGCAGAACCAAGCATGGGCCTGTCTCCAGCATCCTCTGAGCTCGGGCCAGGCTCCCTGTCAGGTCAGCAGTAACATCCAGCCAGTGTCTAACACCGGCCTCCCCTTACTGTGTTTGTTTGTATAGTTACCACTCTTAGCGATGAGGATTCTGTCTTAATGCAGCTGAGTCTGACTCAGTGTGATTTCAGCCGCATAGGAATGTATGGTGAGTTCAGGGGATCATGGCCTCAGCCTCGGGAAATCCAGAGGGATGTAAAGCCATAGCCTGAACCTCCTCGACTCCCTCTGCCTCCCACTGGACCCCAAACGGCAAGGAGTTCTCTTCCTTCTTCCTTTCTTCTCTCTCTCTCTCTCTCTCTCTCTCTCTCTCTCTCTCTCTCTCTCTCTCTCTGTCGTGTATGTACACCACAGTGCACATGCACAGTGCATGTCAGAGAACTTCTTATAGGAGTTGGTCTCCTTCTACCACGGAGGTCCCAGGAATTGGGTGGTCAGGATTGTCACTAAGAACCCTTGCCCCCTTGGGGTTGGGGATTTAGCTCCCTGGTAGTGCGCTTGCCTAGGAAGCGCAAGGCCCTGGGTTCGATCCCCAGCTCCGAAAAAAAAAAGAACAAAAAAAAAAAAACCCTGGAAGAACCCTTGCCCCCAGAGTCATCTGGATGGCTCTCTACCTGCTCCCGACTGTCTAACGTACATACATCATTTCTCAGGAGGAAAGAAAGACTCCGTGCACTGGACATGGGTAATGTGTGGATGTTGAGATCAAGTGAAGGGACTCTTAAGAAGACAGTGATGGAGGTCTCACCTCCATCTTTAAGCCTAAAGACTATAGAACTGGTATCGTTTCTGATCCCCCTGCCTCTCATCCTGGAGAGCTGTGATTGTAGATGTGCACCACACCTGACCTAAGTGCTCCTGGGAGACCTGCCTCAATGTATGAGGTGGAGAGCAATCTAGGAAGATGCTTAGTGTCAGCCTCTGGCCTCCATTTACACATGCACCCAGGTGCCCATGCATGTATATTCACATATAGTCACACACATGTACACTGACACACATACACACAGGCACACACAGACACAGACACATACAGATACACAGACACACAGGCACACACATACACACACAGACACACACATACACACACATAAACAGACATGTATAAACACGCAAATAGATAACACAGACACACACACAGGCACACAGACAGACAGACACAGACACACACACACATGCACACTCACATACACACCACCCATGCCAAAAAAAAAGTATGGAGGTGTGGCTCAGTTCCTGTTACCCATGTTGGAGAGCTCACACAAACTGTAGTCCAGCCCCAGGATAATTAATGCTTGTTTCTGGCTCCCGAGGGCACCCCGGGTACGTGTACAAACGTTAGTATGGGTGTGGTGGTACAGGCCTTTAATTTCAGCACTAGGAAGGCTGAGTCAGCTCGACGCCTGTGAGTTTGAGGCCAGCCTGGTCTACATAGTAAGTTCCAGGGCTACATAGTAAGACTTTGTAAAAAAAAAAATTTTCCCCTACGGGCCTGAATGGGAATGCGTCTGTACGGTTTCCGAGCAGAGCCCTGCTGTTCCGGGCGGGATGGGTCAGTTCTGCCCTGTTCATCTAGGCCCCACACGTGTTGGGAGGCAGCCACAAGCCAGACATCGGAGACCAAGGCTGAGAAGGTGAGGCCAGCGAAAAAGGAGCCTGTGGGTAGTTCTCACATACAGGCTTCCAGAGGGGTCCAGGGCCTTAAGCGCCGTCAGTGGGAAATAGCGAGCGTTGGTCTGTCTGCGGAGTGGGGGTCTGGTGGAACCGATGACCTTGGCAATGACCTGTGGAAGGGGACTTTGAGTTCTGGGACTTACAGTGCTCTCCAACATCCTGAGCCATAGTACTTGTCCACCTACCTGGGCCACATCCCGCGGGCTCTGTCCCACAGAGCGGAAGAGCTCCCTGGAGGCTGGGAGGTACAAGTCCCGGAAGTAGCCCAGGGTTTCCGGGTCAGTGTCTGGGAACTCCGTCTTGGAAACCTGAGCCAGGAGTTTTCCTTCAAAGTCAGTGATGACTGGGCCTGGCTCCACCATTGAGATGCTGGGAAGAGGGCCAGGGTTTGGCTGTTGGGCCAGCCAACTCCCTCCCCCCCCACCCTCCCCCCTCCAGGTGTCATTATTTTTTTGTTGTGGGTTACTCTTTTGAGACAGGGTCTCACTGTGTAGCCCTGGCTGTCCTAGAACTCACTGTATAGCTCAGGCTGGCCTAGAGTTTACAGAGATCTGCCTGCCTCTGCCTCCCGAGTGCTGGGGGGATGTTGAGTGCCACAATGCCTGGTCCTTCCTTAGTATTTATGATTATTGTTGTCATTATTGTTTTGCAGCACTGAGATGGCTGGAACTCTCTGCTAAGCTGTAGCCCACTCTGCTCATTATTTTGCAGCCTCACGAGCCCCTTCTCTATTAACTTGCCTTCCATTCCCTCTCCTTCACTGTCCCCTAAATCACCATCTCCCCTCTGGCCACCCAGGTGCCCAACTCACAAGATATTGAATTGTCGCAGCTGGATCGCGAGGCTCTCGAAGAACCCTTCCAGGGCAAACTTGGAGGCTGCATAGACATCATTGAACATGACGCCTGGAAGTGGAGGAGAGAGGACCACTCAGGTGTATGTGTCAGTGATAGACTTTGTGGGTCCCAGGGTAATAAGGTCTTTGGAACGAGGAGGATTTGGGCATTTGAATGAAGCGATGCTCAGGGCCAGAGTCACAGGGTGTATGGGATTGTGCTATGGGCACACATCGCATCAGGACAAGGTCATCCTGCTCCTAGGAAAGTCCCCTATTTCCCTCCATCTGCATCTATGGTTCATTTACTTATGGCATCCCCAGGGTCCATGGGCACAGTGGCTTGTATTAATGCTTCTCCATAGCAAATGCAATTAGAGGGTGGCTGAGGAAGGAGTCAGATCACAAGTATGTCCAGGATGTGGATGAGCATCTAGAAGGATTTGAGAAGGAAGATCCCAGAAACATAGATGGCAAGTAGGGAGCTTTTAGAATAGGTCCATAGCAGACGTCCCGCATAGATCTCCGTTGTCTTTTCTGTTGAGTCTTGGAGTCCCAACCCTGCTTACATCCCTGGGGCTTGAGGGGGCTTTTGACAAGGAGGAGCACCGAGGCAGCACTGGATTTCAGGGGTGTGAGTGAAAGGGTGTTTCTGGGATATCCAGAAGTGGGGTTGATTCTGGGCTGTGGATGACTGTTGATGACATGCATCCCACCGCTGCCTACTCCTTCACCAGGACAGACAAGATAAATCAATCCCATTCAGAGTCCTTCTCAACACAAATTCATTTGAACTATGAGCTAAAACCTTTTTGACAGCCTTCTAATCCTGGATGCAGGGAGGGTGTCCCCAGACTTACCCTGGAGCCCCATAACACTGCTGACCACCACGATGTGACCCTGGCGCCTCCTCTTCATGCCTGGAAGCACAGCTTTGACCAGACGGACAGCCCCAAAAAAGTTGGTGTTGAACACATTCTGCATGGTGGCTAGGCTGAGGTCCTCCAGGGGCCCCACAAGGCCTACTCCTGCGTTGTTCACTAAGGGGTAGTACAGAGTGTTGCTTGAAGCCATCCCAAGGACCTGAGTCCTCAGAACCAGTCTAGGAGGAGACATGTGGAACCTAGGTAGGATTAAGCAGCTTGGGTTTTGTACAAGCCTCTGGGCCTGGGAGAGTGGATGGAAGAGCTACTGGAAAACGAATCTTGGTCATACATGTATGAGCAATTCCCATCTGCCCCCAAAGTACACCAAGATGGCCAGACCCACCCACCCTTTGCAGGCTCTGTGAGGACATTAGTGGCTGCTTCATCATCCTCCTGTCTTTGAATGACTCACTGAAGTAATTTTCCCAACCACATATGCTTTTCTCCTTATGAGCGGATGTCTTTCCCATGCAGCCCTCCCCCAAAGTCTGGCATCTCTAACAGATTGGTACTCCTGACTCTTGGCCAACTGGTCTACCCCTCTATCCAGGGCCAGAAGTTGTCATCTTGCTGATGGTATATACTTAAGAGTTGTGTGTGTGTGTGACCCCAGGGGCTACCAAGTCTCACCCAGTATGTCCACTTGTCCTCCCTCGATGTGGCTGAGACAGTTAGTCACTGACTCATCACTGCACACGTCCAGCTGGGCCACGCTGAGGGTCTTTCCAAGAGCCTCTCCAGCAGCTGCCTCCAATGGCTCCTTCTTCCCCAAGTCCCTCATGGTAGCCACCACTGGAAGCAGAAAACAGAGCTGGACAGGGTGCTGGGCTCCTTTGCCCTGCGTGTGTGTGTGTGTGTGTGTGTGTGTGTGTGTGTGTGTGTGTCCATTCATGTATGTGTCCAGGCCTCAGGATAATCCTGAGTGTCATTCCTTAGGAGATAACTGCCTCCCACACACAAATTAAGTGTGTGTGTGTGTGTGTGTGTGTGTGTGCGCGCGTGTGCACACCATGGCACATGCATGGAAGCCAGAGGTCAAGTGAGGAGGCAGTTTTTTCTTACACTGTGGGTTCTGGGGAGTGAGCTCAGGTTGTCAGGCTTGGGAGGCAAATGCTTTTACCTGATGAGCCATCTCACCGCCACCCCCACCTTTTTTTTTTGAGACAGTCTCTCCCTGAATTTGGAACTCACCAGACAGGGTAGATTAACTGTTCAGGTGAGTTCTAGGGGTTCCTCCTCCCTCTGCCTCTCAAGTGCTGAGATTACAAGGATAGGCTATCAAGCCTGGCTTTTTATTTGGGTGTGGGACTTGAGTTCTGGTTCTCATGCTCGTGTGGGAAGCACGACAATTGTTGTTTTTAAAATTTAAAAGTTCATTTTAATTTTTTTTTTTTTTTTTTTTTTTTTTTTTGAAGCTGGGGACCCAACCCAGGGCCTTGCGCTTGCTAGGCAAGCGCTCTACCACTGAGCTAAATCCCCAACCCCATTTTAATTTTTTAATGTGTATTTTGTCTGTAAGTATGTGTATGCACCATGTGCCTGATTTGGGAGCCATCATGTGGAGGATGGGAACTGAGCCCATGTCCTCTGCAAGAACAGCAAGTGCTCTTAACCACTGAGCCATCTTTCTAGCCCTCCTATTTCTGCTTAAAGACAGGGTCTTGTTATGTAACCTCAGCTACATGTGTAGACCAAACTGGCCTTGAACATGTGTAGACCAAACTGGCCTTGAACTTGTGGAGATCCTCCTGTCTCAGTCTCCTGAGGGTTGGGATGACAGACGTGAGCCACTATGCCCAACTATTTCTATGGTCTAACAAGAACAGTCACAGATGGAGACCCATGTGTTTGCACACTTGCATTTAGCACCAATCTAACAAATCCACACTTATACATGTATGTTCATATACTCCAACTTTGTGTGTGTGTGTGTAGCTCAGAGGACAATTTGTAGTAATTGGTTTTCTTCTTTTACCATGTGATCCCAGGACTGCCTCAGGGCACTGACTTCCCTCTGAGCCCTGTTGCCGCCGCAGCCCCTCAGCAGTGTGTGTACTCTCCCACAGGGATGTAGCCTTGCTCGCATGGGAATTTATGCTCTCACACTCACAGCTCTGCCCACCTCTAACCCAGAGGACTGGGAGAATCGGCTCTGCCAACTGGGGTGATGTTCTCACCCCGGCAGCTGGCTTCAAAGTGACAGTGTCTGCCAGCTTCCTCTCTGGGTCAGAGGAGTCAGGGATGGCCTGCACAGCTGTAGTGGCTAACGGCCCCTCTGAGGCTTCAAGTTCAGGTGCACCGTAATACAGTAAGAGCTTCATCTTGGAGCTGTAATCAGCTTAATGGGCATTGTCAGGGATCCACCTCAGGGATGCTGGAGCCAGCCTTCTTTGAGACGCTTTCTGGGACACTTGCTCCCACACCCACACTTCTCCCAGGATTTATAATTTACTTTGTGTGTGTGAGTGTTTCGTCTGTGTGCATTTCTTGTTGGATGCTCTGAACTGGGGTCCCGGAGGTTGTGTGAACTGGGATTCTGCTCTTAATCACAGAACACAGAACTGTCTCTCCAGCCCCTACTTTTTTTTTTTTTTTTTTTTTTTTTTTTTTTTTGAGACAGGGTCTTGCTATGTACCCCTGGCTGTCTTGGAAGTCATTATATAGACCAGGCTGGTCTTGAACTCTGCCTCCTGGGAGCTGGGACTACAGGTGTGTGCCAGCACACTGCGCTCCATACACTTCACTTTATTACTTTAACGTTTTTTAACCGCTGGACATGCTTAGTCCCCCACCAATTCTCCCTCCCTCGATTGTTTTTCTTTTTCTTTTCTTTTCTTTTCTTTTCTTTTCTTTCTTTCTTTCTTTCTTTCTTTCTTTCTTTCTTTCTTTCTTTCTTTCTTTCTTTCTGTTTTTTTTTAGACAAGATCTTTTTGTAGCCCAGGCTGGCCTTGAGTTTACCATAGTCCTCTTTCCTCAGCTCCTGAATGCTAGGATTACAGATCAGTATCAGCACCCTCCCTCCCTCTCCTTCTCTCTCTTTCTTTCTTTCTTTTCTTTTTCTTTTTTCTTTCTTTCTTTTCTTTCTTTCTTTCTTTCTTTCTTTTCTTTCTTTCAATAGGGTCCCTCTGTGTAGCCCTGGTTGCCCTGGCTTGCACTGTAGACCAGGCTGGTGTCAAACTCACAGAGATTTGCCTGCCTCTGCCTCTGTGTATTACCCAGAGCTCAAAGTTTTTTGTTTGCTTGCCTATTTTATTTTGAGGCAGGTATCACTTTGTGGCCTAGGCTGACCTTGAATTCAGAGTCCTCCTGCCTCAACTTCTTGAATAGTAGAGTGTCAGATGTGCGCCATCGTGGGCCTGTTATGTTTGTTTGATTGTTTTTGTTTTTTCTCTCCTCAGATGGGGTCTCATGTAACTCAGGCAAGTCTTGAATTTGCTACGTAACTGATGCTGACCATGGATTTCTGATCCTCCTGGCCACCTCTTGAATGCTGGGATTATAGATATGTGCCACCACAACTGGGTTCTATTAAACCCAGGGATTTATATATGCTAGGCAAACATACTACCAGTTGGTCTAAATCTTGGCACATGCATGTGCACACACACATCCACACCCCCCACCCTGTTTCTTGCTAATAGCTTTTTTCTGCCTGTCATTCAGTACTCAAGAATGCATGTGAGGAGTTGGATGAATGCCTCGGAGGACTGAGGTTTAGTTATTAGCACTCACAACCTGGCTCACGGCTGTCTTTAACCCCAGCTCCAGGGGATCTGACGTCCTCTCTGATCTCTTTGGGCACCAGGTAGTAAATGGTATACAGATGCACATGCAGGTAAGACACCCCCACACATAAAACAAAAATAAACAACTCTTAAAAAAAAGAAATGTGTATGAGTTGAGGGTGTAGCAGGGAGCTTCCTCTGTGTAGCCAGGGTCTTCCCCAGCCCCGTGTATTCAACCTACACCCAGGAGGCTGTGATAAGAGTGCGAGAAGCTGTGACCCTTACCCTGGTAACGTTGTCTGGGGTCATGAGCCAGCTGAACAGCGAGTTCAAGGCCGATCCCTGAAGAGCAGCCAGAGATGAGCACCCTCTGAGGCTGAGAGGCCATGCTGATCCTCTCAGGAACCTGTGACGTCACCCGCTCAGTCCCTGCCCTACCCCCACTGGGCCTACTGCCTCAGCTCATCTCTCCTAAACCCCAGCCACCTGATCCCTCTGCCGCAGAGCGGGGACTCCTGGGGAGGACCTGGCTGAGGCTAGGCAGCCTCGGAGACTGTTCATCTGCTGGTTTCAAACTCACAGAAACCCACCTGTCTCTGCCTCCAGAGTGCTGGGTTAAAGTGGGGTGCCACCATGCTTAGCGGTTTTCTTTAAGGCTGGCAATTTAGTCTGTCTCAACTAAAACAAACAAACAAACAAACAAACAAATAAACAAATAAATGGAGATGCAGTTCAAGGCCCAACCCTGATAGTGAGCAAACATTCTCTCTTCAGCCGCTGTGATCAGACTCTTTCTTTTTTAAAAACTACATTTGTCTGTCTGTCTGTCTGTCTGTCTCTCTGTGTGTCCACAAGTCATGCACATGAGGGTCAGAGGACATCTCGTGATGGTCAATTCTCTCCTTCCACCTTGCGGGTTCCAAGGATCCAGTTTAGGTTGGTGTCCTTGGCAGGCAGCAAGCATCTTCACTCTGTGGAGAGTGTCACCAGCTCTCCAACATTTTGTCTTTTTTTGAGACATGGCCACCCTCTGTAATCCAGGTGGGCTTGAATTTGAGGCTGTCAGCCTCTCAGGTGCTGGGCTTCGGGTCATAGCTCCATTGCTTGGCTTGTAAGTTACTCTGAATGTTTTACTGCGGTGTGTCAGCGCATTTAAAGAGGGAGTGAGCATTCTTTCCCTTCCTGACTTTGCATATAAAAGGTCTGGTTCACAGGGGAATAGACAGGAAGTGTGTTGCTGCAAGTCTTTCCTGATAAAAGCTAGTCAGAGCACAGTGGGGATATAACTGGCCGTTAGAACCCTTTCCCATCATGCACAAGGCCTGGTTTCTGTCCCAACGTCCCCTCCCCTCAAAAAGTCAGATGTCAAGAAGTTAGTCTAGGGACAGACAGATGTCTCAGTAGATAAAGGTACCTATTACTAAGTCCAGTGACCTAAGTTTGTAGAAGTGTAAAATTAAAAATTAATACCAAAAGGAGAAGTAAGGGTCCAGCTACCCAGAAAGAAAAAAGTGGGGCCTGTGAGAACCTGAACTTTTCACCTCCCTTGCTATACAATGGTTCCTAAAACAGTTTTACATGAAAGGTTTCTTTGAATAGCCATAATGGCCATAGCGGCCACAATGTTCTACTGGGTGTAGAATGTCCCAATCCCTAATCACAATGTCACAATGTTTTGGGAGTGTGGTACATGATTAATATGATTTAGCTGTATGGGCAGATTATAGTTTTAGAATTTCCTCCACCCCCTTTGTTCCCCCCTGGTTTGTGGTTTTTTCCTTTAAAAGCTCTGTAAAAGTCAGGTCAGGGTGAACTCCTCTACTCCCTGTGTGGTGTGAGTCTCGACCCCAGCATGCTGGCCTGAGCTCTCGTTTCATTTTGCTTACAATTAAAACTTCCTCGTGTGATTACAGCAAGTCGGTGTCTGTGTCCTACTGGGTGCGCGTTCCTCCCGAGACTTGAGTGAGGGTCTCCCTTCTGGGGTCCAACAAGTTCAATTCCAGGGACTCCAATGGTGGTGATAATAGTAGTAGTAATAGTAGTAGTAGTAGTAGTAGTAGTAGTAGTAGTAGTAGTAGTAGTAGTAGTAGTAAAGAAGGAGGAGGAGGAGGACATAAAAAAGGATAAAGAGGAAGATAAAAAAGAGGGAGAGGAAGAAGAGGAAGAAGAAAATAAGAGGAAGAAGATGATAAAGAAGAAGAAAAAGAAGATAAAGGAGAGGGAGAGGAAGAAAAAAAGAAGAGGAAGAAGCAGAAGCAGAAGAAGAAAGAAGAGGAAGAAGCAGAAGCAGAAGAAGAAGAAGGAGGAGGAGGAGGAGAAGGAGAAGGAGAAGGAGAAGGGGAAGGAGAAGGAGAAGGAGAAAAAGAAGTCTTCTGACTCTCCTAGAAAGCTGAGAGGTTTGTTCAGGAATGCACGCACACATACATATAATGAATAAGTAAATGTTAAAAAAAGAAGGTAGTTAGACCGCCAGAAGAACTTCCTAGTAAGGTGGCCAGGGATAAGACTTTGTGATAACCTTCTGTTTAGAGAATACTATCTCTTGGGGAGAGGAGATTCTCTGTTTTCCCTTCACCCTAAGGAACCCAGTCTTTTCCAGCTACATGGGCTCCACCCCCTCTCTCCAGGGACAGAGATTCTTTGTCTGGGAACCCAGGCTGGGAGGGAGCAGTTTGGCACCACCTTTCCCTTGCCCAGGAGGGGCACTTGGGAACAGACACACCACTTTGATTTCTCCCTGGGCAAAGTCCCCTGAGTCCTATTTGTCTGCCCCAGCCAACTACAGAGCAGGGTGTCCCCTGACCTGCTGGGGTGGGCACCTTGGGAGGTCTCTCTCTCAGGGTTGGGTTGGGTGGGTGTCTCCCTGGAATGATCTGAGGATGAGGCGGAAGGAATGGAGGCATGGAGGACAATTCCTTTCTTTGGAGATGAAGAGCTTGGGGGACAGTCTGGGGTGTGGCTCAGTGGCAGTGCTCACATAATAGGAGGCACTGGGTTCCATCCCTACTCCATAAAATTGAAGGAAAAAAAAAACTTTGAGGGCTGCAGATGGCTCAGTCACTCGAGTGCTTGTTGTACAAGAATGAGGATATGAATCCAAGGACCTGAGTTCAAATCCCCAGCACCCATATAAACAGCACAGTGCCTCAGCCCACACCTAGAATCTAGTCACTGTTGAGGGAGAGACAGGAGGCTCCCTGGGGCTCAGTGTCCAGCCAGACTAGCCAAACTGGAGAGCTCCAGGTTCTACGAGAGACATTACCACCATAGATGAGGGGGAGGAGTGATAGAGAAAGCCGGCCAAGGTCTATCTCATCTTCAGGCATGGATCCGTCATGCATGTGCGCACCCCTGTTCCATGCACACACACAAACAGGCGTTTACACAGAAGTTGGACAGAGGGTTAGAAGTGCATTTTTGGAGTCAATGGTCAGAGTTTAAAGATGGTACCAAACATCAAATTCCAAATTTCAAGGCTCATGTAGATTAATGGAGGGTTAGAGAATGGTGGAGAGTTTGGGGATCTAGGGTGAGGATTGTGGGAAAGTGGGTTCTCAAAGGGCCGACTTTGGGATGATGCTGGAACCCTTCCTTTGCAGGGCTCCAGACAGACAGAGTCAGGTATTGCTTTAATTAAACCTAACCCTAATCCCTTTAGTCCCATGTCTGAGGGGGAGGCTGAAGATGCGTCTGTCTGTCTGTCTATCTATCAATCATCTATCTATCTATCTATCTATCTATCTATCTATCCATCTATCTATCTATCTATGAGATGGGTCTCACTATGTAGCTCTGACTATCCTGGAACTCACTATGTAGACAAGGTTGGTCTCAAACTCAGGGATCTGTCTGCCTATGCTTTCTGAATGCTGGGATTAAAAGCATGGACCACTATGCCTTTAATTTAGGTGCTTTTATTTTTATTTATTTATTTATTTATTTATTTATTTATTTATTTATTTATTTATTTATTTATTGTCTGGGGTGTGGGGAGTGTGGGTGCTGTGGCACCGCGTGTGGACTTTTGGGTGTTGGTTCTCTCCTTGCATCCTCTGGGGTCCGGGACAGAACCCAGGTCATCAGTCTTGGTGGTTAAGTTCCTCTTCTTGCTGAGCTATCTCTCTACTCTGAAGTTGAAGGTTTGATCAGGCGAAGACAGCCTTTGAGAAAGCCAGTCTGAGAGAGACATTCTAGGGCTGGTGGGCGTGGCCCAACATCCCCGTGGTGATGTCCGGCAAGAATGGCCCCGACCTTAGCCAGCCAATCAGCGCGTGGTGCACACTTCGCAAACTTTCCGTGCAGCTGTGGGTCCCCCCCCTCCCGCCCCCGCCTCCTTCCCGGGCCCCGCCCGGCCAGAGCTCTAGAGCGCAGGGCGCGGCCAGGGCGGGGTCTCGGGCAGTCTCCGGCAGATCCTCACAGCCTCCAGCTGTCCAGAGTGACTGCTCCCGGGAAGACCAGTCCACATCCCCCTTGGCCTTGGTGCACCAGGCCCCGCTGGGATGAGAAGCTGCCGGAGACTGGACCAGCTTCAGGCCGGCCTCTGCCTGCTCCTGGCCTCCCTTCAACTCGTGTCCTGGACGCTGGCTGGTGAGCAGGACTAAGGGCTGGAACAGCACTTGAGGGTGCGAGGGAGACCCCAAAACGCATATGCAAGGAACAGGTCGTTCATATTGGGTGCCATGGTGATGTGGAGACCCTAGGGTCTAGCTGTAGCTGATGCATGCATGTGAGGAGGGGGGTGTTGCCAGGAAAAGTGTGGGCTGTGTTTACAAGCTGGCGTGTGAAGATGAATACTTCCGTGCATAGTGCAATCCCAACACTCAAGAGGCAAAGTTTGCATGTTCGAGACTAGTCTGGGCTACTTACTGAATTCAAGGGCATCTTGGGCTGCATAAGCAGACCCTGTCTCTAAAAAGTGTGGTGTGCGAGACATAGGGCTGTAGCTCAGTTGGTAAATGGCTTTCCTAACACATCTCAAGCTCTGGATTTCATCCTCACGACTACAGAAAACCACAATGGTACATACCCACAACCCCAGGACTGGGACTGTGGGAGCAGGAGCGTGAAGTGTTCAGAGCCGATCTGAAGTACACAGTGAATTTGAGGCCAGCATGGGCTATATGAGAGCTTGTCTTTGAAAAAAAAACAAACAAACAAACTTATTTTAAGCCGGGTGTTGTGGCACAGGCCTTTAATCTCAGCACTGGGGAGGTAGAGGCAGGTGTGTGAGTGTGAGGATAGCTTGGTCTACAAAGTGAGTCCAGGACAGCCAGGGCTGGTTACGCTGTCTCAAAGAGACACAAACAAAACAACCCCGCCCCCACCAAAACCAACTATATTTTAGAGAAGTGTGTGCATATGTGTGCCCTTGGGTATGATGGTTGATTGGGACAGTGAAGTGTGGGTGACAGGGCAGTTCCTGGGAGGGTGTGTGTGGTCAGATGCGAGAGTGCAATGTGTCTGAGGAGCTGTAATTCTTTCCCTCCTCTTTCTTCTCTGTTGTATGAAATAGGGTCTCATGTGGCTCAGGCTGGCCTCAAACTTACTATGTAATGTAGGCTGTAGCTTTGAACTTTCTCCTCTATCCTCCAAGTGCTTGGATGACAGGTCATGTGGTACTGGGGGTGGAACCTAGGGCTTCCAGCACGCTAGGCAAGCACCCTCTCTACCGAGTTTCAGCCCTAAGCCCATCAGGATGATTGGAGAGTAATCATGTGTTACAGATGTGTTTATTTGTCTCTGGTTGTCTGTACTTGGGATTTAGGGGTTTATATTATTGCCCATGGGAACATGAGTGTTTGATTCTGAGGTTGGTGGTGAGTGGGATGGACAAATCAGGAACTCAGTTTTCTTTTAAAAATTACATCTCTCTCTCTCTCTCTCTCTCTCTCTCTCTCTCTCTCTCTGTGTGTGTGTGTGTGTGTGTGTGTGTGTTTGTTATACACTTGTGCCACTGAGTGAGTGTGGAGGTCAGATGAACAACTAACTTTTTGAGGGCCAGTCTCTCCTTCCACCATGTAGGTCCCAGGAATTGAACTCAGGTCATTAGACTTTGCAGCAAGCACCCCGCTCCAGTCATTTCACTGACCTGCACAGTTCCCTCCTGCACTTCTCTTGAGGGCTTTACATTATTATCTTCTCCTTTTTTGCCTGAAACTGGCTCCCACCCCTCCTTCCCCCTCCCCAACCCCACCCCCATTCTCCCTAGAGCCACAGCATCAGCACCATGGACAGGGCCCACGGGAGGGCTGCATTGAGGGGCGAGGCGGGGTGCGGCACGAGGCGGGGTGGGGCTGAGCGCCCGCGGGGGCGGCCAAGTCGAAGTTATATCGCACCCCAGCTGCATAATCCTGGGGTGATTTTTCCTGAAGAATTTCTCAGGGCCCCCAAGGGGGTCCCCAGGGCTAAGGGACTGGTGAGTCACCGCTGACGCATGCCCAGCTGTGAGCATGTGGCCTGGTGCCCCAGCCACGCCCCTCGGGGGTTCTGCGGATGGCAATGGTGAGAGGACACCATGACTCTCCAAGTGATGGATGACCAGGGCTTCTATGACCTAGATCACCTCCCAGAAGGAAAGGAAGATGCGTTCTGTCCCCAGAGGCTACACGCACACAGTGCCTCTACTTTCCCAATTTCTGCTGAGTCTGGGGAAGTTGCAGACCACGTGCAGAACTCCGCGTTGGCCTATGCCCCATTCCCACGCTCACACAACCTCAGGGTCATGCAACCTCAGGCATTCATTCAGAATACAAGACTCCTGGGACTCCAGGAATGTGCAACTCATGGCCACACCCAGGCAACCCCATCTGCCACCCAGACAGGACCCTTCGGTGTTTTCAGATTCTCACACATGTTTCTCTATGGTCCACAGACAAATGCTGTCATCTTCCACAAGCAGTCGCCCACTCAGTGACTTTGTCATAGTTTCCCTTGCATTGCGTGGGAGAAATCTGGGGGTTAAAGCCTCCATCTCCAGTTACAAGTCTGGCCTGTGGGTTATACGGTGTGGAGATCTTGCTGCCAGGACCCCTACTCATGCTGAACCATGACATCAGATTTACATTTTTTTTTCTTTTTTTACGTTTCTTCATTGTGTGTGTGCGTGTGCGAGCACGGGAGCTCACGTGTGGAAGTCAGACAACCTGAAGGAGCCAGTTCTCTCCTTTCAGCATGTGGGTTACTGGGCTCAAGCTTATATTCTCTGCTTTTACCCGCTGAGCCATCTTGGCAAAACTTTTCATCTAATTAACTGCCTATACTTCAACCAGTGGCAAGTCCCATGCTTGCAAATTTTCCTGCACGCATTTTTGGGGAATTCCATCCCTGATCCAGCTGAATCCTACCTGCTTAGAATCCCCACCTCTTAGACCCTACCAGGCATCTCCCTAGAGGCCCTGACCAAGGCAGGGAGAGGCGGGGGGGGGGAGTTTGGGCGGCTCCTGACCCCTCCTGCATGCCGCATGGGCTCAATGGTCTCTGTGTGTTTCCTTGTCTTGGAGCCATGGGGGGAAAGGTCAGTCAGCTATTGAAAGGTCATTGCCAAGAGGACCCAAGCATCATTTGGGTTAGATGGCAGGGAGGACTTTTGAAATGGGAGTGAGCAGTGACTAAGGGGAGACCCCTTCTCCTCCTGCATAGAAGCTGGGATCTGCGTTAGGATGCAGCTCAGTTGGTAAAGTATTCACAAGTATTCACAAGTATTGTAGCATGCACAAATCCCAGTGCTGCATAAATGGGGCATGGTGGTGCATGTCTGTAATCTGTCTGCAATCTGGAGGTGAACAACGGAGGGTCAGGAGTTCAAGACCAGCCTGGCCGACTGTAGACCTTATCTTGGAAACAAAAATAATAAACTGAGCGGGGCAAAGTCCTTCTACCGGATGATGTCGTGGATCTAACTCTTCCCGGACTCCCAGTCCAGAGGGATAACTGGGATGATCCGAGGGGGAATGACTTTGTGGTTACAGAGCCTGGGAGCTCAAATTCAGCCCCAGGGCGGGTGGGGAATTGTAATCCAAATACTTCTTAATGACAGCCTGGCCACTGAAGAGACAATTACAGATTGGGGGGTGGGGTGGGGGAACAGATGGAGAGAGAGAACACCAAGAAAGCAAGATTGATTGTTGACTGATTTCAGACCTGAGCCATGGAGTGGGCCAGACAGAAGGTAGAATGGACAGAGGTGAGGATGCAGGGACCTGAACAAACTGGTCTCTACAAAGTTCGGAGGGTAAAAGGGGTAGCTGGGGTGGGGGTCTTCATCCAAGTCTCTTCCTCCCAGAGTCTAGTCCCCCAACCCAGTTTTCAGTGGTGAGGTCACTCTGAAGTGAGGTCTTGGCAGATTTAGCAGAACCTGGCTCTTCCAAGAGTCTGGGTCAGGGGGTTAGTGGGACAGTTTGCTAGGGGAAAGGACAGGCCAGGGGTTTGGGGCCCAGGGGAAGCCCTCACCCGCCCTGCACAAACCATGTGGATTCAGTTAACACTGGCCAAGCTGCCTGGGTGGGGCTGCAAAGATGGCTTGGATTAGGGGCCTGTGGGGCCAGACTTATTCTTTCTTTTCTGGGATGAGAGAGGGTGAAGATCAGGGGGTTATCAGGAATAGATGGTTAGAAGGTGATAAAACCAGTCCAGGTCAGAGGGAGGAGGTCAGTGAGAGTTAGATGGGGAGTCAGAGGGAGGAAGTCAAGGAGAGTCAGATGGAGAAGGTCAGGGTGAGTTAGGTGGGGGCATCAGAGGGAGGAGGTCAGGGGGAGTTAGATGGGGAGTCAGAGGGAAGAGGTGAGAAGAGTTAGATGGAGAGTCAGAGGGAGGAGGTCAGAAGGAGTTAGATGAAGGAATAAGAGGGAGAAGGCTGTGGGTCCTGGGAGTCAGAGGGAGGGGCCATAGGGCTGGGGGTCAGAGGGAGGAGGCTATGAGGTCTAAGAAGAGTGCACCCACACACACCCCTTTTTCCCTTGTGGGTTTTCCCTTGTAAGGGGGTTCCATGCCGGGAAGCTGCTCAGGGAACCAGTGTGGGGGTGTAGGGAGAGGGGGAAGGCTTGGCTCTGGGGCTCCAGCCAGGAAGATTTGATTCATCCTAGAACTAGGTCAGCTTTTTTTTTTTCTCACCGAAAACTTAGGGGGAAAGAAACAACCAGAAAACAGACTGATGTACCAGGAACATGTGTGGGGCAGTGGGGGAGGTGCTGCTGGTCTCAGGCCACTGGCCTCTTCCTGGACTGTGAGGAGAGGAGCCCCAAAGCCTGAGCAAGCATTGTGGAGTTTAGGACCTTTGTTTTTTTAAAGTCTCTATTTTTAGACAGAATCTCATTAAGTTTCTCAGGCTGGCCTTGAACTCACTGTAGAGCAGGTGGAAGAGCCTTTTGCCTCAGCCTTCTGAGTAGCTACCAGGACTGGGGACTGTACAGTCAGGCCCAATTCCCCGTGCTGGTTCTGCTCACACCCCCTCACCCCGGTGTCTCTCTGCAGCAGGACCTGTGGATGTATTGGAAACCTTGGGTGTGCATAGGGACAAGGCTGGGGTGACCGAAGGGCCTGGCTTCTGCCCCCAGAGGATTCCACAGGGTGACCGAGCATTCAGGGTGCACAAGTCCAGCCTTCTCAGCGTCCCCACATGGCAGCTCTTTCCAGGTGAGTCAGAACCGGAAGGCTGGGGTGGGGGTCATTCTGGAAGGGTAAAGTCACTCTGGCTGTCTAACCCGCTACCTTTACCTCTGCCCACACAGATGGACATTTTCCTGAGAACTTTTCTGTGCTGCTCACTCTGCGGGCCCAGCCAGCCAATCAATCTGTCCTTCTGTCTGTATATGACGAGAATGGTGTCCGGCAGATGGGGCTGGCACTGGGGCCAGCTCTGGGTCTCCTTGGTGACTCTTTCAGGTCTCTCCCCAAGCAGATCAACCTTATGGATGGCAGGTGAGTGTGGGGGAAGGGAAGGGGGTGCCCTGTGGAAATCCCTTCACTGAGACTTGCTCCTTTCTTGCAGGTGGCACCGTGTGGCGGTCAGCATCAGCGGTGACAAGGTGACCCTGGTGGTTGACTGTGAACCTCAGCCCCCCATGTTTGGTCAGGGGCCTCGGGTTATAAGTACAGCTGGACTCACGATGATGGGAACCCAGGAGCGCGGGGAGGAGTCTTTTGAGGTAAGCAGTTCAGTGGCAGGGGAAGCCGAGGCAGAGCTCCCCCCCCCTAAACTATAAGAGAACAGAGAAGGGAAGATGTCAGGTCCCTGCTGGAGTAAATGCTTGTGACAGATGGCCGAGAGCACCACAGGATGCAGTGCTGGAGGTCAGGTTAATGTGTGACCGTGTGGGGTCCTTCTCTCTCTAGTGAGCCACCTGGTATCTAGTACCTGGCGTAGGAGGTGGCCTGAGAGGAAAGGGACTGAGCTCCAGGGGGCAGATCCTGAGTGTAGCAGTCACGGTTTTTCATTGCTGTGACAAAATGCAAGGCAGAAGCGTGAAGGTTGACTTGGGCTTGCAGATTGAGGGCACGGCCCATCGTGGCAAGGAGTGTGCATCTGAAGTCAGGAGACAGAGACAGATGCTGGCACTCAGCTATCTCACTTTCTTCGTTTTAACTAGTCCAGGACGCCAGCCCGTGGAATAGTGCCATCCCCATTTAAGATGGGTCTTCCCACCTCAATGAACTTAATGTAGCTAATCCCTCCTGGGCATGCTCAGAGGTAACTCTAGATGACTTGACTACCTAGGGGCCCACAGGATGGCTCAGTCAGCAAAGGTGCTTGCTGCTAAGTCTGTTGCCCTGAGTTTGAACCTGAAATGTACGTGGTGGAAGGAGAGAGTTAAAGCCTGTAGGTTGTCCTCTCGGCTCCACACAGGAGTGACCCGGCATACCTGTGCGTGTGCATACGTACAGTTTAAGGAAATAAGTGTGTTTGTTAAAAGTTCACAATCTTAACCATCACACTGGGTGTGTTTTGTCTTGTGGCGTCACCAGTCTGGTGAGATCTTCGCTTCTCTGTGTCTTTGCTTCTTTGCTGCTACCTGCAGATGCTGCAGGCCCTCCTTCCGGGCCCTAGGGTGGTCTGGGTGGGAGGTACCGAGGCTTCATGACTGGAGATGGGCAGGGACATGTTGGGAAACTAGGCCAGAATCATCCTGTGGCTCCTTTTCCTTCGTCTAGGGAGACATCCAGGAGCTGCTGCTAATTCCAGACCCTCAGGCTGCTCTCCAGGCCTGTGAGCTCTACCTGCCTGGCTGTGAGACCCCCGATTCCACAACCACAGGGGTGAGTAGGGGGTTCCAGGTGGCAGGTGAGGCATCCCTGGCTGTAGGTGTCAAGAGTGGATGATGACTCAGAAACGAGGAGCTGGACAACTTTAGACTGTAAACACAGGGCAGATCACAGAAGACGTGACACAACAAGCCAGATGTGGTGAGGCACCTCAGTCTTCTCTGTGCTCAGGACGCTGATGCCGAGCACTATGTGAGGCCAGCCTAGGCTACATAGGTCTCCAAAACAACAACAACAACAATAACAACAACAATTCTCCTCCTCCCCTTCCCCCTCCTCCTCCCCTCCCCTCCCCTTCCCTTTCCTCCTTCCCTCCTCCTCCCTGGGCATGGAGAGATGGCTCATTCAGTCAAGAGCATTTCCTCTGTGTGGAAAAACACTGAGCATGGTGGGACATTTGTAATCCTAGTGCTGAGAAGGTAGAGGCAGGAGGATCCTGGGGTTCACTGGCCAGCCAACATGCTGAGATAGATGGTGTCTGAGGAATGACATCCCAGGTTGACCTCTTGCTTCCACATGTATGTGCACACACTTATGTAAACACATACACTCACACACATTCACACACACATTCACATACATATCACATTTACACTCACACACACTCACATACACTCACACTCATACACACACTCACACGCACTCACACACACTACACTCACACACACAGTCACACACACTTACACACACCACATTCACACTCACACAAACCACACTCACACCACACACACCACACACACATTCATACACACACACCACCACACACACTCACACACACACACCCACACACACACACACACACACCACACACACACACACACACACACACTCACACACACTCACACACACACTCACACACTCACACACACTCACATGCACACACTCATACTCACACACACACACACACATACACACACACTCTCACACTCAAACACAGCCAAGTGAACCACAGGCTGAGTGATAACAATAACCAGGTCCTCAGCCTCAGTGACTCAAGTGATGGCATTTCCAATGGGAAGAGATCGTGGCCTTCACTAGATTCCTTTCCTCAGGTCACCAAAGAAGAAGAACCAGAAACACCTGCCCCTCGTCGACGAAAGGGCAAAGGAAAGAAAAAAGATCGGGGTCGCAAGGGCAAGGGAAGAAAGAAAAACAAGACCTCAAGGCTGAGTCCAACCCCAGGTGCCCCTGAGAACCAGGTAAGAACCTGGAACCTCCTGCTTTGCTCTTGGCTGCCTGGTGCCCATTCACCTCTAGCCCCCATCTTTGTGTTGGTCCTCAGGGCCTGACTCCTGAGGTCTGATTCTCTCAGCCAAAGGGGATGCCAGGTCCTGTGTCAGGGGCTCTTTCATGTCCGTTCCACACTCTGTACTCACGGGGAGCTGGAGGAGCCACCTCTGAACACAAGAGGACGCCATGATTAGAAGGGTCATAGTGGAGTCTTAATGAGGGGACTGTCAGCCGGGGTAACTGGTTACAGGTGCACTGGTTATTGTGTGCGTATGTGGGGTTCACTGTGGGGGCCACTGGTGGGACATTTTCCTTTGACTGTGGCGCTGTTTGGAAATTCATCTGGAGGTTCTAGCAGGGAAGCACGGATAATCCCGACCCCTGTCAGGGAAGGTAATCCTCTTAGAGCTTGCACCTCTGGGAGTGATGCATGAAGGGAGGAAGGGACAGCTGCCTAGCAAGCTAGACCAGCCAAGTCAGTCCTGGAGACCAGTGGGATGACAGATGTCACATCCTGATCACTCTCATCACTTCTTTTTTAAAATTTTATTTATGTACGTTTGAGTATTCTTTGTGTATATATGGTGCATGCCAGAAGAGGACATCAGATCTTGTAGATGGTGGGAGCCACCGTGTGATTGCTGGGGAATTGAACTCAGGGACTTCTGAAAGAGCATCCAGTGCTCTTAAACACTGAGCCATCTCTCCAGCCCCACCCTCACTTCTTGAGGGAGCTATTTAGGATTGCTGGTTGAGGAGGTTGTTCATTAAGGTGAATGAACAAGGAGTTCCTAGTTGGAGGTCTCTAGGGCATGGATGACCCCTGAGCAGCCAACCTAATGGTGGACACAAATGGAGGGCCCACAGTTAGCCTTCACACTCACTACTCTTGCCTTCCTGGAGATCAGGAAACCACGTGCGTACAGGTAGTTGGGAGAGGCCCAGGAGAGATTGGCTGGAATCTCAGATGAGGGGCCAATGCCCGCCCTGACCTCCTTCTACAAGGGAATGGCACAGGCTGAGCCTTGAGGGTCTTTCATAGTTACAGTTGCCTTTGATGAAGATGACAACACTGTCCCCTTATGTGGTCACTACAGCCTGTGATTCTAGTTCAAAGGAATCTGACACTTTCCCCCTTCAGGGGACCTGTGTTCACATGGCACGTGTGTGAGTGTGTACACATGCACACATACATACGGATTAAAAAAAAAACAAAACCAAAAATCAAAATCAAATCAGCAAAAACCCCTATCCTTAAAGCATTGCGTCCACAATTAAAAGCAGAGAAAGCCCAGGATTCCTGCTTGCTCTCAGCTAGCATGTGCCTTTCTTATACTGCTCAGAACCTCCTGCCTAGGGAGGGCCAACTGCAGTGGGCCGGATCTTTCCATCTGACAACCTCCCAGAGACATCCCACTAGTCCACCTGATCCAAACACGCACAGACGCCCTTCCCGGGTGACCCTAAGCTGTGTTGGGTTGACGTTAAAATAAGCCAGTGCACTATTTGAAGGTTAGAGGTCAAGGGTTACTTATTAGGGAGATTGTTAGAAGAAACAATGGGATCATTGTTAGTGGAATAATTGGCTGAGGATCCTGGAGAGGGTTCAGTATTTGGGGGAATCACTAAATAGTGATTTTTGTTGGATGATTCCACTACTTGGGGGCATATGTGGGGTCCTTGGATAAAGGCTTTCTGTTCGGAGCCATTGTGGGAATCATAAAGGCAGGGCTCACCTAGTAGTCATTGGTGCTTGGAATAATTTGGGTTAATTTTGTAGGTTATTGGCTGGTAGATTACTAGGAAAGGGTCCCACTCAATAGTTGGGTCATTGCTTAAAGTCCTTGGTTGGAGGGGTCATTGGTTCTGATTAGATATCAGTTCTAGATCTTTCTGTCCCATAATATGACTACCAAGGTTCTGACCTACACCCCTGTGGCTTTCTTCCTCTGCCTGACCCAGTTCTTTTGCAGCTGTCTAGGCTGGAGGAACTGCAGCCCGGCTGGCTGACCGCTGAGCTATCAGGGGAGAAGACATGTGGGGCTGGGCTTCCGGGAGTCTGGCCCCGAGTGCTGGATTTGACTTTAACCACTGGGCCCTGGAGCCAATCCAGTTCTGCTCCCAGGCCTGGGAGACTTGGCCCTGCTATGTTCCTCCTGTATCTGAGGAGGTTTCCCCTCTGGCCACCTTGGACCAATTGTACGGGTCACTTGCCTTTCCCCCACCAGCCTCTGAACTTGGTGGGAAGCTACCTCTGTCTACCCACCCCTGAGCTGGGGATTCCCCTAAGGGAGAGCCCTGGCTCCTCCTTTGTTTCCTCTGCCTTGATTGGCCTCATCCCAGATCTGACACTCCTCCCATTCCTGCTGCAGACCTCCCTCCACACCCCTGAGACAGAGAAGCCAGCGCCCCACCTGCCTCCAACTCCCACACCTTTGGCCATCACCACCACTGTCACGATGGGAGGAAATGCCACAGTTTTGCAGGTTGGCAGGAAGTGGATGGTGCTGGGCCAGGGGCGGGGCGGTGAAGGTGATGGCCAAGAGCAAACCTTGACGTTCCCACTGTCCTCTGCAGGGGTTGGACTCCAGTACTGAAAATGAGCAGATAACTCCAGAGATGGACGCTACTGAAGAGAGTGAAGGAGGTGGCCCTACCATGGGCCCCGAGTTCCGGGCAGCAGAACAGTCTTTACAGACTGAGTTCCAGATCTTTCCTGTGAGTCTGGAGGGGCTGGATCAGTAGATGGGCTGTAGATATATGTACATTCTCTTTCTTGACTGTATTTGTTTTGTGTCAACTTCCGTTGTGTGACCCTGGCACAGTTGCAGCTGCAAAATGTTTACCAAGCACTTACAGTGTGACAGGGACTGGCGATGCAAGGGGCCTTTAGTCTAAGCAGGGGAGAAGTCACTTGACTTCTAGCGGAACCCTACTTCTGGCTCTCTGTGTGCCCTGCCTGCTGAATGGGCAGTAGGGGGAGCCAGAGAGTCAGTGGGGAAGCTTGTAGAGTTAGCAAGCAACAGGAGGGAGAATACTCCAGGTGGGGGACCTGGTTCCTTTTGTTCTTGTTGCTGGAGATGGATCTGATGGTTGTCTCCTCCTGGTGGTGTCTTGAATTTATGACATCTGTTTGACCTTCAAGTGAGATTTCAAACTAGGGACAGCTAGAAGATTCTAGAATCCAGGGGAGCCCATCCAGGCTGGGGAGAAAGACTTGGGGCTGACTCCTAAGCAGAGAGACGGTGTCCTTAGTCATGAAGCCTTGGGTGGATGAAGCTATCGGGACAGGCAGCCCTGGTTCTCCTTGGTGCTGGCAGAGTCAGAGTCAGACTTGAGATGGGCACTGACTTCCTGCTCTGTTACTTTTCTTGTGCTAGGAGAAAATACCTGGTGGAGACGACTTGCGGGAGGAGGGGTTGCTTTGCTCGAATTGCAAAGGGTTGCAGCAGTTGCCCCACAGGATTGAGCATCATCATGGAGACAGGAGCATGTGGTGGGAGGTTTCAGTTCTTGGGGAAGGGGAAGCAGTGAGTAGGGAAAACCTGTCTCTGCTGGCCGGCACTCTCCTCTCCTTTAATTCTATCTGGTGAAGCACAACCGCCCCTCTGGGTGCCTCCTTCAGTAAATTCCCTCTGGAAACATCCAGACACACCCACAGTTCCAGCTCACCAATTACTTAGGTGATTTCATTTTGTTGGTGCTTCTGGATTCATTCATTCATTCGTTCATTCGTTCATTCGTTCATTCATTCATTCATTCATTCATTCATTCATGTATGCATTCATTCATTCATTGAGACAGTCTCTTATTGTGTAGCCCTCGTTGGTTATCTGGAATTTGCTATGTAGACCCAGCTGGCCTCGAACTCCCAAAGATCTGCCTGCCTCTGCCTCTGCCTCTGAGAGCTGGGATTAAAGCATGAGCTACCGCACTTGGTCTCTTCTAGGCAGCTTCAAATCCAGTCAGGTTAGCGATGAGGATAAGTCATCATGTGTCAAGGGTTGCAACTCATTTGCCATATGGGTATCACACACTAAACGACTTCATGAGTGACCTGTGGAGGGCCGCAGGTTTGAATAAGGTCCCAGCATCACTGGGTAAGAGGCAGAGTCATGATAAGGACTTTGGAGTTCACGCCCTTCACCTTGGATGACTTTCAGGAGTCAGTCCTCTCCTTCCACCATAGAGTGCAGAGATTGGATTCAGAATTTGTATGATCTGTGTTCACAGAGAGCAGTCTTTCTGCCCTCCTGTCTGTGTCTCTGCCCTCCTGTCTGTGTCTCTGCCCTCCTGTCTGTGTCTCTGCCCTCCTGTCTGTGTCTCTGCTCTCATGTCTCCTCTCTCATCACACTGTTCCCAGGGTGCTGGAGAAAAGGGAGCGAAAGGAGAACCTGCGACTGTAGAGCAGGTGAGAGGAGGGGAGGCTGTGAGGAGGTCGAGGGACCTCCAGAGAACAGGGGTCACACCTTTTCCCACCTCCAGGGACAGCAGTTTGAGGGACCTGCAGGAGCTCCAGGACCCCGGGTGAGTATTGGTTCTAGTCCCACATTGCAACCTCTTTCCCCCACGCCTGGCCTTCTAGAGCCCATGCACAGAACAGCTATCACACTAGACACTCGCATAGCTATCTCCATCCCTTTCCTTGTACGTAGCCCAGGCTGGTCTCCACCTCACTATGTAGCCTAGACTGATGCGTCTGCCTCAGCCTCCTGAACATTGGGATTACAGGTGTGCACCATGGGGCCTGACTCTCCTCTAGTTGGAGAGAAGATTTGGGTTATAGTGTTGCCTGAAGGTCATCGGATGTTCAATACCCAAAAGATGTGTCAAAAAAGATGTAGGGTGCAAAGTTTAGAGGTCAATAGACCATGGTGGGAAACGAGCTGGCTAAGAGGCAGAGTCAGGAGGTGTGCCTGAAGTCAAGGTCACAGGCGAGCCAGAAGCCAGCAGGGCTCAAGTTCCGCATCTCCTGTGACCTCTGATTTCTGTCTCCACAGGGAATATCTGGTCCTTCAGGCCCTCCTGGGCCTCCGGGCTTCCCTGGGGACCGTGGCCTACCGGTAAGAGACTCCCCACTGGAGTGTACCCCTGTGCTGGGGTGGGATTTCCGGTTGGGAGTATGGAGATTTGAATGTGGGTGTGTGGGGCTGGGATTAGGAAACACCACCCCAGAAGCAATATCACCCCCGTCTGTGAACTCTGTGAACTCTGACCTCTCACCCCATTTTTCTCCTCGTGCCTGTTTTGGGGAATCTTTAAAATTTTCATGACGTCTTATCTATTCTGTGTGTGTGTGCACACATTTTGGGGTAGTGCCATGTACCCTGGCACCTGAACAGAGGTCAAAGGACACCCTGCAGGACTCAGTCCTCTCCTAACATGTGGATCTCAGGCGATCAAGCTGAGGCCATCAGGCTCCTTCCCAGTCTCTCTCCCTCTCTGTCCCCTCTTCCCTCTCTTGTCCTCACCTCTGTTTCTTCCCTCCTCCATCCACCCCTCTGTCTCCTCACTTCTCTCAGGCCCTGCTGGCCTCCCAGGAATCCCAGGCATTGATGGCGTCCGGGGCCTGCCGGGCACAGTGATCATGATGCCGGTAAGGAGGTGGAGTCCCACCCCTGGGCAGTGGAGTCCTGACCCCTGGGCTTGCCTCCTTGTGGATCTCTACTCATCCATAGTTGTTCCTTAGTTCCATTTTGCAAGCAGCTCGATGAAAGGACCCCCAGTCTCCTTTCAACAGGCCCAGGCCCAGGCAGTTCTGCAACAGGCTCAGGTGAGTGGGATAAGGGACAAGGGACAGCAGAAATAAAGGTTCATGCAGGACTGGCTGGGAGACTGAGGACATCTCAGGCTTGCTGTGGGTTTCTGTTGCTATTGTAAAATCTGGAGCCTGGGTGGTTTATACGGAGAACAGAGGATTTGGGCTAATGATTCTAGAGGCTGGGGAATCCCAGAGCAGCGTGCTGCCACCTACCTGGGTGTGTCATAACTGGTGGCCGGCCGTGCAAGGCGGGATAGTAATGCACGAGGACGAGCCACTACTCTTTTAAAGGTACTGATTGTCAGTATGGGGACCTGCCCTTCTGATTTCACCGAGTTCCAATCATCTTCCAAAAGGCTCCCCTCAAAGCATTGTCAACACAGGAATCGGGGAAGACATTTGCAACCTGTGAAGGAGGCACACTCCTAATTCTAGTAGTGCTTCCGTGGTCTTATGGGGGACTCTTGCTCTGTCTGTCTTTCCAGCTGTCCATGAAAGGGCCCCCTGGTCCAGTAGGGCTCACTGGGCGCCCAGGCCCTGTGGTGAGTAAGGGATCTGCCTTGGGGAGAGAGTGCATCCATGCCAGATGCCTCATTGCTTAAGCTGTGCCCCTCCCCATCTCTCCTCCTCCAAGGGCCTCCCTGGATATCCAGGTCTAAAAGGTGAATTGGGAGAAGCAGGGCCTCAGGTGAGTTTGGGGAAGGGGTGGATATGGGGGGGGGGATGGATTAGACGGGAAACGTTTCCTCCAAAGGTTCCAGGATAAAATGCCAGCTGGGGAAAATAACACATGGAGCAGAAATATTCCTTTGAAATTTCTGCCTCTCCTGGGGAATTGAAGAGAGTGGTTAGAAGCACTGGCTTTTCCAGAGAACCTGGCTTAATTCCCGGTGCCCATATAGTGGTCCATGATTGTTGGTATTTCCATCTCCATAGGTACCCTCACAATACAATACCTACAGCAAAACACCAACGCACATAAATAAAAGTAAATAAAATAGGTCCTGGGCTGGGGGCTGGGCTCAGCTGGTAAAGCACTTGCCTCTTGTGCCTGAGAGCCTGAGTCCCAGCTCCAGCATCACATGACCAGGTGTGGGGTACACGCCTGTCATCCTAGCCCTTGGGGAGGTAGAGGCTGACCAGGAGGGCAAGGCCTAGCCTAAAACTCAAAGATCCACCTGCCTCTGCCTTCCAAACACTGGGACAGAAGGTGTGCGCCTCCACTGAGGCGGCGGCCATCTTTAGTCTCAGCATTCAGGAGGCAGATGCAAGGGGATCTCTGAATTCAAGGCCAGCCTGGTCTGTATAATGAACTGTAGGCCAGCCAGAGTCACACGGTAAGACCTTGTCAAAACAAACCAACCAAACCAACCAACCAAAACAAAAGATGGACAAAGGAAAAAGCGTAAACCTTTTCTTTTAATTCTTCCTTCTTGTTTCCCACCCTAGGGCCCCCGAGGACTGCAGGGCCCTCCTGGGCCTCCTGGACGGGAAGGCAAGACAGTGAGTAACTTCTAGGTTCTTAAGATGTGCTTTGCTCACCACCAGCACCAAACAAAAACCCTGGCTTCGTTCTCTCTGGTCTTCTTGTGTTATCTGAGGGACCTGAGCATTGAAGGCTTCGGTGGTGGTCTGCTGGGTGTACAATGAAGGGTGTGGCAGGCGGCAGCTTCAGGCGGACTTGAGAACAGGGACAGTGCTTGGCCTGGGGTCTGAAGTGTAGCCAGGAGCTGGTGAAGAACCACCTAACAGCACAACATATGAAAAAGAACCCCTGGAGCCATGCGTGCCAGTGTGTGCCTATGATCCTGGGAGTCGAGGCAGGAGAATTAGAAATTCAGGTCGTTCTTTAAAGTCTGCATAGGGTAAAGTACTTGCTGTCAGTTCTGTTGACTGGAGTCCAGTCCTGAGAGTTACCTCACGGGAGAAGAGAATTGACTTCCACAAGTTGTCTTGTGACCTCCACGTGTGTGCCGTGGCCTATACACGCACACGCACATGCACGCACTCATGCACACGTGCACACTAAGTACACTAGCCAGATTTGATGACTTTAATGCTAGCACTCAGGAGTCAGAGGCAGGCAGATCTCTGGGCAGGCCTGTAGTCCTAGCACGAATAGTGAGTACCAGGCCAAGCAGGGCTACACAGCGAGACTCAATGACAACGACAACGACGACAACGACGATGACGACAACAACGACAAATCAAAACATTAACTTTAACCCTTGACTTTACCCTCACTTTCTTCTTAGGGCCGAGCTGGAGCAGATGGGGCTCGGGGTCTCCCGGGAGACACAGGACCTAAGGTGGGTGGTGGGGCCAGGGCTGTTTGAAGTGGGGAGAGTGCAGGGGGGTGAGCCGTCAAGGTCAAGGATTCGAGGCAGCTGCCCTCTCTTCCTACAGGGTGACCGGGGCTTTGATGGCCTGCCTGGACTGCCTGGTGAGAAGGGCCAGAGGGTGAGTGCCCCTCCCACACCCACGCCCTTGTTTCAGTGTACAAAGCTTCACTAACTTCAGAGCTTCATACCCTGTCCCAGCCTTCATGTCCCCACACTGAGCTTCTTTTCTGAAGTGAGGGGCTCCTGCAGATGCTAATCTGTTCAGATGTCCCCCTCCTTCTCTGTGCCAGGGTGACTTTGGACCTGTAGGACAACCTGGTCCCCCAGGAGAAGACGGTATAAAGGTAAGCTGGGAGGAGGTGTGGGAAAGAGGCTGGCCTAGAGGTGGGGGTGGGGTGGGGGGCGGAGCATTTGCCTACCATGTATATGAAGCCCTGGCTTCAGTCCCTGACATCAGAACAAACAAACAAACAAAGAAAGAAAAAAAGTCAGACATAGGCTGAATGGTGTCTGGGGACTGGGGTCTGCTCTGGAGGAGCAGGAAGCCCTAGGGTCCTCTAAAAGGCTGTGTTGGAGCTGAAAGCTAGCTTCAGGGTTAGGATGTGGGAGGTTAAGTTGAGGCCTGAGACAGTGTGGAGACACCAAGCTGACTCTTAAAGGGGCTTCTAGATGAGGGGCGGTTGTATCCCTGGGCTGTATTTGCCCACTGCAAATAATGCTGTCACTTTCCACAGGGCCTGCAGGGACCTCCAGGCCCCACTGGCCAGGCTGGAGAGCCGGTAGGTATTGGGGAGACCCCAGACTCCTTTATTTGTTGAGGGGAGGGAAGGATCCCCTTGGGCCATGAAACTTGCAGGAGTATATATATCTCTGATGCTGGAATTATGTGGCCTCCTCTTTGCAGGGTCCCCGAGGTCTGATCGGCCCCAGAGGCCCCCCTGGTCCTTTAGGACGCCCGGTGAGAATCGTGTTGGCTCCCTGTCTGTGTTTTATTCTTACCTGTCTTCCCTTGTAAGCTACTCCCCCCCTATTTATGTGTGTGTGTGTGTGTGTGTGTGTGTGTGTGTGTGTGTGTGTGTGTGTGTGTGTGTGTGTATGTGTGTGTGTGTGTGTGTGTGTGTTTGCACGGCCCACATGTGGAGATCAGATCTTCTCTTTCACCATGTGAGTCCCTGGAATCAAACTCAGGACATCAGTCTTAGCAGCAAGTGCCATTATCCACTGAGTAACCCCCTGGCCTCCTTTCTCCCCCACCCCCTCTTGTCCTTACTGTGATTGCCTGCACAACAGTGCAAGTGTGCAACTGAAAGTCAGAGGACAGCTGCAGAGTAGGTCTTCTCCCACCTTGTTTGAGGGTTTTTTTTGTTTGTTTTTTTAAGGCAAGTATCTCTGTGTAGCCCTGGCAGTCCTGGAACTCACTTTGTAGACCAGGCTGGCCTCGAACTTAGAGACCCTCCTGCCTCTGCTGCCTCCTGGGTGGTGGGATTAAAAGCCCGTGGGCTTGTGTCAGGGTTTTTCTGTTGTTTTTCCACTTTGGTGGCCTTCAAGTTTTCTAGGGAAATCAGTCTCAGCCTTTCTTGTCCCTGTAGGGATTACAAATGCCGATGCCACTAGTTAGGCTTTTGCACTAGTTGGGTTCTGGGGATTCGAACTCGGAGCTTCATGCTTCCCCACTGAGCATCTGCCGAGCTGGAACATACTCTCTGCTGCTGGCGTTCTCTTTCCTACATGTTCCTCAGCAGCTCGTACCCAGGTCATGATCTGTCCTGGTCTCACATCCTCTGTCCTCACAGGGTGTGACAGGGAGTGATGGCGCACCGGGTGCCAAAGGCAACGTGGTAAGTGTCCTACCACCTGTTCTCGCCTTCTGACTCTCCAAACCCACGGCCATTCTAGCCTTGTCTACCTGGAACTCTCCTTACCCTCCACATTCCCACCCCTTCTGGCTTCACTGAACCCACCCTTTCCCCACAGGGTCCTCCCGGAGAACCAGGCCCCCCAGGACAGCAAGGAAACCACGGCTCCCAGGTTCAAGCCCTCTGTCTTGACAATGGGGTGTGGTGGGGTTGAGCCACTGTCCTCCCTTGTCCAGTTTTATTGTCCCTCTCTCTTCTCATGACTCCTTCGCCTTCTTTTTCTCTCCCAGGGAATCCCAGGCCCCCAGGGGCCCATTGGCACACCCGGGGAAAAGGTAAGGGACTTCCTCTTGTCATCAGAAGCTTCACTCAAGGGTCCCTTCGAGGGACTTCCTGCTGATGAATAGTTACAGTCCAGAAGCCAATCCCGAGTGACAGAGTGGCATTGTTGGGGGAGGCTGGCAGACAGAGGAGATGTTGTTAGTACAGAAAGAAGCCCTCACAGAAGGGGATCCCAAGATGCTAATGAAGGACAGGCCTTTCTCGGGAACCAGAGCACTCAGCCGTGTCTCTGCTTCCTTGGCAGATACAAGTGTGTGTGTGTGTGTGTTCACATGTGGTGTGTGTACACCTATGTGATGTGTCCTAGTTTGCTTTTCTGTTGTTGAGATAAAACCCTGACCAAAGCCAGCTCAAGGAGGAAAGGACCTATGAGTCCATGTAACTGAGGAAACGCAGGAACCTAGAGGCAGGAACTGAAGCAGAGGCTATGGAGAAATGCTGCTAACTGGTTTTGCTCAGCCTGGTTTCTTATACAACCCAAGACTACCTGCCCAGGGTGACACTACCCTCAGTGGGCTGGACTCTGCCATAGCAATCATTAATCAACAACAACAAAAAAAAGCTTCACATCCTGCAAACATCTGATAGGCCCAAAGGTAGCTAAGAGGCTGGGAAACTAGAGAGCTTTCACATCTGCCCAAGCCCATCCTTCTGCAGATGGAGCTGCGGGTAGGATGCACTTTCAAAGAAAGGTGTCTCACCAGGTCTGGACATACCTCTGCAGAACCAGCAACGGTCCCAGACTGGACCTTACTTTAGAACTTTGTCTCAACAAATAAGTAAATAAATAAATGAAACGAAACAAAGAAACGAGTCAAAAGGGTGTGGGTGAGAAGCTCCCAACCCCAGCATATTTCGAACTGTTTCTGTTCTTTCTGTGATACTCGGCATAGAACCTGGGGCCTTGTGCGTGATAGGCAAGCACTCTACCCTGGAGCAGCACCCCAGCTTGTCACTCAAGGATTCTAGAAAGGAGATCTACCACTGAGCCACGTCATGACCCTTCTCATATTGTTTTGTTTGTTTGTTTGTTTTCAGGACAGGGTTTCTCTTTGTAGCCCTAGTGTCCTAGAACTCACTCTGTAGACCAGGTTGGCCTTGAACTCAGAGATGTGCCTGCCTCTGCCTCTGAGTGCTGGCATGCCACCACCACCCAGGCTCTCATATTGCTTTTGCATCTCTCTCTGATGCGGGAGATTTCTGAAGACCAGAGAGGGCAAACTGGTGTCCCAGAGTCACATAGAAAACCCCCGGCAGAGCTGGTGTTGTATGCTTGCCCTATGTTGCCTGGGTAAACTCCCCAGTCCAGGCACGGAGACTCTCAGGCTACTCTTATTGTTCCTCTTTTTCCAGGGTCCTCCTGGAAACCCCGGAATTCCAGGTGTCCCAGGATCTGAGGGCCCCCCGGTGAGAACCAGGAGCTGGGATGAGGGGAAGGGGAAGGGAAAGGTTTGGGTATTTGCACGACAAATTTTGGTCTTTGATGAGTTGATGTGTCTCTCCATCAGGGCCACCCAGGCCATGAGGGTCCCACTGGAGAAAAGGGGGCTCAGGTGAGTGACCAGGAGGGTGGCTGGGCTGGGGAAGAGGAGTAGCAAGTAGCTGTGGGCCAGTGAGGAGACAGGATACTGGGGACAGGGAAGAGGTGGAACAAGAGAGCACTCACCTTATTTTCCTTTCAGGGCCCACCAGGGTCAGCAGGCCCTCAGGGCTATCCTGGACCTCGTGGTGTGAAGGTAGGGAACGCCTGAGGGCTTGAAGGTGGGATAGTTGATTGGTGTTGGTATCAGAAGACCAGCTTAGTTCCAGGCATTGTGCGCCTGTCTGTGGTCCCAGTATTTGGGAGGCAGAAGTGAGAAAATTGCTGAAAGTTTTAGGCTAGCCTGGGCTATGTAGTGAATTCTGCCAGCGAGGGGTCGGTTGCACTGTTATATTTTGAGATATATACACTGTCTCAAAAACAAAACAGAAAATCAACAAATGAAAAAACAGTATCCTAATAGTTCTACTTTATTGTTAGTTTCTTTTTTCATTTTTCTTTGCTTAATTTATAAATTGGATTTTATCATAGTTTGGTGTATGCATAGAGGAGGCAACATAGATAAGAACTGAATCTAATCCCTTCCCTAGGGGTTGGGGGTGTGGGTCGTGGAGGGTGGGGAGTGCCCCTTCTTATTTTGCAGATAGTGGAGGGCTGTGGCTGCAGCCGGTGTTGTATCTGAATCCAGTTACTTTGTAGCCAAGGGAGGGGGAGGCAGCAGCGGAAAGCTTTCTTTACTGTGGTCCAGTGAATTACCGCGGGGCTGCAGAAGGCCCTGCTGTTTCCAAGCACATAGTTGCATCAGCTCCAACTGCTTGTTCATTCTTCAGTTGAGCTCAGTTCCCGTCTGAGCCAAGTGCAGTTTGTCAGTGTGGTACAGGCAGGAAGTCAGTCCAGGGTATGCACTCTGCACGGGATGGGCATGCTGTCACCAGGCACAGAGTCTCCTTGTGGCCAGCACAATGGGGAAGCTCTCCCCTGCCTTTGGAATGAGGTTGGCCTCTGGAATGTTCGTTCTGCTGCCAGAAGGAACTGTAGACACTGTGTCCTCAGGAAGTAGAGATGAATGGTGTAGAGATTTGGCGCTCCTGGTTCTCCCCATGCATCTGAACTTTGTGGGGGCGGGGGACAGGGTGGCTAACCAGGCACGCGATGGGGAGGGGAAGCTGAGCAAGTACACTGAGGGGTTCTGAGGAGACAGGACTGCTTCCTCTAGGGCTGGCCACCACACTTGGAACTGTTCTCACAATTTTAGGTCAAGGGAGGAAGTCTGAAACCTTCCTTAAGAGGGAAGGGGACTGAGAGCTCTCTAAATTTTTTCTTAGGGTACCTCTGGTAACCGGGGCCTCCAAGGAGAGAAAGGAGAAAGGGTGAGAAGGAAGGGGTTCATTGGAGGGGAGGGAGAGGGCATTCCCACAAAGAGGCCCTAGCTGTGTCCCTTCCCTAAGGCCCTATGCTTTCTGCCTGCTTCTGTCCCTTTTTCTATTCCTCCCTTTCTCACTTCTCCACCTTCTCTGTCTCCATTTCTGTATCTCCTCCCCAGGGAGAGGATGGTTTTCCAGGCTTCAAGGGTGATGAGGGACCAAAAGGCGACCGGGTAAGACCAGCTTCATATGAGGACTGTGTGGGGTAAACACCGGGGTATGGGCTATGAGTAAACAGTAGGAAGGCCAAGGGACTGATTTCTGTCCTTTTCTTTTCTATCTCAGGGAAACCCGGGACTCCCAGGTCCCAGAGGAGAGGATGGCCCCGAAGGACAAAAGGGGCCTGAGGGACTGCCTGGTGATGAGGGCCCCCCAGGAGCAGCAGGGGAGAAGGTGATTTGACAGGGTTCACTTGCATTGTTTACTGCCCATTTCTGTGTCAGGCTGCTGTCTCACCATCCAATCTGTCGATGGAACCAGAAGTCTCACTTGCTAGAAAACAGTTATACTGTGGAGGGAGCCACACCCCAGCCCCTCACTGGGGACTCTGGGCAGGGCCTTACCACTAAGCCACACCCCAGCCCCTCACTGGGGGATTCTGGACCGAGATGTAAGGCTGGGCTAACCCCTGTCATATTTAATTCATTTGCTGAGCACTGTAGAGCAATTACTTGCACGTACCTTCATTTTAATCCCCACAGCGACTCTACGTAATAGACATTTAAAAAGATTTATTTTATGTCATGGTGGTGCATTCCTTTAATTCCAGAGCTAGGTGGGTTGGGGGTGGGACAAAGGTACATGAATCTCTTTGGGCCTGAGGCCAGCCACGTGTACTTAGTGAGTTCTAGGACAGGCAGAGCTACACAATGAGATTTTAAAAAGGGGGCGGGGAACTGATTTTTATTTTTAATTCTATGTCTCTCGGTGCAAGTACAGATGCCTCCAGAGGTCAATCCCTGGAGCCAAAGCCACGGGTGGTTGTGAGCTACCTGATAGGGCTCCGGGAAGCAAACATTTTATCCCCACCGTACAGATGAGGACACTGGTTGGTTCTGGTGAATGAGCTCCGCACAGGCACCGAGTAGGAATTCAGTTTCCTTGGTTCTCACTCTGCTCCCCATCTGGTCTCCAGCTTCAATGTGTGACCTTTGTTCCACATCTTTTGTTTTCTTCTATAGGGCAAGCTTGGGGTGCCAGGTCTCCCAGGTTATCCAGGACGCCCAGGACCTAAGGTAAGAGGCCATGGAATTGGAGGTGGGCAGGAGAAAGGTAGAGAGACTGATGCCTATGGGTCCAAGCTGTGACCTGGGGGGCAGGGGTTGTCGACTGGACAGTTCATGTCATTGAGAGAGGATTATGCAGGACATGGGCATCGTATCGTAGCCTGGTTCTCAGAAGTGCTTATGGCCGCCATGACCTTGAGTGAGTTCTTGAACCCATTCTCCCAGGTGCTAAAAGTGGAGGTTCCTGTGATGTCTGCCTTTATTCTCTTGATGATGACTTTTGGTGTGGTTGTTTGGTTCATCAACCAGAGGGCTGTGTTAGACTGTTTTCTATTGCTATAACGAAAACATTTGAAGCTGGATATCTTATGAAAAAAAGAGGTTTTGTTAGCATAGCTTTGAAGGCCAATAGCTTAAAGTCAGAGGACTCCACTGATTTAGCCCTAGTTCAGTTCCCTCCCTGACTGAGTTACTGTATTAGGGAATGTGTCCTACAGAAGCAGGTATGACTTAGAGTGATCCCACAACAGCACTGGAAGCCAGGGATGGGATGGCCACACCTCTTCCTTAATAACAACCCACCAGAGACTGGCAAGATTGCTGTCAGTACAGTGCTTGCTATGCAGGCATGAAGCCCTGAATTTGAGTCCCAGCACCCATGTGAAAAGCCCTGTTGGTATACATTCGGAGCCTTGGCACTGGGGACCGGAGGGTTCCTGGGGTCAATGGCCAGAAAGTCTAGCCCTTGACCAAGCTCTGGCTTCAGTGGAGACTTTATCTCAAAGAGTAAGGACGAGGGGCCAAGGAGATAGATCAGGGGAGAGAGTGCTTGCTGAGTTTGAACCTGAGTTCAAATTTCTGTACCCACTTCCCATGCTGGAGAAATAGCTCAGCAGCTAAGAACCCTTGCTGCCCTTCAGAGCTCTGGGCTCCATACCCACACTGCCAGCCCACGACCGGCTCTAACCTAGGCTCCAAGGATCTCTCAAAGTTTGTCCTTGGCCAGCGTGCCGTGTGCACACACCCCAAACAAAACTCCTTTAAATATGAAGGATAAAAAGTCAGGCAAGGTCTTGAGTTCCTGTAACCCCAGGGCTGTGGGGGCTGAAACAGGAGGAACCCTGGGCCTTGCCAGACAGCAGGCTAACTCCATGTTCGGAGAGAGACCCTGTCTCAAAAGAATGACAATGGAGGAGGGTGTCCGGCATTCTGTTCTGGCTTCTGCTTGGACACATGTTCATACCCCACACACACCCATGAACATGTGTGTGCAACGTTAAAGTGAAGTACAAAGAACACACCCAGACCGACCTCTGGCTTTCACATGCATGTGTGCATACAGGAACACATATACACCCAACAGAAATCCTCTTGCATGAGTAAGAACTCGGCAGATGAAGGTCCTTCCCTCTAAGCCCGATGACATGAGTTAGATCCCTGCCACCCAAGTGGTGGAAAGAGAGAGGTGACTCCTGCAAGCTGTCCTCTGACCTCCACGTGCATGCTGTGACACACAGGCACCACAGAACATAAGTAAATACAGTAAAGGCGTCTTGGTTTTACTGAGACAGATTCTCACTGTGTAGGTCAGACTGGCTGAGAATACAGATCTACCTGCCTGCACCTCCCGAGTGTTGGTCATCAAAATGCTTTAAAAAAAACCAACCCAAAACTCAGGGGCTAATGACCTAAAGACCTCTCACTACACTATGCTCCTTAAAGGTACCCCATCCACAATCCCACACTAGGCTGCCGGCACAGACAGGGGGTAGGGTTGGGGGGGAGGGGAGACGCACAAAGATGTTGGAATCCTAACAGAGGAAACTCACAAAGCTGAGATCTTTCCAATCTTGAATTCATTATAACCCAACACAGTGTACTTATGCAGAAATGTGGCTATGCGGAAACACATGTGCCAGTGTTGTAAGGGATAGGAGTGCGTGCGAGAGCGTGCTCTCTGTCTGAGCCGCATCCCGACTGCATCATGGGTGACTGAGCATGTCTGTTTATGTAAAGTCACTTGGGATCTTAAGGATGCATGGGAGAAAATTTGAGTGCAGAATTCTTTTTTTTTTTTAAATTATGATTATAGGTTGGAGAAATGCTCAGAGGTTAAAAGCTCTTTCAGAGAACCTGGGTTCAGTTCCCAACATCCACATAAAGGCTAAAACTCAGTTCTCTTCTTCCGCCATGTGGATACTGCAGATCAAACTCTGGCAGCAAGCGCCCTTACCACTGAGCCATCCCACCAGAAGCAATTCTTCCTGAGTTCCGGTCTTTGCTCTTTGGAGCTGACATGGTTGTCTTGCCTAACACTCACTGTAGATCAGCTTTTGCAGACCAATTTGTATTTGGCTCATGGTCTTGAGTGGACCTTTGACTTCCAGCTTCTGGGGGCAGACAGGAGCCACTCTCATCATGAAGCAGGGTGGGTAGAGGAGAGGGTGGGAGGCAGCCGAGAAAGGGAGAGGAAGAAGAAGAAAAAGAGAACAAAAGAGGACGGAGAGAGAAGGGAGCTGTAGAGAGAGGACAGAGACCTCCGCACCCAATCCCATTCAAGGACTCCCATAACCTAACAACCTCCCTTGAGTTCCCAGCTCCTTTTGACGGCCTTTGAGTTGCTGGTTTTGTGTGCGTGCACTGACATTCAGATGTGCGTTGCCCCCCATTCCTCCATCTTTTCTACCTCATACATGGAGGGAGGCTTTTTCACTTGAACCCAGAGCTCACCAATTCTAGTTATCTTCTTAGTCAGTTGGGGACTCCCTGCCTCTGCTTCCGGAGTGCTGGGAATCCAGGAGGGCTGTCACACCTGCCCACCAGCCCGCCCCTCTGGTTTTTTGTTGAGACAGGGTTTTATGTAGCCCAGGCTAGCCTCACACTTGGTATGTAGATGAGGCTGAACTTGAACTCCTGATCCTTATGTTTCACCTTGAAAGCTGGAACCACAGGCAGATATCATCACGCCTGTGTGATGTGGTACTGGGGGTAGAGCCGGGGAATTCCTGCGTGCCAGGCAAGTGCTTTCCCAGCTGAGATTGGACAATAATAGAATAGGGTACCTGACATTCCCCTGGGGTCTCTCTCTCTCTCTCTCTCTCTCTCTCTCTCTCTCTCTCTCTCTCTCTTTCTCTCTCTCTCTGTGTCTGTATGCATGTCTGTGTGTGTCTGTGTGTGTGTCTGTGTATATGTGTGTGTCTCTGTGTGTCTGTGTGTGTGTATCTGTGTGTGTGTGTGTGTGTGTGTGTATGTGTATACACATATTACATACACATGCACATAAGGATGATGAATGGTGGGTGACCTGAGAGAAGAGCTTTTAAGGTGAAGGAAGGGACCTGTGCAAAGGCTCCCTGGCAGGAACATGTTTGCATACCTGGAGGCAGGTAGTATGGCTGCTGTGGGGTGAGAACCAGAATGAGGTGAGGAGGATGGTGCAGAGGTTGGGGCTGGAGGGGATGACAGAAAGCCATCAGGTTCAGTAGCCTAAAGAAGCCTCAAAGGATGGAACCAGGAACCAATTCTGCCCAATGCTCACCGTTCCCGAGTCTCATGTCTGAATCTCTCTGTTCAGGGATCCATTGGATTTCCTGGGCCCCTTGGACCACTGGGGGAGAAAGGCAAGCGGGTGAGTTGTGTGTCAGAGGTTATGGGGAGGGGGTGGCACGGCCCAAGGGGGGCAGCCTGTGCTCACACATGCCAGAGGTGGGTATTGGGACATTTCGTCCGTGCTTGTTTGGTAAGTCTTTCTCAAGGCAATCAAGACAATCCCCACTGACACGCCCACAGAGTAACCTGATCTATACAGTCCCTCACTGAGACTCTCATTTTGGATGCTTCAAGCTTCAAGCTGACAATGAGCTATCACAGGGCTGGAGAGCTGGCTCAGCAGTTAAGAGCCCTGTCTGCTCTCCCTGGAACCACAGGCAGATATCATCCCAGAGGGCTGGAGTTTGGTTCCCAGTACGCCATCAGGTGGCTCACAACCATCTGCAGGTCTGGATCCAGGGGATCCAGCGCCCTCTTCTGGCACCGGGAACACCTGCACGTTTGTGTACCAACTCAGCACAGACACGTACACAAATAGAAATAAGCCTTAGGAAAAGAAAACCCATCTGGCACAGCTCCACCCCTTGTCCACTGGGCACATAAACACATCGACTTAAAACTGTAACCTACTTCCTATTCCCCTCATTTATAGTATAATCTAACATAAAAAAAAACCTGTAGTCTTTCAAAATTCCAGTGCTTTAAAGGCAATATTTAAAATGCCATAGAATGTAACTTCCATTCCACAAGGGAAGAATGGTGACACGGTGAGGAAATACTGGACCAAAGCAAGACTGAAACCTGGCAGGACAATGCCCAATTCTATCGCTCTGTGCCTGGTGTCTGGGGCTTCAGTTTCACAGTTTAGAAGGCTCTTCCCTCGAGCATTGCTGCCCACAACATAGATCGCTCCTTTGGGCTGGATCACTCTCTGCATGCATCTCTTTTCTGCAGACATTCTTGTATGTAAACATCCCCACTTGCGAACGCACATGCGCACCTGTGTCTCCTGAAGCGTGAGGCAGTTCTAACCCTCTCTGCTTCTGACTTGCTTTCCAGGGCAAAGCAGGGCAGCCAGGGGAGGAAGGAGAACGTGGCACACCGGTGAGGAGATGATGGCTGCCCCACACAGGGCACTGGGCCGAGGGGCGATGGGGTAGTGAAGTTGAGTGGGCAGAGAAGGACAGGTCCTAACTCTGTCCCTAATGGAGTTAGAGGGGATTTTGGAGGAAGGAACCTGTGTGTGGTGTCCTCTCCCAGGCCCAGCCACCCACTCACTTCTGTTCTTTGCTTTTTTCTTTTTTAAAAAAAATTTCTATGCAGGGCACCAGAGGAGACAGAGGACAGCCAGGGGCCACAGGCCAGCCTGGCCCCAAGGTATGGGAGTGAGTAGAGGATGGGGGATGACCAAAGGGCCCCTTGTCTATCTCAGGCTAACCTGGCTACCTGCCTAGTCCTCCCAGGTGAATGTGTTCTGGTATTGAAGCTCATTCCATCTGTTCTAGGGAGATGTGGGCCAGAACGGGTCTCCTGGGGCCCCCGGAGAAAAGGTAAGAGTGTGTGTGTGTTTGCATGTGAGTGCATGTATGAGTGTGTATGAGTGTATGCGTACGTGTGTAACACTGAAGGAGAACCAGCCATGAGCTGGCAGCACGACCTATATAAAAGCAATAGAAAGAACTCAGCCTCCAAGACTATAGGTCTGCCAAGTTCAATCCCAGTTGTGCCACTTGCCTGCTGTGTGACCTCGAGCAGCTGGCTTAACTTCTCTTGGCTTCAGTTTCCTCTTTTATGAAAAAGGCTAGCCATGGCCCCTGCCTCAGTGGGCTACAGTGGAGATTAAGATATACACCATGAGGGGTTGGGGATTTAGCTCAGTGGTAGAGCGCTTGCCTAGCAAGTGCAAGGCCCTGGGTTCGGTCCCCAGCTCCAAAAAAAAAAAAAAGAAAAAAAAAAGATATACACCATGAGTGAGTGCTCAGTATCTACTCGTGTGGAGTAGGTTCTCAGTGTGTGTTTGCTTTAAAGAAAACAACAACAACAAAACCCTCTGTGTTTTGGAGTTGAGAGAACAATTTGAAGGCGTTGATTTACTCCATCCACCATGTGGGATCTGGGAATGAAACTCAGGTCACGGGTTTTAGCCACTGAGCCATCCTGCCAGCACTATACTAGCTTTTAAGGTCATTCTTGTAGGACATAGGTGCAAGATACTCAGGAGGGTTGAGGTAATAGTTTCTGGTTCCGTTTCAGGGTCTACCCGGTCTGCAAGGTCCTCCAGGATTCCCTGGGCCAAAAGGCCCCCCAGTGAGTGACATCACCCTGACTGAGTTGGTGGGTGAAGGGTACAGGGTGGGGTGGCTCCAGTTCTACGTCTTCATTCCTTCTTACTTTGTTTCCCAGGGTCCTCAGGGCAAAGATGGGATACCTGGACACCCTGGACAAAGAGGAGAATTGGTAAGTGACCTCTGACCTCTGACTCCTGACTATGTTGGGCCCTTGTATATAGGGTGGGATGCATGTGCGTGTACATGTGGAAGCCAGAAAAGGATGCTTCCTCTGTTTCTCTCATCTTACATTTTAGCTAGCTTTTGGCTAGGCTGGCTGGCCCACAATTCCCACAATCCACCTGTTTCCGCTCTGGGGTTACAGTGATAAGAACTGTGCCTGGCTTTCGCGTGGGTGCTGGGGATTCAAACTCAGGATCTTTTGCTTGAATAGCAAGTGCTCTCACTCACTTGGCCAGCTCTCTGGCCCCCACCTTATTTTTTGAGAAGGGCCTCTCACTGTCTCGAATGGGCCTCACGGATTAGGTTAAACAGGCTGGCCAGTGAGCCCAGAGAGCCATGGTTCTGCCTCCTCGGCACTGGGATGGGGACTGTGCCACAGCATGTGTGGCTTTCTGCACGGATGCGGGGAAGCTGAACTCGGTTCATGCTTGCATGGAGCGCACTGCGTTGTCTCCCCAGTCCCTTGGGCTCTCTTTTTCTTCTTCTCAGGTGGGACCTCTTTCTGTTTCTCTCCTTAGGGCTTCCAAGGTCAGACAGGCCCCCCTGGACCAGCTGGTGTCCTTGGTCCTCAGGTCAGAGTGGATCCCTTCAGCCTTCCCCGTTTTTTATTACCCAAGGAACACATGGAGCTGGAAATCTGACGTAATTCCCACCATCAGGCTGCTCAAGATGTTTTTGTTTGTTTCCAGGAAAGGTAGGGGATGGGGTCCTCTAGGAGAGAGAGGCCCCCAGGGCCTCCTGGACCGCCTAGTGAACCAGGTCTGCCAGGCATAGAAGGCAGAGAAGGGGCCAAGGTAAGAGATAGATCGCCTCAAAGTCATCACTCAACCCATGAGCCTCACATTGTGTGGGGAACAACCGGAAGTAGTCAGAGACTGGAGGACACACCCCATTCCTGAGGCTAACTTCCCCTCCTTGGCTCTCTGTAGGGTGAGCTAGGACCCCTGGGGTCCCTCGGAAAGGAGGGGCCACCTGGGCCCATGGGCTTCCCTGGCCCACAAGGAGCCCCCGGAGACCCAGTAAGTATCTTTGGAGAGTCCACTGGAGTGTGGGGCTGTTGGGGGCTCTTCAAGATCGGGCATGGTGACAGCAGACAGGAGAAGGGCCTGGGTAGAGAGTAGTTAGTGGTGGCCAGTGGGAGAGGTCAGAGTGTGGAGAGGCTTGCTGCTGAGCCTGGTAACTGAGTTCGATCCCCAGGACTCACATGATAGGAGAGAGTGGGAGGTGGTGTGGGAGGTGTGAGCACACACATACACACACACACATGGTAGACATGGTAGTGGCAGAGACCTGGAGTGGCCAGATCACAGAACTCAGGGATCATCTTCAGATAGGGCTAGGGATGGTGACGGTCCCCAAAAGTGAAGGCAAATCCTTGGGGGTCCTTGGGAGATTTTCTGATTGGTCATTTCTTCCCCCAGGGACCCATTGGTTTGAAGGGTGACAAGGGTCCCCCAGGCCCTGTTGGGGCAAATGTAAGTATCAACACACTGGTTGGGGGGAAGAGAGAGGGCTGGAGAAGGCTGTGTCTTCAGAACTTGCTATCCTCAGGGTGGAACTTGTGCTTTGGGGAAGGTGAGCCTGGAGCAGACCCAGTTCTAACCCCCATGAATCAGCCAGAAAGCTTCCTCCTTTAGAATAGTTGTCATAGGACTGGCTGGGGAGCTGGCTCAGTGAGTAAAATGCTGGCTGTGCAAGCATGAGGACCTGAGTTCAGATCCCTAGTGAATGCAGTGGGCATAGTGGCTCACCTTTAATTCCAGCCTGGGAAGCCAGAGACAAGGGGTCCCCAGAGGAAGCTGGTTAGTGGGACTAGCCATATCAGCAAGCTCTGGGTTTGACTAAGAGACCCTGACTCAACAGACACAGTGGAAGATTGAGGATGATTACTGACATCAACCTCAGGACTCCATATGCACACATGTGCACATTTATCCACACATGTGTCCACATATGCCAAACCACACATGCACACACAAATGCAAAAAGAAAAATACTATACAGGCTGCATGTGGGGGTGCAAGACTGTTCCCTGATGTGTGGGCAGCTGAGGAGGTAGGACTGTGAAAGGGTGCTCTCTGACTGTGTATAAATATGATACTGGTGCCAAAAGCCCTGTCACCTTTATCATTCCTGGTCCTCTCCCCCTTTTCCAGGGCTCCCCAGGTGAGCGTGGTCCTGTGGGCCCCTCTGGAAGCATTGGGCTTCCTGGCCAGAGTGGTGGGCAAGGCCCTATTGGTCCTGCTGGTGAGAAGGGGTCCCCGGTAAGTGTCTGTTGGTTGACTTTTTCTGGGGAGATGTGAATAAGCGTCAATTCATTCCAGATAGGACATCAGCTGCTTACCAAAGAACTTCTATTTCTGTGGGTTGAAGAGATGATGGCTCAGTGGGTAAAAGCACATACTGCTCTTGCTGAGTACCTGAGATTAGTTCCCAGCATCCACATGAGTAGTTTCACATCTCCCTGTAATTCCAGTTCCAGGTGATCTCTTACCCTCTTCTGGCTTCCATGGGCAATTGCACTCACATGCACATAGCCACTCATTCACGTACACATACATAATTAAAAATAAAATTAAATGAAAAAAAATCAATTCTTAAAATTATCTTTTCCAAGTCCAGCTTAATGAAGCTGTGAGTTTATTAAGATTACTTACAGGAGTATGGGTGAGGAGTGACTTACAAATCAAGGCTGTCTCAAAGATAGCTGCATCACTGAGTGGCCATTTGAGCCTGGCTCATAGCTCTGAAGAGCTGCATTCCTGGAGCTCTCTGTACAATTTGAAGTCAGCTTGAAAGGTCAAAGACTCTCTTCCCCATAGTTGTGAACTGCTTTTACAGCTTTGGGGTGGTTGGTGAATTCTGTAAGTTTCAGGAACTTTCTAAGACTTGTGAGTTGTATATATTTGCGCTTTAAGGAGCTCTTTTCAGGATGGATAGTTTCAATTTTAAAGAAATTGCCACACAGATGTTCTCTCCTGTGTTCCCTGATCCTGACATCTGTCCTTCCTCTTCCTCCATAAGGGAGAACGGGGTATGCCTGGTCCTACTGGCAAAGATGGTATTCCAGGGCCCCCGGGACTTCAGGGGCCCCCTGGAGCTGCAGGGCCTTCTGGTGAGGAAGGAGACAAGGTGAGAGGACCAGGGAGAGAGATGGTGCACAGAGATATTGGGTATGCTGGGGCTGGATGCTTCCTAATATGTTTGTCCTGCAGGGGGAAGTAGGGATGCCTGGACACAAGGGAAGCAAAGGGGATAAAGGAGATGCGGTGAGTGGGGACCTCCAGGGAAGGTGTGATGCTCCTGGGAGGAGATATGGGGTACCCTAGATTTGTTTTGGTTCTCTTAGCCCAATCTTGACACCCCACTAACTGGAACTGAAGGGCTAAAGACCCTATATGAACACTGAGCCCTGAGAGCCCTAGAGCTGGTGAGAGGGTTTAGTTGGTAAAGGTGTTTGCCACTGAACTCAATGACCTGAATTCCATGCCTAGGACCTTCATGGTGGAAGAAAACAATTGACTCTCATAAGTTGCCACACACATGCATACACACATACAAAATACATAACTGTAATAAAAAATTCAGAGAAAGCCCCTCGGGGCTTCAAAAATCCCCTATTTCTTCTCCATGGCAATAATCTACCTTGGTCTGGAGCCAGCAGCTTTTCCCAAGAACTAAGCTCCAAAGGAGAGGTTTTTTTTTCCAGATAAAAGAGTTCATCATGTAACCTAGGCTGTCCCCAAACATGCTATGTAGTTGAGGTGACCTTGACTCCTGAACCTCTCGAGTGCTGGGATCATAGGTATGTACCATCATGTTCAACTCTGATAGAATTTTCTGTTTTGTTTTCCCCTTCAGGGCCCACCTGGACCAACAGGAATAAGGGGTCCAGCGGGCCATCCAGGCCCCCCGGTGAGTCTTCCCAACTTGGTGACCATACCCTGGGTCCTTGAAGTGAAGACAGTGTACCACTCTTCTGAATGAAACCTCGCCCAGCCTTGGTTTTGCCTCAGTGCCAACAACACCCATGATGAACCCAACTCTGACCTTGAATCCTATCTCAGCTCAAACACACTGTTTGCTGCTTTGATCTTCATCCAACTCAAATACCCAGATCCTAGCTTACTCTACCATCTACCCCAACAGGGTCCCCTCCACTGCTGGCCTCAAATGGAGACTTGAACTTTTAATTAGACTCCAGCCTTGCCTTAATTTTCTGTTACTGTTACAATATCTGAAGCTAAATGATTTATCTGAATGACTCATGGTTGGGAGTCTGGGAAGTCCCTAATAGTGGTGTTGGCATCTGACCAGGGTTTCCTTGCTTTATCACAGCACAGTGCGTTAATAACAATTATGTGATGTTGGTTCTTCATCTTCTTATGAAGCCACTAATATACCATCTTGGCACCACTCTCATGACTGCATCTGATCTTAAGTACTTCTGTAAGGCCCTACCTCCAAATACTGTCAACATATGATCTCGGAAGCAGGCTGGCAGTGTGATTTAGTTGGCACAGTGCTCGCCCATCATGCGAGTTCCTACCCTAGCACTCCATAGCCAAGGCATAGTAGTCAGTGCCTGTAATCCCAGCACTGGGGAAGTGGAAGCAGAAAGATCATGAGTTCAAGGTCATCCTCAGCTACAAAGTAAGTTTGACATCTGCCTGTGCTCCACCAGCGCCTGCCTCAAAACAACATATGAATTCTAGGATCACGGTTCTAACACAGGAACTTTCGAGTGTTATGTGTTGTTGAGTTAGCTAATCCAAGGCTTTCCCTGAGGCCCTGATATGTGGAGCATGGGGGAATTGTGGCTTCAGATCCTGAGAACCCAATTCTTCTCATCTTAAGAGGCTGCTGTGTCCTGGTCTTTGATGCCCCTGAGAAACCGTATGCTCCCGTTTGCAACACCGTTTGCTTTCTGTTGACCTCGTCCCATTTCCCCTTTCAGAAACAACTGAATATAAGAGGCTATATATCTTAATACGTTTGCTTGGCATAAGACATAGCTCGTGCAAGACCTCCTACCCCAGCTCTCTGTCTTAGCTTCTCATCTCCTGGCCACTTTCCCCTTAGGAACCCTGTCATTTAAGAATGACCTGCTGGTCCGGGTCAGAGTGTCACCAGAGCATATTAGGTCATAACTTCCAACCTAGCCCTAAAATCTACCTCAACCTCCTACAAACCCTGCTCATAACCTCACCTGAGCCACAGCCCTGACTCATCATGTGTCATTAACTCAAAAACATCACCTGAACTTTACACCAAACTAGGACCTGACTCTCACCAAACTTGATTCCATCCCCAGCCTCAATCCCAACCTTTGACCCTGTCTTCAACCTTTGACCTGGACACCAACCATGCTCTCCCCAACCTTTTTACAGGGTGCTGATGGTGCTCAGGGTCGCCGGGGACCCCCTGGCCTCTTTGGGCAGAAAGGAGATGATGGAGTCCGAGGCTTTGTAGGTGTAATTGGTCCTCCAGGCCTGCAGGTGGGTGTGTGAGTTTGGGGGTAACACTCCCTCCTAATCTCCTTGCCCTGGGCTCTAATGTTTGTGGTGTGTGTGTGTGTGTGTGTGTGTGTGTGTGTATGTGTGTGTTTGCACGTGTGTTGCTATCCCTGTGTCTTAGTGACTTATTAAAGATGAAAATATCAGAGGTCTGGATATAATGGTGGATGCCTTTAGTCCCGGAACTCAAGAGAGAGAGGTAGGTGGATACTGTGAGTTTGGGGCCAGCCTGGTCTTTGTAGAGAGTTCCAGGCCAGCCAGGGCTACATAGTGAGAGTCTATCTCAAAACAAAGAAGCGAACTAACACAGTAAAGGCACGCACGCATGTGTGCATGTACTCATGTGTGCATATATTCATGCGCGTATATATTCCTGTTTGCATGTATTCATGCGTGCATATATTCATGTGTGCATGTATTTGTGTGTGCATATATTCGTGTGTGCATGTATTCATGTGTGCATGAATACATTCTCATTCATACCATGGCACATGTGTGTGACGGTCAGAAGACAGTTTGCAGGAGTTAGTTCTCTACTTCTACCACATGGGTCCCAGGGCTCGAACTCAGGCCAACAGGCTTGGTGGCAATCACCTTTACCTACTAAGACATTCCAATGGCCCTCCTTACCTTATTTTTGAGGCTACATCTCTCGCTGAACCTGGTGTTCCTTGATTTGGTCACTGGCTGCCAGCAAGCTCTAGGGGACCTCTTGTCACTGCCTCCCAGCGCTGGGGTTACAGGAAAGCTCTGCTGTGTCTGGCCTTTTGAGAATGGGTTCTAGGGATCCAGACTCAAACCCTCACACTTGTACAAGAGGTGCATGACCATCTCACCTGCTGTCTATACTACAATTTACTCTTTATTTCACAGGGGCTGCCGGGCCCTCCTGGGGAGAAAGGCGAGGTTGGAGATGTGGGATCCATGGTATGAACTCCCTGGGGATATGGAAGATAGGTGGAATAGGAGTGACCATTGGTCACACATACCTTACAGACTATCTGTGACTACTGTAGCCTTTCTGGTGGAGTCATGGGGATTTATTTGCACACTATTTGGTTCTTTGACAGGGTCCCCACGGAGCTCCAGGCCCTCGGGGTCCCCCTGGGCCCAGTGGATCAGCGGTAAGAATTCTGGGGTTGGCAGAATGCCTCTATGGGTCTGCCACACTTCTAGGGACTCACAGTCTCCTTGTTGTCTCTCCAGGGTTCCCCAGGGCTGCCTGGAGGAGTAGGGCAGCCTGGCGCTGTGGGCGAGAAGGTAAGAGGAGGGCTCAGACTTGCGCTGGATGGAGGGGATAAGGTCTGTTCCCTTGGCTACAGCTGTATGGAGACCCTCCTCTCTGCTGACCAGTGAGATGATCTCTTTCTATGTTTGTTGCTTCTCACAGGGTGAGCCAGGGAATGCTGGAGACGCTGGACCCCCAGGAGTTCCAGGCATCCCTGTGAGTCCGTAGAGCATTGCCCTTGAACTCACCGTAGGGAACCGCTGACCTGGAGCATGTGCTGACATCACCATCAGGCAGTGGATATCCCTGGTTGTCTCGATGAGAGATATGAAAGCCGCTCCTCCTGAGAAGATCTCAGGGGTGCTCTGTACTGTCCCACACGTTGCCCACTGCACAAGCATACAGGGCTGAGGAGACAGCTGGGCGTCTAAATCAAAGCGACAAACCTGGAATTGGGAGTAAAGCTGTCCAAAGGGGGACCATTTTCTAATGCACCCAAGGGCAGCATGGCTAACAGAGCCATCACCCCTGACCCAGCTAGTTCTAGTTCTCTGTGACCTCTAACACTTGGGTTACCTAGGCTACCTGACTCTGTGGTGTGTGTGTGTGTGTGTGTGTGTGTGTGTGTGTGTGTGTGTGTGTGTGTGTGCATGCGTGTAAATTTAGTGCCCAAAGATGCTAGAAGTTGGCATTGATTCCCCTGGAGCTGGAATTACAGGAGGTTGTATGATGCCTAGTGCGAGTGCTTGGAACTCTGCTTGGGGCCTGTGCATGAGTAGTTAGACATGCGCTCCACTGCTGTGAACAGACCCCATGACCAGGGCAACTCTCATAAACACAACATTTCACTGGGGCTGGCTTACAGGTTCAGAGGTTCAGTCCATTATCATCAAGGCAGAAAGCCTGATAGTGTCCAGGCAGGAATGGCTCTGGAGGAGCTGAGAGCTCTACATTTTCATCCAAAGGAAGTCAGGAGCAGACTGACTCTACTGTACTGGGTGGAGCTTCCAAGCCACCCCCACAGTGACACACTTCCTCCAACAAGGCCACACATCCTAACAGTAACAGTCCCTAAGGGCCAAGCATATTCAAACCACCACATTCTCTTAACCACTGAGACACTTTCTAGCCCTGTCGATCTTTTAAAATACCTATAGTATATATTTATGTGTGTGTGAGTGTGGCAGTATGTGGAGGTCAGAGGACAGCTTTCACAGGTCAGTTCTTGTAAATCATGGGTTCTGGGGATGGAACCCAGACTGTCAGACTTCCCCGGCAAGTGCCCTTATCCACGGTGTGCTCATCTTTGTTCCCTGAAGAGACTATGACACTCTGACCTTTGACTTCTGACCTCTGTTTCTGCGAAGGGGCCCAAAGGTGAAATTGGTGAAAAGGGGGATTCGGGTCCATCAGGGGCTGCTGGTCCTCCAGGCAAAAAGGGACCTCCTGGAGAGGACGGAGCTAAGGGGAACATGGTAAGTCCTGGGAGGAGATAAGCCTTTGTTACACTAAAACCTGGGCCCTAAGGTAGACCAGACATTTCTTCTTCCTGTTTGTTTTTACTTTTTTCCTTAAAAACAATTGTATGTGTAGAGAGTGTGTGTGTGTGTGTGTGTGTGTGTGTGTGTGTGTGTATTTTGCCTACACATATGTCTGTGCACCACATGTGCCTGGTGGCTGCAGAGGTCGGAAGAGAATGTCAGATCCTCTGGCATTACAGTACCTGCAGTTACAGATGGTTGTGAGCCACCATGTGGTTGCTGGGATTTGAACTCAGGACCCCTGGAAGAGCAGCCAGTGCTCTCAACCTCTGAGCCATCTCTCCAGCCCCCACTTCTTCCTGTTTGCTAATTATCTGAGCCACCCAGATAAGGACCAGACAAATAGAAGAAACAATGAATGAATGAAATATGGAAACACAGTGGAGAAGCTGAGCCCTCCTGCTGGCCCACGCCCAGCCTCTTAGGCACACAGCGAACGCTTTGCTGCCTGAATATAAATCCCAGTGTTTTGTGTTTTGGTTGTGACATGTCCCCTGCAGCTGGTCTGGGGACACTATCTGGTGTGTGAGGGGGCGACGCCTCACTTGGTGAGATGTGATCAGCAACCAGTTTTTATTCTAGGGTCCCACAGGACTCCCTGGAGATCTAGGACCCCCAGGAGACCCTGGAGTTCCGGTGAGTGTAAACTCCCTGAAGCCCAGCCCTAAATGTATCCGTGTATCTCCACTTAACCCCATCCCCCATAAGCCTTGACAAGCTAAGAGGAGTGGATGACCCTCACTCCCCTCCAGCCCCATCTCTATCCCAGCAATCTCAAGATTCTCCCACTGTCTCTCCTCCCTAGGGTACGGATGGCACCCCAGGGGAGAAGGGGAATGCTGGTGATATTGGGGGACCGGTGAGTGGATAGCAAGGGGCTGTAGTGCATGGAAACTGAGTAGAGTTGGGGATGGGAGAGTCGGGTACCCAGGGCATCTGCTGGGGCCCCTGTGGTGTCCCTGACCCCATGATTGTGAGTGGTTACAGGGAAAGGGAGGTGCTGGGTGGCATCTATGGGACTGTCTTCAACCGTGAGCTGATGCTGTGGCTGCTCTTGACTGAACAGGGGCCACCTGGAGCTTCAGGGGAACCTGGTGCCCGTGGGCTCCCTGGCAAGAGGGTGAGTGATGTTCCACGGCCTGAGGGTCTCATGTCCACCTTGTCTTCAGCAATGCAATAGCCCTGCTCTTCATATGTATCCACTCTTATAATTTTAAAGTTATATTTATTTACTTATTTACTACCTATTTGTGTGCATGTGTGCTTGTGCGTGTGCATGTGGTGTATGCAAGCACGTGTGTGTGTGTGTGTGTGTGTGTGTGATGTGTTTATAAAAAGATAAAGAGAGGATATATCCCAGGTTCCAGCACCAGTGTTGTGTTTATAAAACGATAAAGGGGGAGGTTATGGTCTTTGGAGGTGTGGTGAGGTATGGGAAAGGGGTATGGGATATCCCTTCCCCTGAGGAATCAGCCACAGGACGGTATAGTATAGAACAGAGTTTATTCAGGACATGGGGAGGGGAGTTAAGAGGGTAGTTGGGGCAGAGAGAGTAGAGAAGTAGAAGCGTAGAGGCCGGCTATGAGCACATGGAGAGAAGGGGGGAGGGGATGGGGAGAAAAGGGACAAAGGGGAAGAGAGGAAGAGCAAGAGAACAAGAGAGAGCAAGAGAGAGAGGAGGGGGCAAGCAGCCCCTGTTATAGTGTTATAATCACAAGCTGAACTTCATACCTGGGTGTTGCCAGGTAACTGTGGGGGTGGAGCTTAGACAGAATGCTAACATACGATGTACCACAAAGTGATTTATAGTTCAGAGGACAATTTGTGGGAGTTTGTTCTCTCCTTCCACCATGCGGGTCTCAGGCAAGGTCCTTTACCTGCCGAGCCAACTTGCCAGCCCACTCTTGACATAAACCTGGATGCTCCACTCCCGACATTCACACTTTCCCTCCTCAGGGTTCCCCTGGCCGCATGGGTCCAGAAGGAAAAGAGGGAGAGAAAGGCGCCAAGGTAAGCATTCTCCCTTGGGATGGGTCCCTGTGCTACCTGACCAAAAGAAAAGGCCTGCACTTCCCCTGAGGTTTCAGTTGTTGCAGGCTGGCCCTTGAGACTGTTTTCCCCCACCCCTGTCCATTTCAGGGAGATGCTGGTCCCGATGGCCCCCCAGGCAGAACAGGCCCCATTGGGGCTCGAGGGCCCCCTGGACGGGTTGGGCCTGATGGTCTTCCAGGGATCCCTGGTCCTGTGGTAAGTGGTGTGAAAATGGGGGAGGGGAGCAGGGATGGCCTCCTGGCTTAGGACCTCATCATAGTTGAGGAGCCGACCTTGGGGGATGATGAAATGTTCACACTGGGTGCTGGTAGAGACCAGACACTCTTATTCTGTCTCCTCCTCAGGGTGAACCAGGTCTCCTGGGACCTCCTGGGCTAATCGGCCCTCCAGGGCCCCTGGTAAGAGACTTCTCTATCCTTGTGGTCACAGCTCTTAAAGCCACACTAGGCATCCAGGGACACTGGGTGGTCCATGGTGCTGATGGTACAGGCTAGCCCCTCACTGCCATCTGTCTATGATGGTATAGGCTAGCCCCCTCACTGCCATCTGTCTATGATGGTACAGGCTAGCCCCTCACTGCCATCTGTCTATCCATACTGACTACCCTTTTGATGGTACAGGCTAGCCCCTCACTGCCATCTGTCTATCCATACTGACTACCCTTCTAACTTACTGGGACCCTGTCTTCATGATCTGTATTAGTCACACCACGCACCAAGCCTTCACATAGATGGCCTACACTCACCTTCTACAGCAACCCCCATCCTGGTGCTCCACATTGGCTCCTATCTCGATGGTCTGTGCTGACCGCCACCTTGATGTCTACACTGACCACTCACTCCCTGTGCTCCTGACACCTAGTATCCTCAGCGCCCTCCCTCCCACCCCCATTTTTCTCACCACCCCTCCTGTCTCTGGTCTGGTGGCCCCAGCTCTGTGTATTTGAAAGCTGGGTGGTTCCCTGGTAAATCTTCCCTTCCTCAGCTTTCAAGGAATCACAAGCTGAACTTCATCTTTTCAGGGCCCACCTGGCCTCCCTGGCCTGAAGGGAGACGCTGGCCTCAAGGGGGAAAAGGTGAGCCCGCCTCCTGGTATTCCCTATGTTTCCCTCGACCTGCCCTGGCCAAGGAGAACTGGGTGTTTACTGCTTGCTCTCCCGAGTCATTCCTTCCAAGTCCCAACGTGTCTGTTCTGTGTGCCTTTCTCTTTCAGGGCCACATTGGGCTAATCGGCCTCATTGGTCCCCCAGGGGAGGCCGGGGAAAAAGGCGATCAGGGGTTGCCAGGTGTGCAGGGCCCCCCAGGCCTTCAGGGAGACCCTGTGAGTGTGTGCGCTGTTGGGGCACGGGGGGGAGGGGATGTTCAAAGGGGGAGGATTGGAGTGGGGGGAGGTTGGAATGGGGGAGGGCCCTGTTAGGGGAATGGGGCCTGTCACTGGGGACTGTCATGTAAGAAGCTGTCTGGGCACTTGGGGGTCTTGTAGAGGACTTGAGAGTCTGTGAATTGCTTCAGGAATTCTTTTGAGTGTATAACAGTGCTGGACCCTATTAAGACTGACCCCAGTGTCCCTCCTTTAGGGTCTTCCTGGTCCTGTTGGCTCCTTAGGTCACCCTGGGCCCCCAGGTGTGGTGGTGAGTGTGGGAATATTGGAGGGATGGGGAGGTCACCATGATGGGTGGGGTTGAAGACCCCAACCTTCCTACCTCTTCCCACAGGGCCCTCTGGGACAGAAGGGTTCCAAGGGGTCCCCGGTAAGTGGCACTGCCCCCTGGGCCTCCATGTCCCAGCTCCCCTCCCCCTCCAGCCCCCTTCCTTTGTATTCTTCACTCACCTCGTGTTCAGCGCCCACTGCTGCATTCTTGGGGTCTAAGATGCTGTGTTTTGTTTGAACTACTGTAAAAGGTCTGCTGAGTAAGTTGTGGCTTGCGGAAGACTGTGTGTTGGTTTCAGAGGATTAGGGATGGAAACACACAATTGAGGTTTAGCGTAGGATACTGGGAGCTCTTCTGAGGCCCTGCATGTGTGCACTTGTATGGGAATGTATGGACACAGGTATACATGTGTGTGCCCTGCCCTGGGCAGCGAGAAGAATGTTCAAAGGGGCTGGCTTACAGGGGGATAGAGGTCGGGAATGAGTGGGGCTGTATTGGGAAAGTGAGAGTCTATAATGGGAATTTTAATGTGGGAGACTTTGTCTGGGGCCTTGGAAGGCCTCTAGAGGAGTGTGTGTACATGTCTGTATATATACATGGGTATAAGTATGCACAGTCATGTATGCATGCACATGTACGTGTATGTTTGTGCATGTGTGTAGATGTGTATGCACACACATATGTGCAAGTGAATCTATGTGTTCAGGTGTATGTGTGTGCATGTTGTTCATACATGAGTTTGCATTGGTAGAAACAGGTCTCCATAGACAGGATTCACTTCAAAGTGACCTCTCTCATAGGGATCTCTTGGACCTCGTGGAGACCCTGGACCAGCAGGTCCTCCTGGTCCCCCGGTGAGTTCCCAGACTCTGGAGGAGGGCAGGAATCAGGCTTCAGGTCCCCCAGAACCCAGTCCAGTGTTTAGGTCTGTGCCTCAAAAATGCAGTTCCCTGAAAGCTTCGAGAGGAGGGAAGTGCAGGGTTGTGCTGCGCACCTGTCATTCCAGCACTGGGGAGGTGGAGACAAGAGGATCGGAGTTCAAGGTTATCCTCAGCTACATAGAGAGTTTGAGGTTAGCCTGGGGTCCATGAGGCCCTGTCTCAAAACAAACATCCAAAAGAGACCTGGGAAGACAGTCTGGGTTTGAGGGTTTTGGCAGTCCCAGTGGGACCACTTATGGAGTCTGACCTGAGCTTCTCTCTCTGGGTTCTGTCTGCTCTGTCCTGGCTCTCCCTCCCTGCACCTCCGTCTTGTTTACCCATCATTCTCTCAATCTCTCTTTCACTTCTCTCTGCTTCTCCTCCCCACCGACCTCCCCCTCTCCTTGCCCCTCTTCTTCCTCTTCTGACTCTCTCTGCCTCCCATTGTCTTGTCCGCTTCTCTCCCCATCCCTCTTCCGTTCCCATTCCTTTGTGAGTTCAGGGTTCCCCTGCTGAAGTGCACGGCCTGCGTAGGCGCCGCTCTGTGTTGGACACCCCGGAAGGTGGCCTGGAGGAAGTGATGGCCTCACTCAATTCACTTAGCTTGGAGCTGGAGCAGTTGCAGCGACCCCCGGGCACAGCCGAGAGCCCAGGCCTCATATGCCACGAGCTTCATCGAAACCACCCACACCTGCCTGACGGTGAGGTCCAGGTCCCCTCTGGGAAGGGCAGGTGAACACTGCCACACTCACACCCACTGATTCATTGGGCCCGGTTCTGTGGTAGGAGAGTACTGGATTGACCCCAATCAGGGCTGTGCACGGGACGCCTTCAAGGTCTTCTGCAACTTCACTGCCGGAGGTGAGACCTGTCTCTACCCAGACAAGAAGTTTGAGACGGTGAGTGAAAGAAACCATCTTGTCTTTTTCTTACTCTGCCATCTTTTGCCAACTGGGAGACTGTATTCTGCCTTCAAATGACGTGTATCCCTTCTGTCTATGTCAAGTCATATCCTATAGTACAGAACCTAAATCCAACAGTCCCTCAAGGCAAGAGTGCTGCCCAGCAATAGAGCACTTGCCCAGAATTCCTGAGCATGGGTTTCATCCCCAGTGCTTGCCAAGCATGCACAGGGGAGGGTGAGGGTTGGGTGATTGGATCCCATCCCCAAGGCTCAAAGAGCATGCACAACCCCAGGCTTCATTCCCTAGTGGTACCAAGTCTTGTCCCCTGTACTTGAGTGTGCCCAGTCACCACAGAGAATCCTGGGTGTTGCTGCGTGTGAGGGTGAGGGAGCTGTGGACCCATTCACAGCACCCTTTGCTGTGCCCTTACCAAGGACACAGCCTATGCCACCCATGATCCACAATGTCCAATGTGAAGAGGCAGAGGGGACTTGGGTTGGTGGCCAGTGACCTTCCCATCCACCCTCAGGTGAAACTGGCCTCCTGGTCCCGAGAAAAGCCTGGAGGTTGGTACAGCACCTTCCGCCGAGGGAAGAAGGTGGGTTCAAATGTTGACATGGAGGATGGCGTGAGAATTGGTGGGAACTGGTGTGGGATTTTGGGGCGTGATGTATAAACAAGGTAGTCAGATAAGAACATGCACTTCTCTACGAAGCCCTGGGCTCCATTCCTAGCACTGCATAAATGGGAACTTCAGGTGTTCAAGGCCATCCTCAACTATATCATGAATCCAAGACCAGTTTGGGCTACTTGAGACTTGGCAGAAGTGTCAGGCCTGTTGGTAGACTGCAGGTGGACTGGGAAGCATCTTCCTCAGCAGGAGCTTGGGCTGACGAAGCCCCTCACCCTACCTTGCCCTGCCACAGTTCTCCTATGTGGATGCTGACGGCTCCCCGGTGAATGTGGTCCAGTTGACCTTCCTGAAGTTGTTGAGCGCTGCAGCCCATCAGAGGTTCACTTACACCTGCCAGAACTCGGCGGCATGGCTGGACGAAGCTTCAGGTGACCACAGGCACTCTATCCGCTTCCAAGGGACCAACTGGGAAGAGTTGTCCTTCAACCAGACAACAGCAGCCACCATCAAGGTCCCCCATGATGGCTGCCGGGTAAGGCCGTGGAACTAGGGGGGCTGGTGGGTATGGAGTGGGGAAGCCTCGCCTCACCCTCCTCTAACTGACTCTCCATGCCCTTTCATGACCCAGGTCCGGAAGGGACAGGCGAAGACCCTCTTTGAATTCAGCTCTTCTGTGGGCTTTCTGCCTCTGTGGGATGTGGCCGCCATTGACTTTGGCCAGACGAACCAGAAGTTTGGGTTTGAACTTGGCTCCGTCTGCTTTAGCAGCTGAGTTTTGGAGGTGGGAAGGAAGCTAAAGGGAGCCCCACGTGGGGCTACGTGGTGCTGAGGCTTTGAGGCCATTCTATTTATCACCAGGGAACTCTAGATCCAGGGTTGTGTGACTCTGAGTATTCTTCCTCCCTTGTAGGGGTGAGGGTGGAGAGCCCAGCTTCTTCTGTCTATTCATCCTGGGTGGCACACCCAACTGTCTGCTGGCTTCTTTCCTCCACCCAACCATTCATTGCCTACCCTCAGACCTCCATACAGTAGACTTATAACTCAGAGCTGATGAAGCCCCACCCCTGCCTCTCCACCCCTCCACCAGGCCCTTTGGTGCTATCCCTTTCCATAGTTAAGCACTGGATACCTCCTGGTCCCTGGCTAGGACCTTTCCCTCTCATTCCTATTCTTTCTTTGAGTAAAGAGGTAAAGCAAGATCAACGTGGGACGCCCTCCCCTGAGACGCACCTTCCTTCTGCTTCCTTGACCCAGCTCCGCACAATCCCCTCTCCCCACTCTGCCCCACTCCCATGTCCCCAAGCCTTCTGGGGACCAAGATGTTGGGCACAAATCAGGATCCTAAATGGTGCTGCCCTGCTCGTAACTGGGAACTGTATGAAAAGGGGAATGAATGGTTTGTGGTCTATTTAATCTGCTTCCTTCGGAAGGAAGTCTGGGATATGATGAGAGATCCCAGAAGGGTCTCTACTCTCCCTCCCCTGTGCTGCCCTCCTCCCAAGGACACAGGGCAAAACTGCCACCTCAAGAATAAACCAAGGAACTGTGCTCCTCTTCTCTTTTTCTCTTTAAAATGTTTCATTTGTTGGGAGGGGGCATGCCACCGCATGTATGTGGAGGTCAGACCATGTGTGTGGAGGTCAGACCATGTGTGTGGAGGTTAAAGGACAACTTTCAGGAGTTGGTTCTCTCCTTTAAGTGGGTTCCATTCCACAAATTAGACTCCAGTTCTCAGGTGTGGCAGCAATACCTTACTTTTCTTCCTTCCTTCCTTCCTTCCTTCCTTCCTTCCTTCCTTCCTTCCTTTCTTTCTTTCTTTTCTTTCTTCTCCATCTCCTCCTCCCCATCCCCTTTCCCTTCTTCTTCCTCCTCTTTTTTTTCTTCCTCCTCTTCTTCCTCTTCTTTTTTGTTTTATTTTGTTTTTTTTTTGTTGTTGTTGTTCTTTTTTTCGGAGCTGGGGACCGAACCCAGGGCCTTGCACTTCCTAGGTAAGCGCTCTACCACTGAGCTAAATCCCCAGCCCCTATTTTGGTTTTTTAAAGACAGGGTTTTTTTTTGTGTGTGTGTCCCAGAATGCATTCTGTAGACAAGGCTGGCCTCAAACTCATAGATCCACCTGCCTCTGCTTCCCGAGTGCCAGGATTAAAGATGTGTACCACCAAACTTGGCTTGCTTTGGGGACATTTAAGATTCAATTCATGGGACTGGCAAGATGGCTCCTGCCTCAGGGTTTCCATTGCTGTGAACAGACACCATGAACAAGACAACATCTGTAAAGGACAACGTTTAATGAGGGCCGGCTTACAGGTTCAGAGGTCCAGTCCATTATCGTCAGGGCAGGAGCATGGCAACGTCTAGGCAGTCATGGTGCAGGAGGAGCTGAGAGTTCTACATCTTGATCCAACTGCAGCCAGGAGAGGGCTGACTCCTCGGCACCGGGCAGAGCTTCAAAGCCCACCCCCTCAGTGATGCACTTCCTCCAATAAGGCCACGCCCACTCCTACAAGGCCACACCTCCTAATAGTGCCACTCTCTATGGACCAGTCATATTCAAACCAGCACAGCTCAGCCGCCAAAGGTGCTTGCCACCACTACTGGTAACCTGAGTTCAGTCTTCAGAAATCACATGGTGGAAGGAGAGAACCTGCGAGCTATTCTCTGACCTCCGTATGCTTGTAAGCTCTTTTCTCCCAATAAATAAATGTAAGAGTAAAAATTTAAGATTTAAACCAGGCCAGGGATGATGGCAAATGCCTTTAGTCCTTGGGAGGCAGAGGCAGGAAGATCTCAGGGAGTTTAAGGTCTGAATGGTCTACCTACATAGCAAGTTCCAGGATAGCCAGGGTTACATAGAAGGACCCTGACTTAAACATCCAGGGACCAATGAAGAGGTTGAAAATACATCCCTGCCCCCCAAAGATAGTCATGTAGCCCAGCCTGTCTTGAAATCCTTAGATATGGGGTTGGGGATTTAGCTCAGTGGTAGAGCGCTTGCCTAGGAAGTGCAAGGCCCTGGGTTGGTCCCCAGCTCCGGAAAAAAAAAAAAAAAAAAAAAAAAAGAAATCCTTAGATAGCCAGAGATGATCTTGAACTCCTGATCTTCCTGTTTCCCCCTTCCCAGTGCTGGGAGCATAGGCATCCTCTCCACAGTTGGATAATCCCCTGCTGGAGGTGGGACCCGGGCTTCATGCATGTTAGGTCTCACTCTGCAGCTGAGCCCCAGTTATCCAGGTTGACAGTAATTAGGTCCCCAAGTCTCCGAATTGCCTGGGAGGACGGTTCCAGAGGTTCCCATTGGACATGGTGATAGTGGGAGGTGAAATGAACGGAGGGTGAGGTCTGGGTGCCAGTTCAGGGTGAATTGAGTGGGAAAAAAAATTGAACCAGGAGTTGAAGTTTGCTGTGATTTGGAAGTTGGAAGCTAGAGGCTGGGTGACATCACCTGAAACTGAGGGCCAGGCTGTAGCTCAGAAACAGAGCTTACCCAGCATATGCAAGATTTTAGGTTCCAATCCTACCACCTCAAAAAAAGTACGAACGAGAGATGATTGGAGTTGGAGACTGGCTTCCTGTACATTGCATGGACCTGTGGCTGTGGATTAAGGACGGGTTTGTTTGAGTTACAATCAGAGTGCTGAGTGGGGAGGGATAGACTTGGGGGACTGGGGAGAAGGATCAGTGGGCAAAGGCACTTGACAAACAGCTTAGAAGCTGAGCTTAAATCCTGGGACCCGGGTAACAGAGGAAGGAGAGAATTGACTTCACAGAATTGTGCTTTGCGCCTCCACCCATGCCCCCCACACACACACACACACACACACACACACACACACACACACACACACACAGAGAGAGAGAGAGAGAGAGAGAGAGAGAGAGAGAGAGAGAGAGAGAGAGAGAGAGAGAGAGAGAGAGACAGAGAGACAGAGAGAGACAGAGAGAGACAGAGAGAGACAGAGAGAGAATATTATATGGAGGACTGCAGATATGACTCAGGCATAAAATTCTTTGCTTTAAGGCCCCAGAACCAGAAAAGGCCAGAGACCCAGCACAGTGGCACACAATTTTAGTCCCAGCATTTGGAAGGCATTGACAGATGAATCTCGAATTTCAGGACAGCCAGAGCTCTACACAGTGAGACTCTGTCTCCAACTTTCTACCCCCCCTCCACCCAGAAAAAGCAAAGTGTTGTGGCTGGGCTGGTTCAGTGATTAAACATTTGCCTCAAAAGTATGAGTGGTAGAGTCTGGGACCCCCCCAGAACCCATTAACCCTGGGTGGGCATGGTGTCCCACTTGTAATTTCAGCCTGGAATGCAGAGATGGACTCGTCAGAACAAGCTGACGAGCAGGACTAGGTATCTGGGAAAGCTCTGAGTTTGCTCAAGAGAGAGAGATTCTTCTTTAACCAATAAGGAGGAAAAGCGTTGGAGGATGATTCCCACACACATGTGCCCACACAGATGCAAACATCCATACAGACACATCTATGACTACTTCTATTACTATACCACACACACTCATGTGCTCTCTCTCTCTCTCTCTCTCTCTCTCTCTCTCTCTCTCTCTCTCTCTCTCTCTTTCACACACACACACACACACACACACACACACACACACACACACACACACACACACGCAGCCCTGTCCTCACAGTTCAGTTCTTTGGGGATTTTTGTCTTTGATTTTTCACACAAAAACACATCCTGGTTGACACATTTGAATTAGCAAGAAGCAAAACTACAGAAGGCAAAGAGCAGTGTTGGTACATTTAGGGGCTTTCCTGGTTCCTGCAACTATCGACCAGGTCTTTGATGGATTAGGTCTTTGCTCTCATTGTGGCTTTACTCACAGTTGGAATGGCTTCAGTTTTGCTGAGGTCTGGAAGTCTGTTAGAAAGACCAAGCCAAGCAAGAGGATTATGATTGACACCAGCCTGGGCCATGTAGCAAGACCTCTCTCAGATGCAGTGAGACCAATCTCACCGGGGGAATGTGCTGCCGTGGGGGCTGCTGGGACTTGAGATGAGCATGGGAAACTCAAGACTCAGTACAGAGCCAATTGAGGTGAAGTGGATTTCAAGGTGGGGCTTTTTAAAACAGCATGGTGGAGTTATGGTTTATGCAACATGTAATTCACTCATTTAAAAGACACAATTAAGTGGTTTTTAGTAAATTCAAATCTTGTCTTACCATTACCACAGTTTTAGGATGTTCACATTAACCCGGAAGGAATCTTCCATAAGCGACTGCCTGTTCTCCTATAACAGTGAGCCCTAGGCAGCCTCACTATTCTTTGATCCAAAGATCCACTTTCTTTGGACATTTTATAGACACGGAATTAAAGGGCTTGGGCATGACGTGGTGGGTAAATGCTTGCCGCTGCTAAGCTGATGACTTGTGTTTCATCCCCGGAACACGCTTGGTGGAAGGAGAGAACCAGTTCCTGCAAGTTGTCTTCTGCTGTCCTCACTATGGGCACTCCATGAAATGAACAACTAACAATCTTGTTGGCTAGGCATGGTGGCACATGATTTTAATGCTAGCACTTGGGAGGTAGAGGCAAGTGGTTCTCTTCTGTGAGTTCAAAGCTGGTGTGGTCAATATAGTGGGTTCCAGGCCAGCAGGGATGCACAGTGAGACTGTGTGTGTGTGTGTGTGTGTGTGTGTGTGTGTGTGTGTGTGTGTGAGACAGGAGTTGGGGGAGATGGGGTGTGTGCCTGCCTGTGTGTCTGTACAACATGTGAGACAGTGTGTGTGTGTGTGTGTGTGTGTGTGTGAGACAGGAGTTGGGGGAGATGGGGTGTGTGTGACTGCCTGTGTGTTTGTACACCATGTACATTCAGTCCCACACAGGCCAGGAGAGGGTGACCAATCCACTGGAGCTGAAGCTACAGACATTTGGAAGCCACCATATGGGTGTTGGAGATCCAACCCAAATCTTTTAGAAGATAAATCATTGCTCTTACCTGCTGAATCATCTCTCTAGTCTTAAAAAATATTATTTTTAAGGGTTAGGTACAGACTTGTGGACACAGCCTCTACCTTGAATTCTCCACCATGCAATAGGGGCTGGAGTGTGGCTCTGTGGTATGACTGTCATCTGGCATATACAAGACTCTGGGTTCCATACCAAGAACCACAAATAAACAAATAGAAATGAATGAGTTGTGTCTTGATAACTTACAGTACCTGATACAATGCACGTGTTGTGCGAATAGTCATTGCTTAGTAGAATAATGATAAGCACATTTTCTGGGGCTGGGTCTCAGCTGGCAAAGGTCTTGCCTAGCGTGCACAAAGACCTGGTTCGATTCCCAGCATAGGATGAACCAGATGTCACCTGCTCGTTATCCCAGCACCTGGGTGACAGAGGCAGGGAGATCAGGACTTCAACATACTCCTCAGCTACAAATTCAGTTGGGGGCTAGCCTGGGCTCCACAAGACCCTATCTCCATAAAACAATAACCAGGCCAGGCCCTGGCTTAGTCAGGACAGTGCTTGGATTGCAAGCGTGAAGAACTCTGTTGGATGTCCAGAAGCTGTGATGGTTTGTGCTTGTAACTTCAGAGCGGAGGATGTGGAGACAGATGGATTTCTGGAACTTGATGGCCAGCTAGACCAGCCTCCTTGGCAGTCTCCAGGCCAACCAATGAGAGACCCTGACACAGAAAGCAAGACGGATGATTGAGGAATATCCATGGAGGTTGTCCTTGGGCCTTCACACTAAGGTGCGTGTGAATACATGGGCTTCATACACACACTTAAATCTGCCAGCATACAAAAAAGAAGTACAACTACCTCACCTGGGCTCAATACTTCATGAACACTCTATTCTATTTGAGAGTCTCATGTAGCCCAGGCTAGCCTTATACTTGCTGAGGATGATAACCTTGAACTCCTGATCCTCCTGACTCTACCTCCCACGTGCTGGGATTACAGCTATGTGCTTCTAGGATTTTCTGATCTTCCTTGCTTTGGTTGTTCTACCCCCATCTCTTCGTGGTTTTATTCAGTGCTCCTTGAGTCCATGCATGCTGGGCGAGCTCTCTACCCAGTGAGCCACATCCCCAGTCATGTTCTCTTCTTTAATTATCATAGTTCACGGACGATTAGGGAAGGAGCTGGGTCAAAGATAGGAAGTTGGGGTTGGGGATTTAGCTCAGTGGTAGAGCACTTGCCTAGGAAGCAAGGCCCTGGGTTGGTCCCCAGCTCGAAAAAAAAAAAAAAAAAGAAAAAAAAAAAAAGATAGGAAGTTGCCGTGCCCCAAGTACATACTTTCTCTCGTTTCTAGACAGAGTCCTGTGTAGCTGGTCTCAAACTCACTATGTAGCTAAGTATGTCTTTGAACTCCTGATTTTCCCACCTGTGCTTCCCAGGGTCTGGTAACAGTCATAAGCCACCATGTCTAGTTTAATTCAGGGCTGGAAACAGAACCCAGTCTTGTGCATGCAAGGCAAGCTCTCTACCTAGCGAGCCAGGTCTCCACTCCTGTGGCCTGGGGTCTGAGTGCGGATCTTCCTTGGTTCTGCATTTCCACCTCACATACCCCAAGGCTTGCCTTTGGATAGAAGGGATGATTAGTATATAGCTTAATGAGGATGCTTTAATTAGCCAGGAGCTTGTTAATGAACAGGGACTCAACCCTGTAAATTTCAGGTTAATTGACAAAGGTGTGAGGAGGGAATTCCATCCTGAGCTCAGCTCAGCTTTTACCCATCGTCATTGCCAGCACTCTGGTGGCTGTCGGGGAAAGACCCCAGCTGATTTGCATATTCAGCAGCTCTAATGAATTGTTCTGTTTCCTCAGCGTCTACTGATAGCCCTTGCTCCCAGCTGAGGTGCAGAGGCCAACAAGGGGCTGCCTGGACTGCATAGGGAACCATTTGTGGGGATGCCCAGTTGGGATTGTGCACCCGGGCAGGCAGAGCTGAAGCAGTCACACACTTTGACACATGGAGCTAGAACACATCCAACTCTTGCTTGTCATTGTTGCAGCCTGTCTGTCTGTCTGTCCATCCTTCCCCTCCTCTCCTCTTACCCCTCCTTCTCTGCCCCCCCCGTGTGTGTGTGTGTGTGTGTGTGTGTGTGTGTGTGTGTGGTGCCCTTGTTCACACAGGAAGACCAAAGAAGGATGTCAAGGTCCCTGCTCTCTCCACATCCCCTACCCTGTCTTCTTCCCACCAGACAGGATCTCACCGACCTTGGAGCTGTTCTGGAGCAAGCCCCAGGGGTCTTCCTGCTTGCAGCCCAGCAGTGCTGGCCGCTGCATTACAGTGCACAGGATCGTGGCTCCTGGAACTCTGAACTCAGGTCTGCCTGACCTAAAGATGCGCTTGTCTACAGATGTTGCCCCGGCCTCCCCGGCTTGTCTTCCTCCCTTCTTTCCCATTCTTTCTGTCTTGCTTTGTCCCTCTTTCCCTCCCTCCCTCCTTCCCTCCTTTCCTCCCTCTCTACCTTCCTTTCTTGAATTTTTGACAGAATCTCATGTAACCCACAAGTTTAAGGACACCTTGGCTACATAATTTGAGGCTAGCTTGGGTTACCTGTGAAACTTGGTCTAAGCCTTGCCCTTCCCCGACCCCACCCCCCAATAAAATAAAAGGATGTCAGCTAACTCTTCATCTCCCAGGGATCTGGATAGCAAGCCTCACCGCAGTGGTCTTTGTGGTGCTAGGGATGGAACTCAGGCTTTGTGGACGCTAAGGAAGTGCTCTAGCCACTGAGCTGTAGACCGGAGACCCTGTGCCATTCGGGCCTCAGGCTCCTCTTGCCTTTGCTTGTGCTAGAATGACAGGCATGTATTACCACACCCAGCTGACAGTGGCCTTTTCGTGTTCCTACAAACCAGTGCAGTCGAGCCTGGGATGCTCTCTGTCACTCCTTGTGGCTCACACAGCATCCACGCTTGCTTATTCATCCGAGCTAGAAGCCCTGCACCAGCCCTTCTTAGCTGTGTGACCTCGGACAAGCAGCTTAGCCTCTCTGAGCTTCACTCTAGTCTCTGTAGAAACCATTACTGCAGGAGTGGAAATAAACACGGACACCCCACCCCCACCCCCATCCCCAGCTAGGGAGGGGGCGGAAGTCTGACTCCTCAGTGGTAGGAACTGCTCAGCTTGTAAGCGGAGTTCCAAGCTCCCCGTGACCACAGATGAGGGCTCTGTTTCCTGTCTTGGCAGAGCCAGGGAGCCTTATTGGGTCTCTTTGTCCCGCCAACTCGGACCTCAATTCCCAGGCCTGTGATGGAAAGCACATGCTCTGGCCTGCGGCCCTCCCTCCTTCCCTCCTCTGCTCCCACTGAGGCTTCCTGAGTCATCCTGGCCTCCGTGGCCCCTTCTCCCAGGCTCATTCCCACGCCTCTGGGGCGGCTGCTTGTGTGTCAGAGGGTGTTAGTGTGGTTCCGTGGGTGTGTGTATGGTTTCCCTGCCAGTGATGGGAACTCGGGGGTGACTGCGCCCTAACTGTGCTTCTGTGGTGTGCTCTGCATTAACTGTGCAAGTGAGTTCACATGTTAACCATGACTCTTGGAGGTTTAACACCCCCCAGCCCCCCCGCTTTTTTTTTTTTTTTTAGATAATCCCGAAACTGTGTAAACCAGGCTGGACTTGAACTCACAGAGATCCTCCTGCTTCTGCGTCCTAGTACTGGGATTTAAACCACGACACACCATGCCAGACCCTGAATTTTTTTTTTTCTTTTCTTTTTTTCGGAGCTGGGGACCGAACCCAGGGCCTTGCGCTTGCTAGGCAAGCGCTCTACCACTGAGCTAAATCCCCAACCCGGACCCTGAATTTTTTTAGTCGTTACATTTTATTTATTCTGTGGGTGGTGGCTCATTCATGTCCACAGCATGGCTGTGCAGGTCAGAGAACAACCTGCAGGATTCAGTTCTCTCCTTCTACCGTGAGAGTTCCAGGGATCAAATTCAAGACGTTAGGTTTACAGGCAAGCCCCTTTCCATGCGGAGCCCTTTTGCCTGTCCTGGCTTCTGTGTGCATGTGATATATGCTTTATGCATATGTGTAGAGGGTATATGTGTGCGTGTGTGCATTTGAGGGAGTGTGCACCTGCCTGCTGCATGTAAGACATCAGAAGGTCTCCCCTCTTGCTCCTCATCTTCTTTCCTTGAGACAAAGTCTATCACTGGACTGAAGCTCATGTTGTCTGGCCAGTATGCTCTCCAGATCTGCTCGTCTCAGCCCCCAAATGCTAGGGTTACAGGCCCAGTTTTTACTGGGGTGCTGTGGATTCGAACCCAGTCTCCTTGTGCATGTACAGCAAGCCTTTTTATCCACTGAACCATCTCTTAGACCTTCTTATGGTTTGTTTGTTTGTTCTTGAACTTTCTGTATGCGTGTTAACCTGTGCACACATGTGGGGCGGGGCTGTGTGTGAGCACAGGTGTGGAGACAGTTGCCTCACTGCTTTGTTGATTTCGTAGTTACCCTTTGGTTGTGTCACTTATGTAAATATATTCAGATCATGAGTACCCCTGTGCCTTCTGCTGAACCCCTCGTTTCCAACAAGACCTCCTCCTACTTTTACTACCTTTAAAAAAAGATTTATTTTACTTATTATATGTGAGTACACTGTAGCTGTCTTCAGACACTCCAGAAGAGGGCATCAGACCCCATTACAGATGGTTGTGAGCCACCATGTGGTTGCTGGGATTTGAACTCAGGACCTCTGGGAGAGCAGTCAGTGCTCTTAACCACTGAGCCATTTTTTTTTAATTATTAGACATGGTCCCTCACTGAACTGGGAACTCACTGATCCAGCCGTGCCGGCTGGAGACTGAGTCCCAGGGAGCCTGTGTTTCTGCCTCCCTGGTGCTGGGATTACAGGTGACTGTCACCACACCCAGTCTTGAGGATTGAATTTAGGCCTTCACACTTCTGCAGTGAGCAGTCTACTGACTGAGCCATCTCCTCAACTCCTGGTTTTTGTTTTTGTTTTCTGTTTTTGGCTTTGGTTTGGTTTTTCCAAACCGAACAGGGTTTCTCTGTGTAGCCCTGGCTGTCCTGGAACTTACTCTATAGATAGGGCTGGCCTTGAACTCACAGAGATCTTCCTGTCTCTGCCACCCGAGTGCTGGGACTAGAAGTGTGTACCATCACTGCCAGACCTGTTGTTTTGTTTTCAAGACTGGGTCTCGCAGTTCAGCCTGACCTCAGATTCACTCCTTAGCTGAGGATGACCTTGAACTCCTGATCCTCCCGATTCCACCTTCTGAGTGCACGCACTACCACCCTCGCTGTGACTGCCTACGCTGTGATGTTTGCACATCAGTTGCTTAAGATCCTGCCAGAGCAGCTGGAGGCCAAGTTCCCATCTCTGTAACTGGGTCAACGAACTCATGCATGTGCCTGACGCTGGCAGGTCCCCCAGTTCTCAGGCAGCAGTGGCTAGACACTGACAAATGACTAAAGGGAGGAAGAAGTCTGCGGTGAGCCCAAGGGCCTGGGTGAAACTCTAGCCTCCCTTGAGAACCCCTTTAGGGACACAGATGAGGCCTGTTCTCCTTGCTAGGCAGGGGGGACTGATGTGGAAGTTATCTGGCAGGATCCTGAGGAGATGTCAGGTGGGAGTGGTGAGGGGACACGGACACTCCTGCTACCTCCAAATTTGGAGTTGGACATAAGTCAAGGGCTAGAGCTGGGGCTGTGTTGGTAGAGCGCTCTCCTACCCTGCAAGCTCTGGGTTCCTCTTCCAGCACCATATAAACTAGAACGCACACATACCACCCAGCGCCTAAGCCGTGGAAACAAGAGGGTCAGGAGTTCAAGGTCATCCTCACAGGGTACTTGCAAGAATTTATGGGACTAGGACTGGGGTATAGCTCAGGCTCGACTAACACGCCTGAGGCTGGAGTTTCAGTCTTAGCATAGCAGGAAAGAGGGATAGAAGGGAGGAAAGACAGGAGAGAATGCTGATGAGGGAGAGAGAAAAGACAGGGACTAATGAGATGGCTCAGAGTTAAATCTACTTACCTAAGCCTGATGACCTGAGCTCAATCCCTGGTACTCCCATGGTGAAAAAGAGAACCAACTCCTCCCTGTAAGTTATACACAAAACGGTCTACACGGCATAAATGTGTGTGTGTGTGTGTGTGTGTGTGTGTGTGTGTGTGTGAGAGAGAGAGAGAGAGAGAGAGAGAGAGAGAGAGAGAGAGAGAGAATTTTAAGGAAGAAAGGTGTAAAGGGACTTAGCTCAGTGCTGTTATCTGTATCTGGAGTCAAGCCAGAAGTAGTTTAAATTAAAGGGTGTTTCTGGCGTAGGAGGAGGGCAGATGGTTGCTCACAGCCCTGAGGTACCAGGCTGCACAAGCAGGAGGCTCCTGTCTGCTGGAAATATTCCTGAATATTTCCTGTGAGGCAGAGGCAAAGTTGTATCTGGTTACATAGCAAGCCCTAGGCCAGCCTGGGCTATAGGATGCTCTGTTCTAAAACCAAACAACAACAGCTTTAAAAACAATGTGTGTAAATGGTGTTTGCACGTATGCTGAGTGTTTTGTGTGTGGTGTGTCAGCTTGTGTCCTATGTGTGGATTGTTCTGTGTGCTGTGTGCAGTGTGTTGTGTATTTTGAATTGGGTATGTTATGTTGAGTGTTGGGTATGCTGTGCTCTGTCTATGCAATGGTATGTGATGTGTTTAATGTAATATCGTGCTGTCTGTTTTGTGTGTTATGTTACATATGTGCTGTGCTGTGTGTGGTGCACGGTGTGTGTTGTGATGGCGTATGCTTGTCAGTGTGGGTACGTGTACAGGTTCATGCACATGCGTGTGCACACGTGGAGAGAGGATGATGTTGAATGCTTTCTCCCTGCTCCCTGGTTTGGTTTGGAGTCGGGGCCGCTCACTGAGCTTCCTTATTGGTTCAGCTGTGCTGATGGAGCTTCGGGGAGCCACATAACTCTGCTCCAAATGCAACAAGGGCAGAGATTTGGCTCAATTTGGCCAGGGAACCTGCCTGTTCCCCCCCGTTTTGTCGTGGGTGCGGGATCTGAATTCATTCCTCATGCTAAAGAAGCAGGCTCTTTATCAAGTGAAACCTCACTCCACCCCCACCTCAAACACATCTTTAGGGTTTATCTCTGAGAAGCAAGAACCACACCGGTAGCTAGGGTGTGATGTTGCTTTCCTCTCTCCCCTCACTAAAGTTTAAATAGTGGAAGCTTGGCCTAGAGGTTAATGGAACCTTTAAAAGGCGGGGCTTAGTGGAAGGTGATGCAACCATTAGGGGGCGCTGAGAGACAGCTCAGTAAAGAGCACGGGCTACTCTTGAAGAGGTCTTCCTAAGGGCACCGCGAGGTTATGAGATCCTGCTTACTTCCCACTAGGGATGGCTCCCCGCCGCCAACCCCCGCCGCGCGTGCTCTGGGTGTTTCTGTGTTTCGAGACAGAGTCACACTATGTGTCTCTAGCTCAATGTAGACCAGGCAGGTCCTGAACACACGAGGATTCTGCCAGCCTCTGCCTCGAGTGCTGGAATGAAGAGCCAGCACCACCGTGCCCTGAAACCTGGGTCATGCACAGATCAGGTTGGCTTCTGCACCCTCTGGCTCTCTGATCTCTTCCCTACATGCCCACTACAAGCACCCCCACCCCTCACCCCCACTACCACCACCGTGAGAGTCTATCTAGAATCTAAGAGATGCAAGTGTTCTGCTCTAGAACCTCCAGATAGACCTCTGGATTTTTTTGTTTTTTTAAACTTTTTGATGATTCTTTTGTGAATTTCACATTATGCACCCTGGTTCCACACATCTCCCCCATCCCTTCATACTTGCCTTCCACCCTTGTAACCTCACCCCAAAAGAAAATTAAAAAATAAAAAATAAAACAAAACCAAACCCACCTCACGTGGAAGCTGTAGGGTCACCGTGCATCCCACAGTACCTTTCCCACACTTCTTTGCTTGCAAATGTTCATTATAAGGAGCCATTGGTCTGGCTTCTGCTGTGCTATCAGTACTGGATCCTCAGCAGGGCTCCTCTCGGACATCCTGTTGGTGCCCTGTGTCATGGAGGACCTGCAGCAGTCCAGCAGTCCGTCCATGGGCTGGGGCAACTCAAAGTCCTGGATTTGGGCTTGGGTGGTGTCTGAGGTGTCAGCCTGCAGCTCTCGCACACCTACATCAAGGTGAGCTCTCCAGCACTGCCTCTAGTTCACCTAATGCTGCAGCCAGCAAGGGAAAGGTCAGCTCTCATGCTTTCAAACCTTTGGTCATGCTACGAGGGCCAGCTAAACTGTGTGTGTGTGTGTGTGTGTGTGTGTGTGTGTGTGTGTGTGTGTGTGTAGGGGTGCTTTCCAGAGTGTTGCAGCTGGTGAGGGGCAGGGCCAGCTCTTGGCCCTCATGACTGGAGGCCAGCTCTCCAGCCAGCCACAGGTGGTCTGAGGTCGTGGTGGTGGAGGAGGGGGAGGGGAGGAGGAGGGGAGAGCATCTCCCCAGCACCCACACCACCTCATGGCAGACAAGTAGCCAAGGCCAGCTCACGATCACATCCTGCGGTCGGCTTGCCTGGCTCCTACCACCACCAGGGCCAGTTCTACTGTGTTGCCCAGGCATAGTGCAGGCAGGGACTTCTCTCCCAAGTACAGCCTGAAAGGGGTGGGGCCAGATCTCCTGAGTACCACAGCTTGGGGTGGGGGTCAGCTCTGCACAGCCCTTGAACATTAGCTTGGTCCCAGTCCAGACCAGCGACGTCTGCATGGCCTTTGATTATAAGATGAGCCACAGACATCAACACAGTCCCGTTGCTGTATGACCATGGACCCAAATATGGCCCTCACCGGCCCTCACACGCAGCACAGGCTAGGACTTCACCATGGCCTTAGGTAGCAGGGCAGACTACGCACACCTCAAATCTCCAGTCCCACGTCTCTTCTTAGTGCTCCAACCATTCAGTTTCTCGTTCTCTCCCATGTATCTACCACATTCTTGAAGGTCTGGTGGCTCCCACTATGGTTGGGTCACATGGTTGTCAAGGCTTTGGGTGTCTTTTGCCGCTGTGTGGCAGTGGGCAGGCCTCTAGACCTCCGTTCTTTTAAATTAAAAAAAAAATGTGTGTGTGTGTGTGTGTGTGTGCACGCACGCGCGCACGTGCACTCCCATTTGTCATGGCACACATGCAGAGGTCAAGGGACAACTTGTAGAGCTGTTTTTCTCCTCCCACCGGTGGGTTCTGGGGCAGCAAGTGCTCAGTGAGTCTCATGTCTTTCTTTAATTGCTACCATTCTGACCGGGTGAGCACAGTTTTGATGTGGATCTCTCTGATGACCGGTGAAGGACAGCCTTGGGTTTTGTATTACAGCAACATAAAGTGAGGTGAGACCCCAGGGAACTTGGTAGTATCAATTGGCAGCGGGCTACAGATGGAGATGGTCTTGCTTGGCTCCCCTCCACAGGAGAGTCAAGGAACTCATCGTAAAGCCGACATCCTGTGCGCAATGAGGGGCAGAGCACAGGTGTGCACGGCCAGCCTCAGCGGCCCAAGAACTTCCCCTGGATACCTGGGGACTCCGTGCAGGCCACACTGAGATTTGTGGCTTTGACACCGAAGAGAATTTCGGTTTATGAAACAGAGTTGGAGGTTTTATTAAAGATGGCTCTTTTGCACTTTGTTGGGTTTTTTTGTTTTGTTTTGTTTTTGAGACAGGGTTTCTCTATACAGTCCTGACTGTCCTGAAACTCTCTTTATAGACCGGGTTGGCCTTGAACTCAAGAGGTCCGCCTGCCTCTGCCTGGTGAGCGCGTGAATTTAAGGTGCACATTACAACTTTCCTTTTTTTTATATGTATTTATTTTGGAGAGCTGGAGAGATGGCTCAATGGTTGAGATCACTGGTTGCTCTTGAAGACTTTTATCTCCAGCACACAACTGTGTACTGATGACTGGTGGCCCACAGCCATCTGTAGTCCCTGTCCCAGGGTACCCCATGCCCGTTTCTGGTCTTCTGGGACAGCAGGCGGACATGGGGTACTCTGAGATCTATGCAAAGCTTCCAAATACAGAATGTTTTGAAATTTATTTTTATTTATTTATGTGTGTATGTAGGTAGCCAGAGGGCAGAAGAGGGCTTCCTACCCTTGAAGCTGGAGTTACGGGCAATTGTGAGCTGCCCCACACGGGTGCTGGAAACTGGACTCACGACCTCTGTAAGAGTAGTCTGCACTTTTAACTGATACTGAGCCATCTCTATAGGCCTCCATTTTTTATATATGTACATATATAAAATATATGATTATGTAATAATATACAACACATTATGAAGTATATAACCTATAATAAGATAATTGCATTATAAATAATATACAAATTAAATATTATTTTAAATAAATGTTAATTATGTTAAAATCAGTAATACATTTATTATAGTTATTATAATTTATATATTCTATTTTACTTATATTTGATATTAAAATATACTTTATATTTTATATACATTATAAAATACTTTATGTATAATTAATATATTATTTTTATTTTATTTTAATTATTAATGTTATGATTAATTTTAATAGTTAATACATAATTAATAGATCATATATGCTATGTTATATATTAATATAGTTTATTACATTATATATTTATATTATCATATTGCATTTTATATATCATGTTAATATGATAAATATTATGCTTTAATATATTTATTAATATAAACATTCATTATTAAAATAAAAAAATTAAAAACATAAATACATATATTATATATTATATGTAAAGTATTTATATCATGTAATAGATACATATATATACACATTATATATATATGTATATGTATGTATCTTTAAGATGGAATTTCTCTGTGTAGCCCACCCAGGCTGTGTTAGGACTCACTTTGTAGACCAGGCTACCCTCAAACTCAGAGATCTGCCTGCCTCTGCCTCTGGAATACTGGGATTAAAGGAGTGCACCACCACTGCCCAGCTCAATATATTTTTCGATATTATTTATTTGTTAATATTATCTTATTATTGTGTATACAGTTTCTTTTTGTGTACATGGTTGTTTTGCCTGCCCGTATTGCATGCCTGCCCGTCTGTATGTCTGTGCAACATGTGGTCCCTGAGGAGGCCAGAAGAGGGCGCCTTGTCCTCTGGAACTGGACCTAGAGATGGCTGTGAACCACCAAGTGAGTTTTGGGGAATTGAACCTGGGTCCTCTGAAAGAGCAGCCTGTGCCCTCAACCTCTGAGCCATCTCTCCGGTTCCCCTCAAGGTATTTTAAGGTAAGCTGGTGTACAAGGTTTAAGAGAAAAAGGCATTCAGGGGAAAAAAAGACAAGCCTGGAAGTTTAAATGTTGGCTTCTCAAAGAAGAGTCGTGAGTCACGGAGAGAAAGGTTTACCCAAGCGAGGGTACAGACCTCTCAAGACAGGTCTCAGTGAACTGTCTTAGCGTCAGCCGTGTAAACGCCCTCAGTGGCTCTAGTCAAAGGGTCATTGAGACATCCCTCCTCCTTTCCTTTCTCTCTCTCACCCCCCACGTGTATATATACATATATACACATACATACATACATACATGTGTGTGTGTGTATGTGTGTATGTGTGTGTGTGTGTGTACAATGAGATGACGGGGTGGCGCCTTGGGTGGTGAGATTCCTAGAAGACTGCAAGACTGAGAGACAGGTGACGGTGTGGGACCTCGACTGCCAGACAGGCTTCAACAAGATTTCCCTTTCTTTCCATCTCTTCTCAAGGCCAGAGCTCAGAAGGCTAAGGCAAGTGCAGCCTTGACCACTTATCGAGGCTGCGTCTCAAGCAAAATAAAACAAATCTTGACTCTGAGAACCTTGAGACAACCAAGGACAGCAAAGGCACAGTGCGGGCCCAGGCTTGTGAGTGTACTGATGGTGGCATGGGGCACCTTTCGGCAGGACGCCCCTCACACCAGCACTGACCACAGATGTGGCTGCTGCCTTGGCATTAGCTGTATCTGCCAGGCTCCCAGTATTAATAACAACAGCCCTGGGCTGGGCATGGCTCTGCCGAGAGGATGCTAGCCCAGCGTGCACAGGGCCCTGGGGGCCCTTTAAACTCGGTACAAGGACACGTGCCTGTCATCCCACTACACCGGAGGGTCAGGAGCTTGCGTTGGAGGCCAACCTGGGTTACATCTTTTGAAAAGTAAAATATTAATTAAAAGAGATCTACCACAGTACACTATAGGGACTTCCACACGAGGAAGGGTCAAGCCCCCAACTTCCCAAAGACACAGGAACTAGGGAAGGATTAGTTATGAAAGGTTCAAGATGCTAAGCCACAGAGGGAACTTCCTAAAGGGACTGAGATCACAGAGGTGACAATAGCCACATCTAGACACACCTACAGGAGAGGAGGATGGAGAGGGAGAGAGGGAGGGAGAGAGATATTCTGGTTTTGCCTTTCTCCCTGCCCTCTATTTTCCTTTCACCTTCTAGTGTCTGAACCTGGCTATAAGCAAGGGAACCTGGGAGATGTAGTTTACAGTGTGCAAAGGGTGCCTGGGAAATGTAGTTTATAAGGTTTGTTTGAGGAAGATGCTAGAGAGACAGGTAAATAGAGGAACTGAGGACTCAAGCACCAAAAGTTAACTGTGCCACAGAAGCCATAGGTTATTTGTGGTAGTGGCCTTTTCCCTGACACTGTTCAGGAAGGACAATTGTTATGATCTGGATAAAATGGCCCTCATATGTTGGTAGGTTTGAGCTCTTGGTCCTTACTTGATAGTGCTTTTTAGTAAATCTGAGGGCTACCTAGAAGAACTGCATGGTTGGAGCTGGGCCCTAAAACCAGTATCAGCTTGGTCTGGGCTCTCTCCTTCCTCATCTGAAAGATGTCAGGAGCCTCACACACTCACACGTACTCTCTGGCTGCCATACTTTCCCACCATGATGGAGTGTGATCTAACTGTCCTGCACTGGGGCTGGAGACATAGCTCAGTGGGTACCGTGCTGGCTGAACAAGCTTGGGGGCCTGAGTTTGGATCCTCAGCACAGACATAAAAAGCCAGGTACAAAGCCAAGGAGACTGCTCGGTTGTTAAGAACATGGACTCTTCTTTTAGAAGACAGGAGTTCCACTCTCAGCAACCATGTCAGGTTGTGAACTCCAGATCCAACAGATCTGACCCTTTTCTGGCCTGTTTTTTATGGGAAAACACACACACACACACACACACACACACACACACACACACACACACACACACACTCATACATGACACCCACACACACTCACTCCACACACACCAACACACACACACACACACACACACACACCGACAAACACACAACCACACACACACACACACAAACACACAACAACACACACACACACACACACACACACACACACACACACACCCACACCCCCACCCACACACACACACACACACACACACACACACACACACACACACACACACACCTTCCTCTTATTTTGCCTTTAATCCTAGAGTGGGCAGAGGCAGGTGGATCTCTGTGAGACTGAGGCCAGCCTGGTCTATATAGAGAGTTCAGGGCCATCCAGAGCTACATAGTAAGACCCAGTCTCACCAAACAAAAGTGGGTCTAGTGTCGTGCTGGTTAGTTTTTGTCCACTTGACACAAACCAAGCATACTTGGGAAAGCAGGAATTACACTCACGGGATTGCCTTCATCAGACTGGCCGGCCGGCCTGTAGGCGTTACCCCAGGGCGTTTTTAAATTGTTGGTTGATATGGAAGGAGCCAGCTTACTATGAGCAGTGGAATCCATAGGTAGGTGATCCTGGGCTGTGTAAGAGAGCAGGCTGAGGATGTCATGGAAAGCAATCCAATGAGCAGCTCTCCTCCCAGGTCCCCTGCCTTGAGTCCTGGCTTGGCTTCATTCAGGGATGGATGTGACCCACAGCCAAGCAAACCTTTCTTCACCCAAGCTGTTTTGTCAGCGTTTTGGCACAGCAGCAAACTAGAACACGCACAGATGCACACACGAGGACACACACACACACACACACACACACGCACACGCACACGCACAGGCTTGAACAACCCCAGTGCTGGGGAAACAGACGGGAGGACCCTGCAGCACACTGACCTGCCTCTAACTGGATCAACCACTCCAGGGTTAGTGAGAGCTCCTGTGTCAAGAGTAAGGTGGGCAGTGAAGGGGGACAACATAGACCTGTGGGCTCCACACACGGCTGCCTGTGAGAAGCAGAGCCAATATCCAAAACCCTCTCCTTCATGGGAAACTCCTGTGAGTGGGGACCTGGTTGCCTAATTCTTGACTGGGCTCTGTCACACCCTTCTCCTTCCTGCTGATTATGGACTTAGCAATCACATCAGACTGTGAGGTCGAACTCCAACCAAGGAGTTGAGACATGGTCACTGCCTGATTAGAATAAAAATCGTTGGGATTTTTTTTTCCCAACGTATGCATTGGAGTGCATGTGAACAGGTGCACATACACACGCACCCGGAACTGAAGTAAAATTTTCCATGAATATCCTCTCCCTCAAATTGCTTTTGGTGCTTACTCCTACGGCTGAGAAGAAGATCCAGCAGGGGTCACGGCCCAGAAATCCAGACTGAGCAAAGGCGTCCCCTCCCAGATCCCGTCTGGCACCATTTTACAGTTCAGCTACTGTCCTCCCACCCCGAGGAGCCCTCTGGGGACAACGGGCTACAGGATTGATGGAGATGCCTTCTAAGGCTAACGTTCTGCCTATAAAACAGATTCTGTCTTGAGTTTGCAAGGGCTCCGGTAACAGACTCTGGGGACTAAGCAACCAAGTATCTACCTAGTGTCACCGATGCCTCTTGACAGACAACTTGGGTGAAGAAACAGGTGTCTTTGTCTGTGTGGTGATGTTGGGGTACACACAAGGGGGGCAGAGAAGGACGGCAGGTGCCTTTATCACTTGCCAGCTTACCGCCTCGAGGCAGGGTGGCCCACTGATCCCAAGTGTTGACATCTCCCCTAGGTTGGCTGGCCAGCAAGCTGCCAGCATCCACCCGTCTCTGCCCCAAGGTCTAGGGTTCCAGTCACACAAAGCCAAGCCCAGTTTTCATGTCTGTTCTTAGAATTTGAACTCAAGTCCTCCTGTTTTCATGAGAAATACTCCCATCCACTGAGCCCTCTCCCCTGCCCAGGAAAAGGTGTCTTACCAAACAGGAACCCTGTTTGGCTAAGGTCACCTGCGAGGCATTGGTACCAGGACTACTGGGTCCTACATCTTCCTCTTTGCCTGTGCACCCACTAGAATCTGCTAGATAAGGCCTTCTGCATCTTTTTGTGGGTTTGCATGCGGTGCATGTGGTGTGTGTGTGTGTGTGTGTGTGTGTGTGTGTGTGTGTGTGTGTGTGAGAGAGAGAGAGAGAGAGAGAGAGAGAGAGAGAGATTCACCTCAAGTATGCGTTCCTCAGTCATTCTCGACCTTATAGAGTGTGATGCATGGGTGAATAAGTGTGAGTTCGTGTGCACAGTCAGGCATGCAGACACCAGAGCAGGACATCGGTGTCTTCCTCTATCTCTGCCTGTCTGGTTGCCTGAGACAAGATCCCACTGACCCCAACACTCTGGTTTTCAGCTAGGCTGGCTGCCAGCGAGCTCTCAGTTCTGCTTACTTGTCTCTGTTCCCCAACACTTGCATGCATCTCCCGAACCTCCACCTCCCCTTATCCTTCATGGCCAAATTCCCTGTAATCCAACTGTGTCCCTCTTCCTACCTCAACCCCCACCCTACAGTACCCCACAAAGGGTGGAGGGAAGGAGGTGAGGACAAAGGGAAGGAGGGAGGAAAGGAGGAGGAAGGAGGAGGGAGAGGAGGAGGAAGGAGGAGGGAAGGAGGAAGGGTAGGAAGGAAGGAAGGAGGGAGGAGGAGGAGGAGGAAGGAAGAGAAGAGGAAGGAGGGAAAGGAGAGGAAGGAAGGAAAGGAGGAAGGAAGGAGGAAGGAAAGAAAGGAGGAATGAGGGGTGAGGAAGGAGGGAGGAAGGAGGAAGGAGGGAAGGAGGGAAGGAGGAGGATAAGGAGAGGGAGGGGGAAGGAGGGAAGGAGGGAGGAAGGGGAGGAGGGGGAGGGAAGGAAGGAGGAAGGGAGGGAAGGGAGAGAAGGAGGAGGAGGAAGGAGGAGGGGGGAGGAGGGAAGGAGAGGAAGGAGGAGGGGGATGCCAGGGAGGAGGCATCGAGGCTTCAGGAAGGAAGGTGAGTGAGGACGCTCCTGGCCAGTACTGAGAACCAGACAAAGACTGCAGAGTCTCCCAGAGAAGGAGGACAGGGATGCTATTCATATGCAAATGAGACTCGAGGCTTTGCTAATATTTTGATTCTCTTGAGAATCCAGCCTGTCATTTGCACCATGAAAGCGGGAGAGAGAAAAGGAATTGGGGGAGGAGACCTGTGGGAAATGGGTGACCTGAGAAAGGGGACATGGGTGCCCCTTTGCTGAGGGACGGGTCACCACCTGCTCATCCCACGGGTTTGCCTTGGCATCTCTTCTCATCCTCCATTCCCATCTCTTAATTTTTTCTTATGAATTTATAAAACTTTATTTTTCCATGTACATGCATATGTGTGTGTAGGTCAGGGGACGACTTCCACGTGGGTCCTGGGGATTGAACTCAGGTCACTGGGTTAGCAGCAAGCACTGTTACCCACTGAGCCATCTCTGCTTTTTGTTTGGTTTTGAGACAGGGTCTCACGTAATCCCAGTTAGCCTCATATTTGCTGAGAAGTCCTCACACTCACTAATTTTTATTTTTATTTTTTATATGGTTTCCCTTTATAGTACGCATCTGTGGGTCGCAAATGCTTTGGGTCCTAAGACCATCTGAACACACACGTATTTACATCCCAATTCGCAACAGTAGAAGAATTAGTTCTGATGTAGCAACAGGATGATTTTATGATTGGGGGTCAGCATGGCACGATGAACTGTGTTAAAGTGCTTTACCGTTAGGAAGGTGGAGAACCACTGCTTTATAGCTTTGCCTGGCTTGGCACTGGCTATGTAGAACTTGCCGGTTTAGAAGTCACAGAGATCCCTTAGTGCTGGGATTGAAGGTTGTGTGCCACCACACCCAGAGGACATCGGATTCTAGATCCTGCTGCCTTTACCTCCTAACTCCCAAGTGCTGGAATGACAGGTGTGTTCCACCATGACTGGGCTCTCTCTCTCTCTCTCTCTCTCTCTCTCTCTCTCTCTCTCTCTCTCTGTCTCTCTGTCTCTGTCTCTGTCTCTCTCTCTCTCTGTCTCTCTCTCTCTCTCTCTCTCTCTCTCTCTCTGTGTGTGTGTGTGTGTGTGTGTGTGTGTGTGTGTTTGTGTGTGTATCTTATTCTGCAGTCTTGGATGGATGGATACCTATCCTACAGCTCAGACCAGCCGCAAACTTCCAATCCCCTTTCCTCTACCTCTCTAGTACTGGGTAACGGGTATGCACCGCCCCATGACTCCCCGCGCCCACCTCTGACCCACCTTCCCTCCGATATTCCCCACTTCCCCAATTTCTAATTTTCCAGTCTGTGCCTCAGTTTCCCTGTGGATTATTCGCCCTTTTTCAGGTTAGGATGATGATCCTCCCTTTGGTCCCCGCCCCTCATCCCTCTCCTTCTCTATCCTCATCGTGGGAAAATTCTAGGAGGGTGAAATTGACAAGCACGTGACAGTCCCCCTCCCCCATCTCATGACCTTTCACACCTAGGTTTACGGGGATGGCGAGTGCAGGTCTGCCGGTCTGGTCCCTGGCCCCCCTTGCTCACCCTTGTCAGCACCCCACCTGCTGGCAGGGGCCCCACTCAATGGGGCTGTCGCCCAGAACCGGGCTGGGGGCGGGGCTGGGGGCGGAGCCCGCGACAAAGGCTGGGCGCGGGGCGGGGGTGGGGTGGAATCCCGGCCGCGGGCGAGGCGGGGAGGAGGCGCTCGGGTCGCCCGGGCGGGCGGGCGGGGTCGCGCCTGGCGGCGGGTCCCCATTACCCAGGCGCCTGTCGGGCGGGGGGCGCGTCATGTGGCCGCTCACGGTCCCGCGGCTGTCGCTGCTGCTGTGGCTGCTCTGCCCAGGCCTCGCCGGACAGGTAGGGGCCCCGCGGGCAGGTGTGGGCGCTGGGGAGCCCTGGAAGGGACGCGGGCTCAGAGGGGTCCCAAGAACAAGAGCTTTGGGGTCCACCAGCCTCCCCTTCTAACAGCTGCAGGATGGCGAGGGGCATATGGGGAAGGTCGCAGCAAAGGAGGGGTTGGAACATCCACCCTTGTTTGGGGAAACCCTGGGGACACCCAATGCAACCTTAATGTGGGGAGATTGGGGGAAGACACTCCTTTTGGGGTTCCAGCCCCCCTCGATGATCCACAGCTTACATCCCTCCATCTAGCTGTGAGATTGGGGAGGGAAACTTCGGGGGGCTTTGGGGTGTTTCCTGTCACTTGCCCATCATGGGGCTAGAGTGTTTAGCTTCTAAAGCTCCCCATATTTATTGCCTGAACCCCTATAGTGGGGAAGGGGGCGGGACTCACGTGCGAATGACTGACAGGAATGTGTGCCAGGTGCTTGCTGCTCCTGGGTACCAGGGAAACGTGTGTCTTTGTGTTGTGGCTGGGTGTGACCCAGGGGAGTTTGTGTGTGTGTGTGTGTGTGTGTGTGTGTGTGCGTGTGCGTGTGTTCAGATGTGAGTGAATTGGGGTGTGACTGGGAGAGGGTGTGTGTACGTGTGGGAGACTGTGTGAGTGACAGTGGGGGCAGGGTGACCCGGGGACCAGTGTGATGATAGATAGGAGTTTGTGGATCTGTCTGTGACTGGCTGTGTGACCCGGCATGAGGACCTGTGAATCTCTGTGGTGTGTTCATCCGGCTCCCGCTATATGTCAATAACGGGGTGTGACAATTGTCCTCATGGCTGTGCCCAGATGCCTGGGTTGTCCAAAACTCGAGTGACAGTCAGGTGTGTGGCCATGTGAGGGCACTCTGTGCCTTTGGTTGGATAAATCACTCTAAAACGGGCTGTTCAGGGTGACAGGCTGTGTGTGCAAACCTGTCAGCCAGGCCCTGTGTGTATTGGCTCTGTTCATGCCCCATTCCTGGTCTGGCAGATGCAGGTGGCTCCCTGTGGCACCCCATCCTTTGCGGAAGCTGAGAAAGCTTTGCAAAATGTGGAGGGGCCAAGCTCTCTCCTATTATTGAGAAACCTCATTCCTCCTCCATCTTGGGGATGGGAATACCCCCCAAGATCTCATGTGGGGAGTTAGGAAGCTGCTATCAATAAAACAGTAACATAATAGCAACCACTGTAGAAGGGCTAAGAGTCAAGGTTGTATTAGAAACACAGCAGGAGCCAAGGTGCTTAATCCTCTGGGTGTCTGAGGATGGTAGGGTGGCAGGGTTACCCTCATTTAAGAGATAGGGATACTGAGGCACAGAAGTTAGGTCATTTGTTTAAGACCAGACAGCTCAGAAGTAGCAAAGACAAGATAGAACCCAGGCAGGTCTCTCCTGAACCTACACACTTAGCATTTGAAAAATAATCCACTCCAGGGTCTACACTGCCTGGGTAGACATGACTAGGTGGGGTTTCTAGGTAGAAACTCACAATAAGGGTCTGGACATCTTCCCTTTTCTGATTAAGACAAGTGGGCAATCAGCTGTAGTTTACACCCCAGTCTCCCGTGCTGGCAGAGACGGGTCCGTGTAGGATTTCCACAAGGAGAGGTTGTGGGGTCCCCTGCACTCCGCCCATCTCAGCACAAACATGTTGAGTGGGGAAGGTGCAGCCGGTTGCACACGGTGAGCACTCAACATGCAAGCCCAAAAGGAACTAGGCACGCCACGTGTGAAGGAGACAAAAAGAGAAAAACATAAACCCGAAAAATGGCTGGGAAAAAAACGAACCAGGAGGGAAAACGACTTTAGTTTCTGAGGTAATTGAGTCACCCTTAGGTTTCCAGTCCCAAGGCCAGTTTGCAGAGAAACCCCAGGAATGGAGGGAGGGGACTTGCGGCGGGCCTGATTGGGGATGGTGCTACTTGGAGAGCAAGGGAGGGGCCACATGCCAGAGTGTGCAGGGGCTGAAGGAAATATGAGCCGCGATTCTTTGGGGGCAGCAGTCACTGGCTGCACTGCTTCAGGTGGCCACTAGGGGGCACCACGTGACGGCTAAAAGGTAATGACCAGTGGTTAACGCGGTCTGCCTGCACAAGGGGAAGGAGAGGAGGGCAAAAGAGGACAGGGAACGGAAGAAAGAAGGGCGGGGTTCTGAGAAGGCGGCCCTGCCCCTCTTAATTCTCTGTCTAGTCCCAGACACCTCTCCTCAATCCCAGCAGAGCCCTTCCCGGGAAATCATTTCCTCAGTCATTCAATCACCAGATTTGATGAAGCAGCGAGGCCCAGCCCTCCTGGAGCTGACCTTCAGGTGTAGCAGACAGATGAAACCACAAAAAAATGTATACATCAGCTCCAAGAGCCAAATCTATATATAATCCTGGGCAAATAGGGAAAAAAAAATCACAAGTAGAAGCTAGTCCTGGTGACCCACACCTGTAATCCAGGGTATGTGTGTGTGTGTGGGGGGGGTGGACGGGATCAGAAATTCAAGGTCGTTCTCCATCACATTGTGAGTTCAAGCCCTCCCCCCACGGAGATTAAAGAGTGGAAATGGGGGTGAGGATCTGGAGCAACAGCTCAGAGGTCAGGAGGGCCTGGCGTTTGTTCTAGTTAGCTCTCGGTGCTGTGATATGGAACTGACAAAAACAGCCTACAGGAAGAGAGGGTTTGGCTTACACTTCAGGTGAAGTCCATCACCGATGGGGCTCTAGGCAAGCAGGGAGCATTGAGGAACACTCTTCGCTGGCTAACAGCTTTCTTATACAGCCCTGGCCCACCTGCCTGCGTTCTTGCCCACACTGGGCGAGGCCTTCCTATGTCAATCAAAACCACCTCTCACAGCTCCATGGGATCTAATCCACTCTCCCGGCCTCCACACACAGGCACACGCATGTAAGCTAATAAAGGGAAACCTTTTTGTGATTGTTGTTGTCTGAGTCAAGACAGGGTTTCTCCATTTTCTGGCTGTCCTGGAACTCTGTGGACCAGCCTGGCCTTGAACTCACAGAGCTCTGCCTGCTTCTGGGTCAACAGATGTGTACCCCACACTTCCTTAGCTTCATTTTAGTCTTATCTGGGCTTGAGGCCAATGTTTTTTGGGGTCCCTACGGCATGGGAATGACTAGTTTGATTTAACCATATACCTCAGGGTCTTTGCACTTCCCGCTCTGTTCTATCTACCTGGTTACGGTTCCCCTCGGAACATTTATTTCAGTGCCTCCTCATTGAGCACGTGACTCATAAAAGTAAGTCTCAAGGAAATGAGGGTGGAGATAGGGATTTTCCTAGGGACTATTTGGGCTGGTGTGGTCCAAGAGGTGTCTTGAAAGAGTGGAATTAGAAGCAATGTAAGAAAGAGGTTAGTGAGAACGGCTTTCAGGTGGAGGGTGGCTAAGGCTGGAGGAAGAGTCAGCACGTGCAGAGGGCCTGAGATCAGGGGGCCCTGTGAGGCTGCTGTGGACCCACAGGGTGAGGAAAGATGAATTTGGGGCTGGGTGAGAGCAAAGCCCAGCAAGGTAGAAGCGCTAGGAGCTTGTGAGTGTGAGTGGTCAGGGGTCTGTGGTTGAGGAGGAATTGCACCTGCCAGGGGCATTTTCCCACCTTGCTAGGATTTGCCTCTCATTCTAGGTCCTGGCCACTACATGGTTCTGTGTGAGAGTGTGTGAATATTTGTGTGTGTGTGTGTGTGTGTGTGTGTGTGTGCGCGCGCGTGCTCGTGTATGTGTGTGTACATGTGGAGGCCAGAAGTCTACCTGGGTATCACCTTCGATTGTTCTTTTCCTTGTTTTAAAAATGATTTTGAAATTTTAATTGTTTGGTATGTCTTAGGGTTTTTTTGTTTGTTTGTTTGTTTTTTGTGGGAGGCACCGTTTGCAGCTAGGGCTCTTAGCCACTGAGATCTCTCTCCAGACCCCAATTTAAGATTTTTCGGTGGCCATTGGTGTTTTGTTTGTTTGTTGTTTTTCAAGACAGAGTTTCTCTATATGGCCCTGGCTGTCCTAGAATTTGCTCTGTTGAGCAGGCTGGCTTCAAACACAGAGATCCTCCTGCCTCTGCCTCCTGAGTACTGAGACTAAAGGTTCACACCACCGTGCCCAGCTCGAGTGCCCTTTTCTGTAGAGCCGTCTCATGTGCCCTTCCACTTTAGCTTTGAGACCCTTTCTCACAGACACAGAACTCACACGTTGGCTGGCTACCCCTGAGCTCCAGGGGACCTTTGTCTCCGTCTTCATAGTCTGGGATTGCAGTGTGTTCAGCTGTGCTTGGCGTTTATGTGGGCGCCAGGGATCTGGATTCTGGTTCCCATGTTTGTGCTACAAATTCTCTACCCATTGTACTTTAGCTCTGGCCAAAGTACAAGATTCTTAAGTGGCCTAGAGCCACAGGGACCCTGACAGTCCTAAGCCTGCCATCTCCCCTTGAGCAGTTGTCCTCTTCCCAACACCTGAAAGTCCTTCCTTAGGTCTAACTTTAAAATATTTTAGTTTAAAATGTTTATGAGCATCCTGTTGCTGACAAACCAGAAGATCCATTTACGGATGGTCGTGAGCCACCATGTAGTTTCTGGGATTTGAACTCAGGATCTCTGGAAGAGCAGACAGTGCTCTTAATCACTGAGCCATCTCTCCAGCCCCAATATTTTAGTTTTTATTGAGACAAACTTACTCATAGACCAGGATGGACTCACCATGTAGCCAAGGATGGCCTTGCACACCTGACCTTCCTCCTTCACCTCTCAAGTGCTGGGGCAACAGCTGTGCACCCCACACCCGCATTAGCTTTATCTTAGTCTTGTCTGGGCATAGGGCCAATGCTTTAGGGGTTCCCACGGGATAGGGATGACTAGTTCAATTTAGCCATATGCTCCAGGGTCTTTGCACTTTCCACTCCCTTCCGTTTACCTGGGCACTGTTCCCCTCGGAACATTTATTTCAATACCCCTTGCTCTTCCTTCTGCTTAAATCACTTACTCTCAGAAGGCTGCTGTGATCGGCCATCTAAAGTCATCTATTCGAGGCAGTTCTGAGGCGAGACAAGAGCTGCTTGCACACGTGCACGCTGTACTGTCACAGCAGCCAGTCCGAGGACTGAGGGGCTCTGAGTACCTAGAGGGAGAGGAGCAGATAGAGAGTGGAAAAGCTGCACGGAGCGAAGCTTCCTCCCCAGGCCCGACAGGGAGCGAAGGAAACTTCAGGGTTGAGCTGATCAGGGCTGGAGGTGTGTAACCAGTTGTGTAACCAGTGGACAAGATTCTAGCCCGATTTATATGAAGCTCTGAGTCCCAATCCTCAGCACCACACAGAACCCTGACTATAGTGCCAAATGCCTATAATTCTAGCACTTGGGAGATAAATTGAATGTGAAAGGATCAGGAGTTCAAGGTCAACCTCTACTACAGAAGTTCTCAGTCTGTGTGTTAAGACACCTGGGGGTCATATATCAGATATCCTGCATGTCAGCTATATACATTATAATTCATATGCCCATAACAGTGGCGAAATACAGTAATGAAGTAGCAACAAAATAATTTTGTGGTTGTGGTCGCCAAAGATGAGGAGCTGCTTTAAAAGTTCTAACATTAGGAAGGTTGAGAACCACTGCTCTGATTACATGGCATAGTGTTTGAGTCTAGCTTCCGCTACATAAAACCCTCCCCCAACCCCACCCCCAGCTATAAAAACAAAACAAATCAGGCTGATGTATAGCTCACATCCAAAGCCTTGGATTCCATCCCCAGCAGCACACAGTGTAGGTGTGGTGGTGCACACCCAGAATCCCAACTCTCAGAAGACACTGACAGACGATTGCCACTATTTTGGGGCCAGCCTGGGTTACAAAATGAGACCCTGTCACAACAAAACAAAATGTATGATTCACAGAGTTCTGGACTTTTCCGTAGAATATATTCTGTTGCTGTTATCGGAAACGTCAGAAAGCAAACCATTGGGGAAGTGGGAACCCCTGTGCCAAGGGAGGTGCCTGAGATCATAGGTGTCAAGCCGGGGCTGGAATTCCGCGGAGGAGTGCTGCTGCTACTTAGGGCCAAGCTGAACTTCCTCATCTTTTCCAAGGTGTTAACATCCCAGCTTGACTGGGGGCGGGGGAAATCAGGACAAACTGCGAGAGGAGCCTCCTGGGGCTGCGTCCAAAACTGAGGTGTTGGGGCGACACCTAGTGGTAGAGTGAGGTTTGTGCAGGACGTTAGTGTGTGTGCTTGGGTTTATACAAGCATGTGTGTGCGCGCGCGCGTTTGCCTGTGCAGGCATACATTTAACAGACGTACCTCAGTTGGGGGGCTCCTCAGAAGCACCCCCACTTAGTTTTGTTGTTGTTGCTGTTTGGTTTTGGTTTTCCAAGACAGGTTTTCTCTGGGTAGCCCTAACTGTCTAGGAACTCACTCTGTAGACAGGCTGGCCTTGAACTCACAGAGATCTGTCTGCCTCTGCCTCCGTAGTGCTGGGATTAAAGGTGTGCGCCGCCACCATCTGGCTTTATTTTTGTTTGTAAATTTTAATCACATTTATTTATTTGGGAAGGAGAGAGTTCTTGGCCTGGTACCCACGTGGAAGTCAGAGCACATGGAGGTCAGAAGACAGCTTCAAGGAGCCAATTCTCTCTTTCACTGTTTGGGGGCCGGGGATGGAACTCAGCTCTTCAGGTTTGGCGCCAAGCCACCTCAGTCTCACCAGCCTCACTGTGATTTTGAGAGAGGATCTCTCACTGGCCTGAGCTTACCACGTTCAGGACTGGGTACGGTCACCATAGTGGGGGGACAGATTATGCTCCCACATTCAGAGAGCCAAGAATCCACACTGATCCCCAGGGTGGCAGCCCCTGATACACTTAGCACATCTGTGCCTCAGGCCAATCTGAGAGGAAGCAGGAAGCGTCTGGGTAGGGCTAAGAGACTGCATGGACGAGGTGTGTTTAGCAAGCTGTTCACCTTAACGCCAGTGAACCCTGGCGTCTCCTGCTCCTCCACTCCCACCCCCGTGTGTATGAGGGTATACGTCAGCATGTGTGTGGTTGCATGTGCATGTGGAGGCTGGCCGGAGGTTGGCATTTGCCGTCTTCCTGGGTTGCTTTCTGCTTCGTGTTGCGGCGTGATCTGTCTGTGAACTTGGAGCATGCCGACTCAGTTAGTCTAGCAAGATGGCTTTCTGTGAAGATCCTGTTTCCACCATTCGAGTACTGAGAGTCCACCCAGCCCATGCCCACCTGATGCTTCCACGGGCTTTGGGAACCAGAAGTCCGGTCTTCATGCTTCACGTGGCAAGCCCTTGGCCCGTTGAACCATTTCATTTATTTATCTTAGTGTGAGCGTGTGTCTGATCCTGGAGGCCAGAGGACAGCTCGCAGGAGCGGGTTCTCTCCTTTTCCCACATGGGTGCCGGGTTAGAACTCAGGTCACTAGTCTCAGCAGCCTTTACCTGCTAAGCCATCTTGACAGCCCCTTTACATGCAGTGTTAATGATGTGCTAATTATTACTAATCATATCTAATGCTCTCCTGGGTGCTAAGTCCTACTTTGAAGACCGAGCTATAAAATATCACTGCACCAAAATAAAGAAAGCCAAAAGTAGAATCTGTTGAGGCCATGGAGAGGATACACAACTCCTCGTCCCTGAGGCCCAGAGATCCCACTGTCCTCCAGAAAAACACAGGAAGGCTGGAGAGATGGCTTCACAGTTAAGAGCACTGGCTGCCCTTCCAGAGGTCCTGGGTTCAATTCCCAGCACCCATGTGGCAGCTCACAATTGTCTGTAACTCCACCTCATACAGACATGCATGTAGGCAAAACACCAGTTCACATGAAACAAAAATAAATAAATCATCTTTAAAATAAAAGAACTGGAGAGATGGCTCAGAGGTTAACAGCACTGGCTGCTCTTCCAGAGGTCCTGGGTTCAATTCCCAGCACCCACATGGTGGCTCACAACCATCTCCAGTGTGATCTGATGCCCTCTTCTGGCCTGCAGGTGTTCATGCTGATAGAGAGCTCATACACATAAAATAAAAACATAAATCTTAAAAAAAAAAAAAAGGAAAGAAAGAAAAAGAGAAAAATACAGCAAACACAGAAAGAGATGAATACTTTCCCCCCTTGTTTCTCTGGTAATTTCAGAGTGACACACTGGTGTCACAGAGAGACGAGGCACAGCTTGCTTCAGAGTGCCTGAGAGTCTGCAAGTCCAAGAGACTGATGCAAGCTGGGCATGGTGGTGCTGCCCGCCATCTTAGCGCTCTGAAGGCTCAGGCACAGAACTTGAAGTAGAAGACGGGTGTGGGCAACTTAACAAGACTTTGTTTTAAAATAAAACAAAAGGAGGCTAGGGGAGTGGCTCAGCCCTGCCTAGAATTCCCCAATGAAGGTTGGGGGCGTGGCTCAGCTGTAGAGCCCCACCATCCTTCATTGAGTGCTTGGGGGCGTGGCTCAGCTGTAGAGTCCCAGCCTAGAATCAGGGTGGGGTTAGGGGCTGGGGACAAGACTCAGTGCCTCACATAGTATGCAGAGGATCAGTTTCCAAGACGACATGAACTGGAAATACGTGGCTTCTGGGAAAGGGAACTCTGGTTGGGTGTGGATGAGAGGTGAGGTTAGAGGTGAATGCAGGGGTTGGTTGTGATCTGGCTAGAAAGACCTTGGATTCTAAGTTAAGGATTTCAGAATTTATTGAGTTGTCAATAAGCAGTCACAGGCCAGGGGAGATTAACTCAGTGGTTAAGAGCGTTGGCTGCTCTTCCACAGAACCCAGATTTGGTTACCAGCACTCACATAGCAAATAGAGACCACGTGTAACTACAGCTCTGGAGAGACAGATGCCCTTTTCTGACCACCACAAGCACCAGGCAAAACACACATACACATAAAATAAGTCAATCACAGACAGACAGAGAGACAGACAGACAGAGAGACACAGATAAACAACTATAATGAGGAAGGATCACTATGAGTTCGAGGCTATAACAAGATCCTGTTTCTTGGAATCAAAACAAATAAAGCTCAATGTTGGATGTGGGGATGGCTCTTTGGTCGAGTGCTGGCCTAGCACACACAAAGCCCTGTGTTCCAACCCCAGCACCGCAGAAACTGGGCATGACAGAGCACTCCCATGATGCCAGCACTGGGGAGAAGGGTCAGAGTTCAAAGTCATGTTTGGCTATGTAGCAATTTTGAGACTATCTTGGGCTACGTGAGACAATGTTTTAAAAGAGCAACCAAAAAAAAAAAAAAAAAAAAAAAGGCACAGAAGTGTCGAAACTTGGTCCTAAGTACACCAAAAGTTCATCATTTCTAGTACAGAATTATGAAATTAGAAAACCCAGCAAAACCTGGTTCAACCCCAGCTGGGAACTCACACATGTCTTACTCAATATTGAGACTACAGAGAGCTCTGCAAGTTGCCCTGGAGATAAATAAACCCTATGGAGTAGATGCATTTGCCCATGGAGTCTGGGAATCATGGCTCAGCAATTAAGGTTTTGTTCCTTTTTCGGGGAAGCCAAGTTTGGTTTCCAGAACAGACATGGGGCAGCTCACAGCTACCTACTATTACAGTTCCAGGGCACACCTTTCTGGCCTTTGTGGGGATTACATTCACAGGTGCACATACATATATGCAGATATACACACATTCATAAATAAAAATAAAAGAGCCAGGCCATGTGGCACACACCTTTAATCCCAGAACTCCAGAGGAAGAGACAGGCAGATCTCTGTGAGTTCAAGGCCAGCCTGGTCTACAATCAAATTCCAGGACAGCCTAGGCAATTAAGCAGAGAAAACCTGTCTCAAACAAACAGGCAATCAATAAACAAACAAATAAAAGAATGTATGAACTGTGACAATCGACTATGCATGACCAGAAGTGGGGTTGCTGGGTTATGTAGGAAATCCTGCTGAAGTTTTCCAGTGTTGAAAAAGTTTATGGGAAGGCTGGGTGTAATGGCTCATGATCCCAATATTCAGGAGACAGAAATAGGTGGATCTCTGTTGTGAGGTTCTACTGGGACCTCCTGAAATGAGACTCACAGAGGTGATGATCGATGCAAAAGCAAGAGGAATTTAATCATTCCAACATGTGGGGCCCTCCCACTTTAAGGGAAGGATGACCCAAAGCAGATTTTAACAGGGGATTATATACCTTGCAAACAATTGAGGCAGGATTCAAACAATTGGGGCACAATTCAAACAAGTGTGGCAGAATTTACACAATGGTAACTAGGTACTATGTGCGTTTGATGGAGCGGAAACAACTTTCAGATTGGCTCAGTGTACCTTTCAGGACTTTCCGAGGAGGGGGTCAGTTGAGAGTCACAGGTAGCTTTGTGTGACAGTTTGGCTTGCAGCTGTGCCAGGAACTAAGCCAGCTTTTTTTTCTTCCTGGAAGGGAGGGGTCCTTGTGCTCAGAGGTTTGTGGTGGAATTTTCCCACTGGCCTTAGATTGACCCCAACTCTGCCTCTTTCACTGTGAGCTGAAGGCCAGCCTTGTTTACATAGCAAGTTCCAAAACAGCCAGGGCTACACAGAGCCAGGGCTCAAAAAAAAACAAAAAAACCAAACAACAACAACAACAACAACAACAACAAAACAAAACAAAACAAAAAACCAAAAACCAAGGGGGAGAAAAACCCTGTTTGCTGCATGATTGCCTCTGACCCTCATACCCATGCTGTGGCATACATCAAATAAATAAATAAATAAATAAATAAATAAATAAATAAATAAATAAATAAGTTTCTGGCAGATATGCAAATTAATCCTTCTACTAGGCTGACTCCAACTCCAGCCATCTCACATCCTTTGGATTCCTGCTGTAGTCTTGTTTTTTTTTTTTTTTTTTTTTTTGCTCGTCAGTTTTGGACTTTCTTGTCATTGTCGCCGTCTCAGGCCTTGACTGCGTACTTGCGCAGTGGGTACAGCCGCTCCTTCCGCTCCTGCTTCTTGGTCTTCAGCTTCTCTTCATGCTTGGTGAGCCGGCGGCGCATGGCTCTCGTCTTCTCGGGTCGCAGGTCCAGGGGCTTGTACTTCTTTCCCTTGTAGAATTTCCTGAGGTTTTCCTTTTGAGTCTGATTAATGACAGTGAGGACACGGGCGATGGATTTGCGTACGACTCGTATCTTGGAGAGCTTGGACGCGGCGCCGCCTGTCACTTTGGCCACGCGAAGCTGGGACAGTTCCACCTTCAAGATCATCCAGTTGTTTCAACAGCTCCTCCTTCTTGCCGCGCAGGTCCCGAGCCTTAATCTTAGCCATTGCTGCGCTGTTCGCGGATGAGGCCGCCCGGTTCCAGAGAAAGAGCTTGGTGTTTGTTTGTTTGTTTGTTTTTTTCTTTTTCCTTCTCAGGATATTCTGATAGCCACAAACTAGGTTCTCCTTGAGAATTCATAATGTTAAGTACCTGTTATTGGCATGTAGATATTCCACACGTACTAAATGTCTGGTCGTGTGTGTGTGTGTGTGTGTGTGTGTGTGTGTGTGTGTGTGTGTGTGTGCGCACGCACGTGTGTGCGTGAGTGCAACCCAGAGCTTCACACTAAGAAAGCTTTCTACCCAACAACACAAATTCCCAGCCCTCTTTTTACTTCTCATTTTGAGGCAGGTTCTCATTCTCGGACTTTCTGCCTCAGTTTCCCAAGCAGCTGAAGTTACAGATCCAGGCCCAGCAATGTTTGAGAAAAATATGACTTTTCCAGTGTCTGCCTTATATCAAATTGTTGAAGAAAAGTAGTTAGGGGTGAAAGCGTTTGCTCACTGCTTCAGGCCATGGTCCAGGACAGAAGTCAAGGTGACCAGAGCTTGTAGGCACTGGTTGCACTGAGTTCATAGAGACACAGAAGAGGAATGCAATCTAGTGCTTAGCCGACTTCCTTCACTTTTGGGCAGTTCAAGGGAATGGTGCTGCCCATAGTGGGCTGGGTCTTCCCATCCCAGTTAATGTAATCAAGACAGTCTCCCACAGACATCAACAGGCCAGCCTAATCTAGACAATTCCTCATTGAGATCTGCTTACTATGTGAACTAGACTGTACCAAGTTCACAATCAGAGCTGACATCATACCCACAAAATGAAGATAACCTTTCTGTATTTTCTTCCAAAACTTTACTGTCCAGAATTGGTTGATTCCCCCTGCCCCCCTTCTCTCTCTCTCTGTTAGTGCAGAGGTTGGAAGTCGACTTCAAGTGTCATTGGCGACAGTCTCTCACTGACCTGGAGTTTACCCAGTAGGCTAGCCTGACTGACTAGTGAACTGCAGGAATGTCGGGTCTCCTCAGCCCTGAGACTCAGGGATGTAAGCACGCCTAGCCTTTTCCTCTTCTTTTAAAAACTATCTTTTATTTATCCCCTGACAACTTCATGCTTGTATGCAACATATCTTGTTCATGTCCACTCCCACTTTCCCAGAAATGCTCCAACACATTTCCTTTCCACCTTTATGTTCTTTCCTGTCCCCACCCTGACGCCCCACAGAAACCCATCAGTGCTTCCCGTTGACCTTGTTTAGGTCTTGTGTAGGTAACTGCACCTATAATAAGCTCCTGAATGCGATGGCCGGGTCATGTCCAGAGAGCAGTATGTCACAGTATTCCTCCCCATGCTCTGTCTTTACATCCCCTCTGCCATGATGAGCCCTGAGCCTTGTGTGTCCAGGCTGGGTCAGGAGATTTGAGATGTTTCCTCAGTGCTGAGAACTCAGTCATATGTTCAGCATTTGTCTCTAACTGCTGTACCCTGCAGAGGATGCTTCTGTGGATAAGGTGGAGAGCCGCAATGATCTATAGGTAGAAAGGCAAATACTTGTCCATTCAGCAATGCTACGGTGGAAGTTGCCTTCTAGGGGCCATGAGCTCCCAAGCCACAGGCTTCTGACCAGGTTTACATAGCAGGCAGGAGCTCCCTTCTGGGGAGGAGACTTCAAATCTGACAGAAGATGGTTGGTTACCTCTGTAACTGTCGTTCCACTAGTGCACCAGTGGCCATAGCTTGCCAGGCAGGTTAGTAGGATCTGCACTGAGTAAGACATCAGTGCTTTTTTGGGTTCTAGGGATCAATGCTTACACAGAAAGCACTCTGCCCACTGACATGTCTTCCCGGATCCCAGAGGATTGGTTTTTGTATAATGTGAGGTAGGAGTCCACTCCCACTCTTCCCCATTATGAACCAGTCCAAATGAATCAGCTCCGTAGACTCTGTGACCAAATGCTGGGTGACTTTGGGAAAGATTCTCAGTATCTCTGTGCTTCTAAGCTGTTCTGGGAATTGAACGTCCAGCCTAATGCATGATGGGATAGCACTAAGCTCCATTCCCAGCCGTGTTGACTCATTTTAAAAATGGGGGTTATTGCTGCATGCCTTTAGTTCCAGTATTTGGAGGCAGAGGCAGGTAAATCTGTGAGTTCAAGGGCAGACTGCGCTACATGGTGAGTTCTATCCTTACCAGAGCTACACAGTGAGACCCTGACTCAAAAAGGAGATGGCTCAGTCAATAGAGTGCTTATCATGCAAGCTGACAGCCTGAGGTACCACTGTATGCACTTTATCCTATGGGATGCAGAAGTGGAAGCATCTGTGGGACCTCTGGCAAATTGATGGACTCTATATTCAATGAGGAGCCCTCTTTCAAAACAGGAAAGCCAGGTAATAGTGGTGCACACACCTTTAACCCCAGCATTTAGGAGGCAGAGGCAGGCAGAACTCTGAGTTTGATGCCAGCCTGGTCTATAAAGAAGTTCCAGGACAGCCAGGACTCTATGGAGAAACCCCATCTAGAAACCCAACAAAACAAAACAAACCATAAGTTGGACACCCATGCAGGAAGACACCTGTCCTATCTACTTGAACAAGTGCACATGTGTATCCACACTCACATTTGAACATGCACGTATCACACATAAGAGCTGGCTTTGGTGTTGTCTTGAAGAACTTGACTGTGGAGGGTGATGAAGGGTTGAGATGCCATAAGTTCTAGTTTCTGTGGGCCTGTTAGGGCCAAGCCTAGGCTATGGGATGAAGCCAGAATTCTTTGCTGTGTGTATACTAGTCAGAGTTCTCTAGAGGAACAGAGCTGATAGGATGAATATATATATACATATATACATACATATATATACATATATACACATATACATGCACATATAAATTCATTTATTCAGGTTTATCAGAGTGGCTTGCAGGCTGTGGTCCAGCTAATCCAACAATGAGTATATACCAATGGAAAGTCCAAGAATCTAATATTTGTTCAGTCTATGAGGCTGGATGTCTCAGCTGGTCTTCAGAGTATGCTGGAATCCCAGAGAAGTGGCTCTAATGCCAGTGAAGGAATGGACTTGCTGGCAAGAGCAAAGGCAAAGAGCAAAACCTTCCTCCTCCTCTGTCCTTTACATAGGCTGCCACCAGATTAGAGGTGTATCTTCCCACCTCAAAGGATCTGGATTAAAACTGAATTAAGGAAAAAAATTCCTCACAGGTGTGCCCGACCTCTTGAATTTTAGTTAATTCTAGATGTAGTCAAGTTGACCACTGAGAAGAACCATCACCGTGAGCAAAGATAAGAGTGCTACATTCGTGGCGGCCATGAGGCTTCCTCCTAGCACTTGGATGTAGCGGTATAAGGATTGTTGCAAGTTCGAAACCAGTGAGGGCTCTGTAGCCAGTTCCAGGAGAGGCAAGACTTCACAGTGAGACCTCATAAAAGGAGACGGACCCAGTGGGTAGAGTGCTTTGCCTCGCTTGCACAAAGCCCTGGGTTTCATCCGCAGCACCGGACAGATTAGGGGTAGTGGTGCAGACATTTTATCCCCAACTCAGGGAGTGGATGCAGAACAATCAGGAGTTCAGGGCCAGACTTCCTTGGTTGCAGTGATTTCAAGGTCTAGGCTATGAGACTTTGTCTCAAAGAGTAAAATACAAGTAAAGCTGTTTCATCCAGGTAGGCAGTACATACCCTGCCTAAGTGTGGAGCCAGGGCCTCCATTCAGTCGGGGGATGGGCTGATGCTCCTCGCTTTGCTCTGCTTTCCCGTGTTCATTCCAGAATTTACCTTCCCTGCCTCTATGGACTTACCTTTCCCTGGACATTTTATGTAAATGGGATCATAAACTCTATGGTTGTCTCTCTCCAGCTTCTTTTCCTTAGGACAATGCTTGTGTGGTCAGGGCAGGCTGGAGTGGGCGTTGATGGTCCTGCCTGCATGGGGCTGAAAGGTCAGTTAGATCAGCATCTCTGTCTGTTTGCACATTAGCCAGGACAGTTGGCTTATTCGTTATTGGAAAACCCACTGCTGTGAATGTCACCTGTGTGTCTTTCTGCAAACTCCCCTTTGATCGCTTTCTGGGTTAGACAGGTCCTTGGGTTTTCTGACAAGTTCCTACTCACCTTCTGAAAAGTTACACATCTCAGAGCAGTGGAAACACTTTACAGTCCTAGTGCTGGAGCTAGGGGTACCAGACATCAAACTCTCATGGATGCTTAATACTCTTTTCAGTCAGGGTCTCCAACTCACTATAGAGCTGCACTATGTAGCTGAGGCTGGTCTTGAACTCTTGATGCTCCTGCCTCTCTCTATCTATATCTGGGATTACAGGTGTGTTTATACCTGGTTCATGCAGCGCTGGGGATGGAACCCAGGGCTTCATGCATGCAGGGAAGCCCTTTACTAACAGAGACAGACAGTCCAGCTCTGATACGCGTGCGTGCGTGTGTGTGTGTGTGTGTGTGTGTGTGTGTGTGTGTGTGGAGCATGTGGTGTGTGTGTGTGTGTGGTGTGTGTGGTGTGTGTGCACATGTGTGTGTGTGTGTGTGTGTGTGTGTGTGGTGTGGTGTGTGTGTGTGGTGTGTGTGTGGTGTGTGTGTGTGTGTGGTGTGTGTGTGTGTGGGTGGAGCATGCACATGTGGTGTGTGTGGTGTGTGTGTGTGTGTGTGGTGTGTGTGTGTGGTGTGTGTGGGGGTGGTGTGGGGTGTGGGGTGTGGGTGTGGTATGGGGTGGGGGTGTGTATGCGGTGTGTGGGGGGGTGTGGGGGTGTGTGTGTGGTGTGTGGGTGGAGTGTGTGGGTGTGGTGTGTGTGGGGTGTGTGGGGTGTGTGTGTGTGGTGTGTGTGTGTGTGTGTGTGTGTGGTATGTGGTATGTGGTGTGTGTGTGTGTGTGTGGTGTGTGGTGTGTGTATGTGTGGTGTGTGTGTGTGGGTGTGTGTGTGTGTGGTGGGGGTGTGTGTGTGTGTGGGTGTGGTGTGTGTGGTGTGTGGTGTGGTGTGTTTATGTGTGGTGTGTGTGTGTGTGTGTGTGTTGTGTGTGTGTGGTGTGGTGTTTTTGGTGTGTGTGTGGTGTGTTGTGTGTGTGTGATGTGTGTGGTGTGTGTGTGTGAGCATGCACATGTGGTGGGTGTGTGGAGTGTGGAGTTTGTGTGTGTGGGAGAGAGGGGTACAGCATGCACATGTGGGGGGAGTTGGGGTGTGTGTGTGGGAGCATGCATGTGTTGGGTGGTGTGTGGTGTGTGTGTGTGAGAGAGAGAGAGCGCGCGCAAGAGAGAGCATGCACATGTGGTGTGTGTGTTGTGTGTTGTGGTGTGTGTGGTGTGTTTGTGTGTGTGCACATGTGTGCATGTACATGTGTGTGCTCGTGCACGAGAGCTATGGCAAGCATGTGGAGATTAGGTAATAATTGGAGGGAGTCAGTTCTCTCCTAACATCGTGTGTGTCCTGTTGATCAAACTCAGGATTTCGGGCTTTTATCCTTATCTACTGGGCAATCTTGCCAACCTGAGGAGGCTACTATGTCTTTAGTGAGGAAAATTTGGGAGGCATGGAGGAGGGATAAGGGGCGTGCCTTATAAGTGCTCGCCATCCTTACAGAGGCCTGGCTGTGTGAACTAGGCCTGTTTCCAAGCACCCAATGTGAGGAGTTGAAAAGGCCTGTCTGCCATCCTGGAGGCCCACCACAGCCCAGTGATCTTAGAATCCGATGTCGGATAGATCTGGTTATAAACCACAGTGGGGTCCTCCTTTCTTGACTAAACAGCTTGTTCCAGTCCAAGTGATTTGTGCTTGCCCCAGGTCCTCTGCACTGCTGTTCCTCCACTGTTTGAAAATCTGGTACTGAAATGGTTCCTTCCTTCACCATCTGGTGCAGCTTAACAGTTACCGTCCCTGGTCACCACGTCACCACGGTCACCGTGTTTAAGGGCTGGAGACATGATTCAGTAGGATACATGCCATTCAGGTTTGAGTTCAGATCCCCACTATCTAAATCAGAAGTCGGATGTGGTGTGCCTGCGCTCCATCGCGGGGGAGGCTGAGACAGGCTCTCTGGGGCCAGTCTGGCCAGCTTAGCCAAATTAGGGAGCTCCGAGTTCAGTGATAGACCTTGTCAAAAATAAAGGTGCAGGTGGGTGTGTTAGCCCATGCCTTTAGTCTGGGTCAGAGCTACACAGTGAGACTGTGTCTCAAAACTAACTTACTGAAAAGACTAAATAAAATCGATTAACTAATAGACAGAGAGGGACGGAGGAAGACACTCCACGTGTACCTCTGGCCTCTTCACGCATGCAGTCTACTCTCCTTTAGTCTCCTCCACCCACCCCCTTCTGATATCTATTTGTACTTTCCTTCCTTTATTTCCTGTGCCAATCAAATTTCTTTTTACACTTATTTAATGTGCTAACAAGGTGCGGTGGGTGGCTGCGTGGCCAGAGCATTCAAGTAGAGGTGAGAGGACACTTTGGGGGAGTCGTTATCGTCTTTCCTCTCCTGGATCTTAGAGAACTTTGTGGTAAACACTTTTACCCACTGAGCCGTTGCTCCCCCCTCCCCCCCCCGCCCTTTTTGGATGGTGGTGGGGATGGAGACCCGGGCTTCTGAGGTGTTAGGCAAGCCTCTACCACTGAGCTATCCCCAACCCTTCCTCAAGTCCCTGTCTGTCTTCATAATGCAGTGTTGAGCTTTGGTCCGAGGTTGAGCGGCAGGCTACCTCCAGCCTCTTACGCATACCTGACCCATCAGGTCCCCAGAACCACTTTACAGATGAGAAAACTGAGACAGACCGGAATAGCTATTGCTGGAGACCACGTAGGGGCAGAACCTGCCTTGTAGCGGAGTCGAGACTGTTCAGGACCCCCCAGCACCCCGAGGTTGGGAGTTTCCGGCTCCTCAAGCGGCCGGCGCGGCAAAGGCCTGAGTCATCGCCGCCTCCAGACGGCGGCGGCCGCCGGCCGAGGGCGACGGCGGCGGCGGCGGCGGGAGGTGATGCGGGGACGCCAGGAGGGGGCGTGAGTGCAAAACCGAAGAGAGGCGACCGCACGGGCACTCCTCACCCGGCCCTGCGGTCCGCCGCGCTTTCCAACCTCACTCACCAGGGACCGGCTCAGTGCAGGTCCCTGGGGAGGTCTAAGTTCCCCGCCTCCCACCCCAAGTTCAAGTTGTGAGTCAAACCGTGCGCTGGGACTTGTCTGCAAAACGAACTGTCTGGGTCCGCGACAGTCCTGAGTGACACCGCCGCCCTCGGATGCGCAGGGGGAAACCCTCCCACTCCCCATGTCACCCGCATTCCAGAGTCTGTACCCGCCACCCTGGGCTTCCCTGGTCCCGAATCCACAGAGGGATCCCCTTCAGGGTTATCTGGGGACCCGGGAAGCCAGGAGAAAAGAGTCTCGGAGCTCGAGAGAGTACCGAAGTCCGTCCCTCACTGCTCTCTGTGCGTCGCGGGCTCGGGACCGGGCACTGCACCCGACCGAGCAGGTGGGTGGGGACATCCGACTTCCACCCCCTGTCAGTTTTGGGTAGAAGATGTGAATTTTTTTCGGCCTGAAACGTAGGGGTTTTGGAGAGGGGATGTTGTGTGCAGGGGAGCCCGGGGATCACCACTAGGGTACAGAGGGGACTCGAGCGAGGATGGAGAATGAGGCTGGGGGGCGGGGCCGGGGATGCCGCGGCGGCGGGGGTTGGGGGGCGAGGTGGCGATGGTGTCGCTGGCAGGGGTTGTCCCCACTTCTGCAGGTGGGGGAAGGTCCGCCAGAGGCTCTGCGGGGAAGTGGGGGGCGGGGTGGGTGCACCCCATTCTCCCCGCGAGCCCCGCTGGCTCTAGGGCCGGAGCCGTGACGTCACGGCGGCTGGAAGTGCCCGGCGGTGGCGCGGGAGGGGGTGGCCGAGCCGGCGCCTTATAAAGCTGAGCCCGCGAGGCGCGCGGAGCCGCAGCCGCGCGCGTCCCCAGTGTCACCCCATCCCCATCCCACCGGCCACCGCCCCCTTGGACCCGGTCATCTCGCCATCGGGACCCCCACTCCTCCACCCCACTGGGGTGGATAGCGACATCTTGAGTGCCGAGGAAAGGGGACGGAACACCTGCTCTTTTAGGGTGGTGGTGCGGGGCATGAGGCGAGGGGCGCGATGTCGGTGCCGCTGCTCAAGATCGGGGCGGTGCTGAGCACCATGGCCATGGTCACTAACTGGATGTCGCAGACGCTGCCCTCGCTCGTGGGACTCAACAGCACCGTGTCCCGCGCGGGCTCCTCAGAGAAAATCGTGAGTGGCCAGCCGGCTGGGGGGCACTCCGGCTGGGGGGGCGTGGTGCCCACAGACCCCGCGGCAGATCCTGGGAAAGGGACCCTCACAGCCCCAAAGTGACAGAACCCCGGGTACAGGCAGGGATGTCATCTCGAGGGGACGTGGTCTCTTGGGGGTCCCGGGCTAGATAGACCCTGAGGCACAAGGGAGCCCCGCGCCCGGCATAGTTCTGGGTTTGATGGTTGCATTTGCTGGGCTAGAGTCCTCTCTGAGGGGACCGGCTAGTGTCGCCGGGGTACCAAGCTGGCTCCAACCCCAGGCGGAGGCGGCAGGGCTGCGGAATTGAACCAGATCCCGGCAGAGTGGGGCGGAGCTGGGCGGTTTGGGGGAGCCAAGAGGGTGTTCTGCTATATTGGAGTGATTAGGGGACATCTCGAAGTCTCCATGTATCTTCAGCCTGTGGGACTCTGACTGTGTCTAAGTGTCGCTGAGTTGTGTGCTCTCTCTCCTTCCCTGAATCTTTCCTCCCTCCCTTCTATTTTTGTCTTTTTTTTTTTTTTTTTTTTGACTTGGTGTTTCTTTTTTCTTTTTCTTTTTTTGCCTGGCTCTCTCCCCTGCATCTGGTACCAGCGTCTCCCTTTCCATGATTTGTCTCCTGGAGTACTGAATATTGATCTCCCTAACTCCTCACCTTTGGAATGGGGGAGGGGGGCTCAAACCCCGGCAGAAGCTCCTCAGCCTCCCTTCTGTTTTATCATCACCCCCCCCAATAGTTTCCTGGGAGGGAGAGGGGCCCATTCAGTCCCATTAATCATGATGGCTCTGTCCTGTTGAGAGGGGGAAATGCTCTTCTATTGAAAACTTCCCTCATGCCCTGCTCCGGTCCCTATGGGAGCCCTTCTGATCTTCAGTCTGTTTGTGGGACGCCCCTCAATTCCACCCATCTGACTCCCTCTCGTCTTCCCTTTCATATTGTTACAATCCTTTATGCATCCACAATAACCCCTCTCCTCCTGGCCAAAAAAGAACATTGCTCCTAAAAGCAACAGCTATAGGGTATGAAGGGGTGGGAACTGCAGCTCACTGAGTCCAGGGCATGGCCCACCTCGGGGGTCCAGGGGACATATGGCACTTGACGCAAAGCAAGCTTTCAGCCCAGGTCCTCAAACCTGCAGTTCTGTGAAACATGGTGTCTTTTTGTGAGTGTCTGTGACATCAAGTGTCACAGGTATATCTTGTTGTGTCTGTCAGAGCCCATGGTTTGGGAGGTTGGGGTGGGCAGTGAAGAGAAACTTTAGTGTTGTCTGTGGCATGAGGGTGCAGGTGTATTCTTCCCGGTGTGGGTGTGTCCCTGTGTGATTGTTTTTGGATGGACGTGTGTCTGCAGTTGTTTATCCCTGACTATGGGTGTGGATTCATTATGTGACATGTACAGGTGACAGAGCCTTCTGAGTGTTGCTATCGCAGGGGGGACGTTGATGGTGCCATTGAATTCAGAAGCCAAATTTACCTTTCCTGAGTGGAAGTCTGTGTGAGCGCCTGTGTGCTGTGTGAAAGTGTCTGTGTACACAAGAGCCTTTGACATCTGGGGGACATGTGCAGGGTTTGTAAGAATTCTGAGTTAGGATTTCTGTTTATGTTCTGCACATGTGTGTGCACGCGCACATGTGCACATGTGAAGATCAGAGGGCAGCTTGCAGGAGTCAGTTCTCTTCTCCCACCATATGGATCCCAGGGATCCAACGCAGGCCTCCAGGCTTGGTGGCAAATGACTTAACCCAGCCTTGAGGTATGATTTTGTGTGTTCATACGTTGAAATTTTGTATGTTTGTGTTTATATGTGCATTTGTTTGTGTATGCTTAGCTGGTATACATGTGTGTTGCTTTTCATGAGTTGTATGTTTCTACAAGCTGGGAGGGGGCACTGTTTGTGAACCCAGACAGACCTGACTCCTCTGCAGCTAATGGTCCCTTGGTGTCCCCCAGTGCTCTCATCCCTGCCCCAGCCTGCAGTCTTCCCATGACTTGCCATAGTGCATCACAGCATGAGCTGCTAGGGCTGTGAAGGTGAAGCCTGGGAGGGGACTGTGGTATTACGGGTGCTCAACAAGGGTCATGGAGTTGGGAGACTCCTAACTACTATGATCCCAGCAATTGGGAGGGTGAGGCAGGGGAGTAGCCACAAGTTCCAGGTGTCTTTCTCAAAGAGGGAGAGTTGGAGGCTGGAGGGAGCTTAGCATGAAGAGCACCAAGTTCAGACAGTTACCAGCATCCATTTGGTAGCTCAGAATTGTCTGTAATTCCAACTCCAGGGCCACCAGTAGCTTCTTCTGACCCTTGAAGGCACTAGGCATGCATGTGGTGAAATGCCATGCATGTTGGCAAAACATCCACACACCTATGAAAAATTAAAGGAGAGAAAAACAAAAGATAAAGGTTATTTAGGTTTGTATAGCATCTAGACTCCTCCAACTTGTTCTTCAACTCTGGTGGGTGGCAGCAGCCTTCCAAGCCACTGCCACTGAGAAAGTCAGTAGTAAGTCCTGTGTCACAGAACTGCAGACAACAGGGATCTCTTTAGATTCCCCATCTGTCCATCCACCCATCCACTCTTTGTCAGTCCATCAGTCCATCTGTCCATTCATCCATCCATCCATGTCTGTCCATCCTTCCATTCATTCTTTGTCCATCCATCCATCCATTCATGTCTGTCCATCCTTCCATTCATTCTTTGTCCATCCATCCACCCATCCATCTGTCCATCTGTCTATCCATCCATCCACTCATCCATCTAGCACTCTATCCACCACTACTCATTCACCCATTCATCCTTCTAGCCATTCATCTGCTCTCCTATCTTTCCATCCATCTTTCTGTTCATCCATTCGTCCACCCTTCCATCCATCTTTCCTTCTATTCATTTATCAGCTAGCCAGCCTGCCATCTTTCCTTCCATCTACCCAGCCAGCCATGTCATTTTATCAATCCATCTAACCTTGCATCCATTCTCTGTCCTTCGTCTATCCACCCTTCTTTTCTTTCATCCATGTTCTATCTTTCCATCCCTTCATCCTTCTCTCTCTCTCCCTCCTCCCTCTCTCTCTCTCTCTCTCTCTCTCTTCCCCCCCATCCGTGCATCCTCCAATCCCTCTTTTCATCCATTACCCCGCATCTATTCATCTGTTACTCTACTATCCACAAATCTGTGCCTCCAACATCTTTCAGCTCATTAATTCATCCCTTTATTCATTTAATTGAATTTACTTAACAATACTACCAATTACCTCTGCTATGCAAGCGTGTCTGCACTGAAACAATCCTTCCTGCCCTGAGTCTTTCAGAACATACTCTCTGTCAGTGGTAGGATTTAGATTTGGATATGTGAATTTTAATTCTGGCCCCTGCAACTTAACGGACCACGTGACCTTGGAGGAAATCATCGAATCTTCCTGAACACCAATTTCCTTCTTAGGTAAAGAGAATTCAGAGTCTCTATTAGACTGGAAGATCCATGCAGAGGCTGGTGTTGGAGCTCAGAGCTAGAGTGCTTGCCTGGTACTCAGCCTTATGTTCAACCCCAGCACCACAAAGACAACCAACAACATCTACAAGGAAGTCTATGTTTTGCTCACTGCTGCCCCCTGTGGCCTGATGTAGCCGACTCACAGTAGATATTTGCAAAGCAGCTGACTCTGCAATTACATTCTACCTTCAAACGGAAGCCAGTGGCTGGTGCACAGTGCCTATCTGTTACAGGCAGCGTAGAGAGAGTTTAGAATGTTTCTGGGGCTGAAGAGATGGCTGAATGGGTACAGCATTTGCCTTGCAAAAGTGGAGAGCTGACTTAGACCCCTGAACCCAGGATGTTGAACACAGTAGTAGTGCACGTGTGTAACACCAGCACACCTAAGGCGAGATGGAGGCTGGAGACTCCCTGGAGGCTCGGGGGTCCAGCTAGTCTGGCGTATACAGTGGTGAGCAAGTTAGAGTACAAGGACAGACACCGAGATTGTCCTCTGAGCTCCACGTGTGCACCATAATGGGAACGCTCCTGCACATACATGATTGTACATGCACACACATTGTCACACTCACATACACACAAAGGCACATTAAGATTAAATATATTTTTCAAGTTTTTAAATCAATTTGTCTATAAAATGAGAATAATAATTGTTTTTAAAATTAAATTTATTAAGCCAGGCAGTAGTGGCACGAGCCTTTAACTCCAGCCCTCCGGGGGCAGAGGCAGGTGAATCTCTGAGTTTGAGGCCAGCCTGGTCTACAGAGCAGGTTCCAGGACAGCCAGGGCTACACAGAGAAACCCTGTCTTGAAAAACCAACCAAACCAAACCAACCAAACAAACAAACCAAAAGCAAAGATCTATTTATTTAGTTTGTGTTTGCTCACAGGGTGAGTGTGTGCTTCAGAGCACCTGTAGAGGTCAAAGGGCAAAGTCAGTTCTCTTCTTCCTCCGGGTGGATTCTGGAGAGAGGACTCAGATCATCAGGGATGATGTCAAGTGGCTTCACCAACTGAGCCATCTTGCCGGCCCGGGAATGATCATTCTCACCCCCACTGAACTGTTGTAGATAACGGAGGCTGATTCCCTACTCCTCACCCATCCACCTTTATAGCCATATTGCCTTCTCCCCATCACCCTCCAGCCCTCTGTCCTTTATTTCTCTCTTCATCCATCCTGTCATCCTTCCAGCCCGAGGGTTGGAGGGAAAACCTGGAAACACACAGTAGGTGCTCAATAATGGGTTGTGGGAAAGAGGTAGACACCAGACAGGGAGGCTAAGAGGGTGAGTGCATTATAGTGGGGGCGTCTAGGTTCTGGCTCAGGACTTGGGGGCTGTGCCTCAATTACGTGACCGTGAGCCCAGATGTGGGATGGGCTTTTCGGTGGACCCTACCCCCTCCCCGACCTCCCCATACACAGAAGCAACACAGCCTTGTGCTCATAAACTATCTCTGTGAAGGAGAAGAGGGAAGCTCCCCCACCCCCCACTTCCTTTGGCTGGCTCCCAGCCATAAACCATCCCCAGGAGATAGGAGCCTTGAGCCTAACAGCTCCTCACCTAGGGACCATAAATCCAGACTCAGGCTAAAAGCTGACATCTCTGTTGTCAATGGCTGCTGTCATGGAGGGCCTGGAGCGAGCTTCCTGCATCTTGGATGTTCAGCTCTAGTCTGATCCCCCTTCCTCCCCGAGTGCACATGTGCTCGAGTGCGCCTGTGTGTGTGTGCGTGTGTGTGTGTGTGTGTGTGTGTGTGTAAATCACAGGACAGCTTGCAGAAGTTCTGCCATGTGTCAGGCTTGACAGCAAGTGTTATTTACCCTGAGTCATTTCCCTGGTCCCATTTCCTCCTCTGAAGAGCGGAAGGACAGAGGGGATATCAGTGAAAGGGTTGCATTCAAGGAGGACCTTTTGCCCCCAAGAAGAAAAGGGAGGCCTCAGAAGGAGCCAGCAGAAGGCTCTTTGGGTGCTGAAGATGCCCTGCGTCTATGTCTTTTCTTGACAGATTCACAGGAGGAGTAAGTCCCTAAAACCAGTCTAGAGATGTCCTGCAATGCCATGGTAACCAGCACCCCATCGCTCAGCCACTGAGCTCAGATCAGATTTATTTCTCGCTTCTGAGATGTCTCCATCTGGCTCTGGTGGGAGAGTTCTGCCCCAGGTGGTCTCCTGGAACCCCAAATGATGGATGCTCTCCAGTTAAACCATCATGGAAGCAGGACCCAGAAGAGGGGCACAGCTTCTAAAGCTATGCCATGATATGGCATAGATTGCTTGCTACTGATCACAGTCCATGTGGTCAAAGGAGTCACAGGGCCCATGACTTGGGGAAGCAGAGGGCTATCCAGAGCTGTTTACTGCTCACTCTGTCAAACCTTCCTCTCAACCCAAATGAGAGTTCTTAGAGACTAAGGGGCTGCAGTCGGGGCTGGGGTTCAGTCAGAGTGCTTGCTTTGCCTCTACAGAGACCCAGGTTTCATCTCCTGCATTGAATAGTGGGCATAATGGCACATGATTGGAATCCCAATACTCAGAGGTAGAGGCAGGAAGATCAGAAGTTCAAGATCATCATTAACTATATAGCAAGTTGAAGGTTAGCCTGAGCTATATGAGAACCTGTCTAAAATAAAGCAAGGAAGGTGGGAAGGAAATAAGGAAGGAGATGAGAGGGAGCTAAATAGGGAGGAATGTAGCTGCAAGAGATCCGGGTACTATAGTTTTAAGGATTTCAGACTTAGGGAGGGAGGGAGGAAGTCTTTACTCATTCACCCGATTTTGAGCTGAGGATATGGCTCAATAATATATCACTTACTTAGCATGCACAAAGACCCCTGGTTCCATCCCCAGGACCATAGTGTGCAGTGCACGCAAGCACATGGACATGTGCTCATGCCCTTGTACTTTTTCTATGGCAGACTGACATTCTAAGCAGGGTGGTAACAGATATATTGATGACCCTATGGTAGGTGACTGGAAGTGTTATATCAACAGGGCCAGTGACATTACATGACTCAGTGAATGACGGTGTTCACCACCAAGCTTGATGACCCGAGTTCAAGCCCCAGGACCTCATGGTAGAAGGAAGGAACCAATTCCTGCAAGTTGTCTTTTGACTTCCACACAGGCACCATATGCCATGTACCTGTTATTTTTTGGCTTGAGGGGGCCTCTTTGATTAGTTAACATCTGAACAAAATCTGAAGGGATTGAGGCAAGCTATTCAGAAGAAAAGCATTAGGGGTAGAGGGAATAGCAAGATAAAGTCCTGAGGCAAGAATATACTTGAAATGTTGGGAAGACACCAAGAGAGCCAGTGTGATTGGAACGAAGTGGGTGTCAGGGAAAGTAAGAGGAAGTGAGAGCAGAGTGTGACAGGAGCCACATCACATCCTTAAACATTGTGTGTATGGTGTATGTGTGTGTGTGTGTGTGTGTGTGTGTGTGTGTGTGTGTGCCACAACTTGTCTATAGCGCCAGATGGTAAGAGTGATCATTGTGGGAGTTGTTGTATCTCTCCTCCTACCATGGGGATTACATACAAGTTGTTAGGTTTGGTGGCAAGCTGAACCTTGATTTGACATTTAAAGGAGTTTTGTTGACTATGAAGTCCCAGCACTAGTCTAGCAGCCCACAGTAAGTGTTCACTAAACACTTGATAGGAGACTACACGGGTGACCAAATGAGAGGATGTGGAGGGTTCTGAGCAGGGGAGGAGGAAACCTTACTCAGGATTAGTGGTTTCCTCCTGACTTTTGGGTACACAGGCTGGGGATCAGGAAAGCATGACAAAAGGGACGACACCATCCAAGTGGGGTAACGAGGGGAGCTGAACCAATGTAAATGTCAAAGAGGTGGACAGACAGGGAGAGGGCGGAGCCGCTTTAAGCATGGCTTGGTTGCGGGCCACTTGATTCTGCTTAGATACCCAAGATGTGAGAGAGAATGGGGATGGGGACCTGATGCTTTAGAGAGGGTTCTGAATACCAGAGAGGAGGAGAGTAAGAGCCCCTGCTTCGATCCCCTCAGTGTGGAACTAGGGCTGTGCCTCAGTGATAGAGTCCCAGACTTGAATCCCCCCTGTGCCTTAGATATTGTTCTATTGCTGTGAAGAGACACCGTGACCAAGGCAACTTATAAGAGAAAGCTTTTAATTGGGGGCCTGCTTAGAATTTCAGAGAGTTAGTCTATGGTCATCATGATGAGAGGCACAGTGGTAGTCAGGAGGCATGGCGCTGGAGCAATAGCTGAGAGCTCACGTCTGGTCCACAAGACCTCCTCATCCTTCCCAAACAGTTCCAGCCACTGGGGAGCAATTATTCAAACATCTGAGCCTATTGGAGGCCTTGTTATTCAAGCCACCATGTCCAGTGAGGTGTTGGGGCATGGCTCAGAGGTGGAGCCCCTGCCTAGAATCCCCCAGTGAAGGGCTGTTGGGGTAGCTCAGCAGCAGAGCACAGAAACGGATGCTGGAGGCTCTGGGTTCCATTCTCAACACTGTTTAAAAAAGAGGGGGTCCACAAATGATGATGCACCTCTGTGATTCCAGCCCTTGGGAAGCCAGGACTGGAGCATAGTAAGTTTAAGCCCAGCCTTTCTGCACAGCAAGACCCTGTCTCAAGAGGAGGAGGAAGGAGGCAAGGAGGGAGGGAAAGAAGGAGGGAGGGAAGGCAGGGAGGAAAGGGGAGGGCAGGTTTGCACATTCTCCAGGGTCTCCGCTATCAGATCTGCAGCCCTTGTGACATGACCTGGCATGCATGGTGGCAGAACTACTTCTGGAATGTTGTGGTGACAGAGGAGATAATGAAGCCAGCCCTGATGGGACTGGGCTTTCTGGAGGCAGTAATGCCTAAATTAAGCTTTCGTGTCTGTGTGTTCTTGCTTTGCTGGCCTACAGCATACCATGGAGTTCCACCTTCAGCCCCCAAAGTGAGCCGTGTGTGTGTGTGTGTGTGTGTGTGTGTGTGTGTGTGTGTGCGTGTTTGTGTGTGTGTGTTCGCGCGCGCAGGTCTACTCATGCCCCAGCACATATGTGGAGGTGCAAACCACCTCCACTACTGGTCCTTGCACCCCGTTTTGTTTGAGGGTGGGTCTCCTTATTGCTCACCACTGAATATTCTAGAACAGCTGTCCCACAGGCTTCTGGGGATTCTTCCATTTCCACCTCCCATGGCCCCATAGAAGCCCTGGGACTACAAATGGACACTACCATGTCCAGGTTTGTGTGTGTTCTGGGGATTTGAACTCATGCTTGCACGGCAAACACCTTGCATATCTCTGGCCCATGAACTGAGATTTGAAATCTTGAAGAAATCATTCGAGTGAAGGGGTATCAAGAAGGAAGGCTGAGAAGTGAGGGGCCACTCACTTTACGTGCTCTGAGAGAACTGCAAGCAGAGGCTCTGGGACCTGTGTGGACGTCCCTAAGAGCTCAGGGAGGTCTATCTTGATTACCTTCGGATGGGATCCTGGTGCAGGAAAGGAAGGCAAGGCTGTTCGTGATGAGTTTCAACAGTTTAAAAACTCAATAGTTTAAAAATCCATCTTGAGCTGCAGAGACAGTACACATCTGTATTTCCAGCAATTAGAGGGGGGAGGAAGGAGAATCAGGAGTTTAAGGCCACCCTCAGACACAGGAAATCTGGACTACATGAGACCCGGTCTCAACAAACAAAAGGGAAGAAAGGAGGGAGGGAGTGGGGAGGAGGGAGGGGAGGAGGGGAGGAGGGAAGGGAAGAGGGAGGGGAGGAGGAAAGGGGGGAGAGAAGGGAGGAGGGGGGGAGGGGAGGGGGGGGGGAGGGAGGGAGGGGGAGAGGGGGGGGAGGGGGGGGGGGGGGGGGGGGGGGGGGGGGGGGGGGGGGGGGGGGGGGGGGGGGGGGGAGGGGGGGAGGGGGGGGGGGGAGGGGGGGGGGGGGGAGAGAGAGAGGGAGGGGGGGAGGGGGAGGAGGGGAGGAGGGAAGGGAAGAGGGAGGGGAGGAGGAAAGGGAAGAGAGAAGGGAGGGAGGGGAGGAGGGAAGGGAGAAGGGAGGAGGGGAGGGGAGGAGGGAAGCGGAAAGGAGGGAGGGAGGGGGAGGAGGAAGGGAGGGAGAGGAAAAGGAAGGAGGGGTGAGAAGAAGGAGGGAGGGGAGGAGGGAGGAGGAGGGGAGGGAGGGGAAGAGGGGGGGAGGAGGGAAGGGAGGAGGGAGAGGAGGAGGGAGAGGAGGAGGGGGGAGGGAAGCAGAAAGGAGGGAGGGAGGGGAGGGAGGAAGGGAGGGGGAGAGGAAGAGGGAAGGGGGGTGAGAAGAAGGAGGGAGGGAGGAGGAGGGAGGGGAAGAGGGAGGGGAGGACGGAAGGGAGGGAGGAGGGAGGGAGGAGGGGAGGTAGGGGTGGAAGGAGGAAGGGAAGATGGAAAGAATGGAAGGGAGGAAGAAGGAAGGGAAGGAGAAAGGCAGCTGCAGGAGAGTCTGGTAGCGTGGGTTTCTGTTTTGTAGGCTGTGGAATAAGGAAGTGAGCATGCCTGTACCTACCTGGCTATGAGAAGGCCAGGGCAGTTTGTGGGCTTGATATGAATGTCCGTCTGTGTGGGGAGGGAGGGGTCTGCCTGTGGTCTCTCCTGTTTTCTCTTTGTTTTTCTTCTTGTACACCTCTCCAGGGCCTTTAATCCCAGTGTTTGGGAGGCAGAGGCAGGAGCATCTCTGTGAGTTCCGAGCTACCTTGGTCTACAGAGTGAGTTCCAGGCCTGTCAGGGCTCATAGTGAAACCTCATCTCAAAAATACAAAACAAAATAAAATAGGAAAAACAAGAGAAAGTGGTATGGGGTGGGAAATGGGAAGTACACACATGAACCATTCACACATGTACACTTCAGGAGGCCCTGTCTTTACCCATTACCTCCTCTTTTAAATAAATAAATAAATAAATAAATAACACCCGAAAACACTTTCTCCTCCCTCTTCTCCTCCCAGTCCTTCCCCACTATTATCTCCCCTTTTAATGAATACGTTTTTGTTTGTTTGTTTTTAAAAAATCTTTTTAAGTTTTAAATATTTTTGAATATTTTATTCATTTATTGTTTTTATATGTATGTATAGTTTGCCTGAATGTTTGTACAATACCCACGGAGGCCAGAAGAGGGCGGATGCCTTGGAACTGAATTTTAGATGGTCGTAAGCTGCCCGTGACCTTGTCCTCTGCAAGAGTGACAGTGCAGCCAGGCTTGGTGGTGCACCCTTTAGTCCCAGCACTAGGCTGCCAGTCAAAGCCATCTGTAAGTTTCCGGCCAGCCTGGGCTACAGTGCTAGTTCCAGGCCAGCCTGGGCTACACAGTGAGATCCTGTCTCAGAAACGCAAAGACACAAAACCCCAGGAAGAGTAACAAGTGCTCTTCACGTTGCAACACCTCCCCACTCCTGTCCACCTCATTGTGAGGCAAGGTCTGCTTTGTGCTCTCTGCCCTTAACACTCCAGAGAGTTGGTTTAGGAATGCCCAGGCTTCCCGTTTCCTCCCTGCACCTTACTGTAGGACTGGTGGGACTCTGCCCAGCTCCACATCTGTTTTATTCTGAGGCTTCTGGAGATGGATGCTATCAGGTGTGAGCAGCGGGCTCTCTTCCCTGCTGAACCACCTTGCTTGCCTACTTTTAAACTTTCTACACAACTCTACTCCTTAGAGCTCTCTCTGGTTTCCTCTTTCCCTCCCTTTATCCCCAGGGGTCTGTGTGTTGCTTATCTTGGCCCTGAATGCTTGAGCTTAAGCAATGCTCCTGCCTCAGCTTCCCCAATAGTATTCAGAACTATCTGCCCATGCCGTACTGCGTGGTTTGTTGACTGCTTTTCTTCCTCCTTAACTTCCTTGTGTGTCCATTACCCACTGTAAATTCTTTGTGAATGTTTGTTGACTGTGTGTGAGACTCTATCTGGGTGTGTTTGTGTCTGTCCTCTCTCCCCCGTGTCTCCAAATCTGGTGTGTCTCTGCCTTATCTTCATGTGTCTCTCTTATTCCTATCTCTTCCGTGTGTGTGTGTGTGTGTGTGTGTGTGTGTGTGTGTGTGTGTGTTAGACCTGAGGTCAACCTCAGCTGTCATTCTTCAGAACAAAATTTACATTTGTTTGTCTGTACTCCCAGACAGCATTACTCTGTACAGCCTTGGCTGTCCTGCAACTCACTCTGCAGACCAGGCTGGTCTCGAACTCATAGAGATCCACCTGCCTCTGCATCCTGAGTGCTGGCATTAAAGGTACCCCCCAGGGCTGTTTGTTTTTAAATGACATGTATGTATGTAAGTATGCATGCATGCATGCATGTACACACGTGTGTATTTTTATTTGAGGTATAGGGTGGGGCTCATGCTACAATACACATATGAAAGTCAGAGAGAATTTGTAGGGTTGGGTTCTCTCCTACTGTGAGGGTCACAGGGATCAAACTCAGGTGTTTAGGCTCGGTGGCATACACCTCTGTTCACTGAGCCATCTTAATGGCTCAGCCTTGGTCTTTTGAGACAAGGTCTCCCATCTTTAACCTTGAACTCACTGACTGGTCTGGTCTGGCTGGGCCAGTGAGCCCAGGGATCCACCTGTCTCTACATTCCTAGCCCCTCTGTGTCTCTTTAGTGGCTGTCTGACTGGTTGTGTCTCCCTGGGACCATAGAATCTTGATAGCAGTGGACAATGTGGAGATGAGATTAGAACTCAGCACTCTCCAGGCCTCCCAAGCAGGATGCAGTGTGTGAAGAAGTCAGACCTGAGCCCAAGACAGGTAGACGCTCAGGATGTCTGGTCGCCCCTCCCAGGGCTCCTGTCCACCCCGTGCCCCTCACTCTTGCCTCCCACCATCCCGAGGCTGCCCAGCACCAGCTCCGGGATGGAACAGCTGTCTGGCTTCAGCCTCTGAGGCTCATTTTGAACAAGTGAGATGATTGCAGGGAACGATGGGAGGAGGGAGAGGGGAGAAGGGAAGGGGAGGAGGGAGAGGGGAGAAGGGAGAGGGGAGGAGGGTGACGGGGCCAAAGAGGAATCAGCTTGATTATCACTGCTGCTGCTGCTACTGCTGCTGCTGCGGGAGGGAGGGAGGGAGGGCGGGTAGCAGGTGGGGTGGCGTGTGCCCAGGAGATGAGAAGGCCAGGCAAGCGAGGCAGGAAAAGGCAGGGGGACATTTGTCTGCCCATACTGCCAGTCCATCTGTCCCTACTTCTGGTCCTCCCTCTTGTGCAGTTTTCCTGACTGTGTCTCTCCCTGTGATTCGAAGAGGACTCTGTCTCTACCAGTCCCCACCTTCCTACTGACATTTCTCTCTACCTGCATTTCTGCATATCTCTGAGCCTGACCACCCCCCTCACTCCCCGCCTGGCCCCAGACACCACTGTTCTTACCAGAAGCAGGGCCAAGATGCAAGGCAGCTCCTTCTCCTTATTTTTGCGATACTCCAGCATGCAGACACATAGACAGCACGATTTCCCAGGAAACCGATGAACCATGACCTTCAATACAGGGGTATTTGCAGAGATATCTCAATTAGGACTAATTAATTAAGCGAGCCACTTGGCCTGCCCTCTCCCCAACCCTGCAGTCCTCTCAGTCTCCCAGGAGGAACCAGCCAGTGAGTGCTTGGCAGAGAGTCCAGCTCTGACTGCTTGGATGTCTGGTTTATCACAGCCTGCTCCTGGCTACCTCATCAGTCCAGCCAGAAAGACACGCAGGCACAGGCCTTTAATCCTTGCACCGAGGAGGCAGAGGCAGGAAGGATTTCAGTGAGTTCCAGGTCAGCCGGGGTTACCCCATGAGACCCTGTCTAAAAAATAAAAACAGAAAGGCAAAGTGGCCATGGGAGGATGCCTGACCCACCCATCCCCAGAGAACATGGAAGTGAAATACGATGTCGCCTGGCTAGCACGAGGCTCCAGGACACGTTGAAGTGTTCGGAGCGTGCCACTCCCTCAGGGAATGTCTGTGTATCTCCAGGCGTGTCGGTGCGCTGAGACACAGCTGAGTATGGATGCAACTCGGTGAGGTGGTCATGCTCTGTGGAGTCCTTGTGCTGCTCTGAGACAGGGTCACGTGCAACCTTGGGTCTGCAGCTGCCTGCAACCAAAGAGGAGCTTGAATTCCAGCCTCTGGCTCTGGAGTAGCTAAGATGACAGCCTGGGCCCCTACCTCACCATCCCATTTTAGGTGATGCTGGGGATCGAACCCAGGGCCTCTGCTATGTTAGGCCAATCTTTTATCCACTGCGTCATACCACCAGCTAGCTGTGTATCCCTGTGCTTGCCGGTAAAGTATTCTACCAAGGGTATAACAGGGCAGGCAGAGACATGGCTTCTAGAAGGTCCAGCAAGGGAAGGCAACTAACACACTGGATAAATCTCATACCACAAACCCTGCCCTGCCTCACTGTGAGTCAAAAGGACTGAGCTGCAATTGTTTTCTGTTTTTCTTGTGTGTGTTGTATATGCCTGTCCCCCACCCTCTCTCTCTCTCTCTCTCTCTCTCTCTCTCTCTCTCTCTCTCTCTCTGTGTGTGTGTGTGTGTGTGTGTGTGTGTGTGTGTGTGTGTGGGACAAAGGACAACTTCCAGGAGTTGGGCTCTCCCCATCTACCATGTAGGTCCCAGGGCTTCAACTCAGGGCATCAGGAAAGTGCCTTTACCCACTGAGCTATCCACCAGCCAGCTTTAGGTAACTTTTTGTTGTTGTTTTTGGTTTTTCAAGGCAGGGTTTCTCAGTGTAGCCCTGGCTGACCTGAAACTCACTCTGTAGACCACGCTGGCCTTGAACTCACAGAGATCCTCCTGCCTCTGCCTCCTGTGTGCTGGGGTTAAAGGCACACGCTACCACCACCCTTTAGGTAACTTCTTAACACAATGTCTGCCTCTGTCTTTGCACTGCACACACAAGACTTACAAGAACAGAGAGTGTATATCCCTTCTCAATGCTAATTCCTAGCTATACAGAGCCTTTAGAATGATTAGGGCTCTTGGGATTGGATGGAGGAAGTGACTATGTCTTCAGTTAAGACAACTAACTGATGACACAAGCCTTGATGTGAGGACCAAAGATGTCACTCAGCCCTTACTATAACAAATGGGGCGCAGAACTCAGTCTGGAGCCACCATGTATCCCAGGGTGTGGCTGTTAGCTCAATAACTGGGTAATTTGGGGACTGTAGCAATTCTTTTACCCCCATATTCATATCTCTCTCTCTCTCTCTCTCTCTGTGATACATGTGCAGATTGTATGTGTCGGGGTGCACATGGGTGCAGGCACATGAAGAGGCTTGGAATTGATGTCAGGAATCATCCTCCATCAATTATATCCATTGAGGCAGGGTCTCTTAATCAAACCCAGAGCTCATTGATAATGGCTGGTCTTGCTAGCCAGCCTACTTTGAGGATCCTGTCTCTGGTTTCCAAGGCTGGAATTACAGGTGGGCTGCCACACCCATGCAGCATTTAGGTGGGTTCTGGGGATCCTAACTCCAGTCCTAACACTTGGTATTGAGCACTTTAATGGCTGAGCCATTATGAATCATTCTCCATGTTATCCAGGTCTACTGATCATCTCCTCTTGAGGCATGTGGTCAGGGGAACTGGTGTTGGAGAGCATGTTCTCCGGCTATTCCAATAGTGACTGCACTGCTCTGCTAATGAGCTAGCTGGAGACCCAAGAGGTCCGGTGACACTGTGTCTACAGGTGTCATTTCCCACCGTGAGTGTATGGGAACCGTCTCTCAATCATGGAAATGCAACCAAATAAACCCCTTCTCCCCAAGTTCATTTGGCCGGTTTTGTTATCACTCAGGTCAGGAGCATGGAGAGCTGAGTTCTGCAGCCTTGCGATCTCAGTATCGGGGGATGGTGGAGGAAGATGAAGACTTGAAGGCCAGCCTCAGCTACATAGCAAGTTCCAAAGGCTGGGGCTGGTGATGTGGCTCACTTGACAGAGCACTTGTCTAGCATGCACCAGACCCTGGGCTCCATCCCCAGCATTGGATAAACTGACTGTGGCAGCACACACCTGAGACCCCAGCATGTAAAAGGATCGGGAGTTCAAGGTCAGCCTCAGCTACATATGGAGTTTGAGGCCAGTTAGAGCTACAGAGCCCCAGTCTCAACTCCTCCCTCAATGCATTTTCTATTTACAGTGTGTTTATCTGGCTGCAACATATGTCAAGGAGCGTCTGAGAATAGGAGGTTCATGAAGAAAAGGAAAGCTCACAGCCACAGAGAATTACATGCAGTCATATATCATCATACACATCCACTAGCACAAACATGATTTATCTTGGAGTCATGCTGTTCTGCACGTGTGTCCAGCACTGCTCATGATGTGTCCACTGTTGCAGATATGTCTGGAATGAGTCATGGTATATCCAAGCTGTGACTGGAGAGGTAACTCAGGCGGCCATGCAGCTCCTCCTGACCTGTTCCCAACTGTCCTTTGCAGGCCCCTCATCTCCATGCCTTTCTTCTAGCTTGTCTATAGCTCTGGGTTTCTGCAGCTTCCAATCCCTGTGGATCTTCAGCTCCATAGCCCTGCAGCTTACCTGTGTGTGCTAGAGTATGTGGGACATATGTGTAGAACCCAGTGGTCAAGTCAGGTGCCTTTCTCTATCAATCTCCATATCATCATCATGATGTCATCATCGTCATTGTCGTCATCATCATCACCATCATTATATTGCATCATCATCACATCATTGTCGGCATCATGATGTCATCATTATACCACCACCACCACCACCACCACTACCACCACCACCACCACCATCATCACCACCATCATCATGACAAGGTTTTCATATGTAGCTCTGGATGACCTAGAAATCACTATGTAGACCAGACTGGTCTCGGATACACCTGTTTCTGCCTTCTGACACTGGGTCAAGTTGTGGGCCACCATGGCCAGGTCTACCTTATTTTCTGAGACAGAGTCTCTCAGTGAACTTAGAGCTCATCTTTTGACTCGGCTGACCATCTAGGGAGCCCCAGGACCACGCTGTCTCTGCCTCCCCATCATTAAGGTTACAAATGCACATCTCCACATCTGGCTTTTACATGGGTGCTGGGAATTTGACTTCATCACCTCATGATTGCACGGTCAGCACTTTTCCCCCCCAGTCTGCAGCTTTAACTGTCTTGACTCTGCACCCCAAGTTCCTCTCCTTACCCTGGTACCTTGGGACATATATTGGCTGGTTTTTTTCTTGCTGGGACCACATGCCCACTAAGAAGCAATTTCTGGGAAATTGGTGCTTATTTTCTGTCTTTCTGTCATGTGACAAAATGCGCTAAGAAAGGCAACTTGAGGGAGAAGGGTTTCTTCTGACTCACAGTTCCTGTGTGCAATCCTTCATAATGGGGTTGGAAGCAGCTGGTCACATAGCGCCCAGAGCTAGGAGGCAAACGGTGATGAGTGATCAAACCTCCCTCTCCACTCTCACACGCCAGAATCGCAGCCTGGAAATGGCCCCACACAGCGAGCAGCGTCTTGCCACCACCACACTGCCATCGCAATAATCTCACACAGACATGCTCAGAGGCTTTTCTCCCAGAAGATTCTAAGCCGTGTCAGCTTGACCATTATTGTTAGTCATCAAGAGGCTTGTTTGTGCTTCACGTTTGGGGGTGTAGAGCATGGTGGGGAAGGCATGGCTGTAGGAGACCGTGGTGGCAGGTCATACTGAATCCCTGAAGTAAGAAAGCAGACATTGATCCTAAAATCTCAAAGTCTGGGTTGGAGAGATAGCTCACTCAGTATACAGCTGGGTACACATGTGTGAGGGCCCATGTCAAATGCCAGGTGTGGGTTGTTCGTGTGTGTAGTCCCAGTGCTGGGAAAGCAGGGGAGCTCCTTTGGCTTGCTAGCTAAACTAGGCGAGCTTAGCCTGTCTTGTGAGTCCTAGGCTGGTGGCTGGTGAGAGAGGCACTGTCTCCCCAAATCAAGGTAGATGGCTCCTAAGAAACAACACCTGAAGCTGACCTCTGGCTTCTACGTACTCAAGCACACACGTATACCCACATGCACACGTGTGTACACATGAGAAATCTCAAGGCCTGTTCCCAGTGACCACTTCCTCCACTGATGCTTCATCTCCTCACCCTTCCCACACAGCACTGCCTCCTGGGACCACGGGTTCAAGTGTGTGAACCTCTGGGAACTACTCCACACTGAAACCACATGGGGTGTCTGTCTCCTACCAGCTAGCAGAGACTGGAGCCCCGGGGATTTAGAAGTGCCTGTTCCCCAGGTCTCCTCACAGGTCAGAGCATCCCCTTGGGGAGTGGCGCTGAGGTAGAGGCAGTGACAGTACTCACTCTTGTGTTCTGTGACTGAGTGTCTGGAACCACAGGCTCTGTTACGGAAGCCCCAGGCAGGGCCAACAGGATGGCTCAGTGGAGAGAGGTGTTTGAAAGCTGACTTTGATCTCTGGGATCCACATGGTGAAAGAATCAACTCTCAGAGGTGTTCTCTGACCTCCATACACATGCTGTGGCACTCATGCATGCACGTGCACACACGAGCATGCATACGTACAGAAAGACATCATGCACACCATAAAAATAAATAAGATATTTAAAAGTAATAAACATAAACCAGGGAGAAGTCTTGGGGGGATAAAATTGAGGTATGGAGGTGCACAGCTACCATCACTGCATAGAGAAGTGGAGACAGGAGGATCAGGAATTCAAGGCCATCCTAGGGTACTCAGTCAGAGGGGGGGTCTCATGGACTGGAGAGATGGCTCAGTGGTTAAGAGCATTAACTGCTCTTCCAGAGGTGCTGAGTTCAAATCCCAGCAACCACATGGTGGCTCACAACCATCTGTAATGAGATCTGATGCCCTCTTCTGTTGTGTCTGAAGACAGCGACAGTGTACTTATATATAATAATTAAATAAATATTAAAAAAGAGGGGGCTCATAATTTTTAAGGAAAGAATGATCTTTAGATAACCATGCTGGGAAATGAAATGGCCTTGCCTTCACTCATCCTGGAACACAGCAGCCATTTGTGGGGGATGCTCATCTGAGAGGCCCTGGGCCCTGGGCCCTGGGCATGTGAAGGGTGGGCTCCATACGTGACAGGATGCTGAGAAACTAGGGTACTGTGACTATGGAGTCACTTGGATCCATGTTGTGAGATAGGCCAAACTCTGATCAGACAACAACCTGAAAGACAACCCTGGGGTCTATAGATGATCCAAAGTTGACTGCCAGATTCTAGTCAAGCACAAACCACGTGTACATAAAGGGTAAGCATGCATCGAAGGCTAGACCCCAGACCCTTGCAACTTAAACTAGAAACAAACTCATTTCAACAGATCAGAGGAGTGCTGTAGACTCCAGAGGAAGGAGCCCCGCCCAGATTCTGAAATACAACAGGGGGTAACTGAGAATTGGCATAAACTAGGGTTAACCTGAGTCTTGAGATAGCCCATGGTTGAAACTGAGCTCTGCCTACAGCAGATTAGAACCAAGTGCTGAGGTAGACCAGATGTTCTAGCTGCTTTTCTATTGCTGTGATAATATACATTGGCCAAATGAACTTGAAGAAGAAGGGTTTATTTGATTTATACTTCCAGGTCACAGTTCATCATTGAGAGAAGTTAGGGCAAGGATTCAAGCAAGGACTTGAAGCAGATATGAGGGGAATGCTGCTACCTGGCTAACTTGAAGGTTTTGCCCAGGCCCACCCACCAGTGATGGCACTGCCCACAGTAGGCAGAATTCACTCTATTTCTTTCTTTCTTTCTTTCTTTCTTTCTTTCTTTCTTTCTTTCTTTCTTTCTTTCTTCTCTCTCTCTCTCCTCCCTTCCTTCCTTCCTCTCTCTCTCTCTTCCTTCCTTCCTTCCTTCCTTCCTTTCTTTTTGTGTTTTTGTTGTTTTGCTTTGTTTTGTAGCCTTGACTATTCTAGAACTCACTGTGTAACTCACAGAGATCCTCTGTCTTCTAAGTGCTGGGATCAGAGGTGTGTTCCATTGTGCCTGGCTGGGCTGTACTGTCTTACATCAACATCAATCTAGATAGTCCCTACAGACATTTCCACAGGCAGGCTGAGCTCTGTCCAGTGACCCAAGGCTGTGCCAAGATGAGTTAAGTGTAGCTAAAACATGAGGCTAACCCTCCTCTAAACCAGAAAAGGTATTCATTGGGGAAACTGATGGGGCCCCTGTGTTCTCTCCCTAGTTGTTGACCAACTGTTGAGAGTCTGGATTTTTAAACTGTTTTTGTTGTTGTTTGTTTGTTTTGGGTCTTTGAGATAGGACCTCACATCGTCCAGTCTATCACACTCTCTATGTAGCCGAGGTTGGCCTTGAGCTCCATATCCTTCTACCTCCACCTCCACTTCCCAAGTGCTGGGATGACAGTCTGGCTTGGAACCACATTATACTACAACACACACACACACACACACACACACACACACACACACACACACTCCTGGAGGCAAGAGGATATGGAGCTCAAGGCCAGACTAGGCTACATAATTTGGATATAAAATGCCCCCCAAAGATTTGTGTGTTAAAGGCTTGTTCCCCAGCAGATGGGGCTACTGAGTGATCACTGGATGGTGAAGGTGCTAACCCCACCCCCGGATGTGTTTATAGCTGACTGGGTTGTTAGTAGGTGGGCCTGCATGAAGGAAGTAGGCCAGTGGGGTCTTGTTTAGAAGTGGATCTCCTGTGTCTGGTGCCTTCCTCTCTTTCTCTGATTTCTGGTTGCCATTAAGTGAGTAGCTTTTCTGTGGCACACATTCCTTCCCACGGCCATGTTTGATCTTATCTCAGACCCAAAGCAATGGGCTGAAAGCTCTGAAGCCACGAAGCAAAACAATCTTTCCTCTTCTAATTGATTTTCTTTTAGTGTGTGTGTGTGTGTGTGTGTGTGTGTGTGTGACTATGTGTTTGAGTGTGTGTGAGTGAGTTGCGAGAGTATGTGTGTGAGTGCGTATTGTGTGCATGTTGAGTGTGTGTTGTGTGAGTGTTGTATGAGAGTGTATTGTGAGTGTGTGTAGGTATGAGTGTGTGTGAATGGGTGTGTTGTGTATGTGTGAGTGTAAGTGTGAATGTGTATATGTATATGTATATGTGAGTTTATGAGTGCATGTGTTTTGTGTGTGAGTGTGTGTTGTGTGTGAGTGTGTGTGAGTTGTGTGTGAGTGCATGAGTTTGTATGTGAGCTAGTGTGTTTGGTGTGTATGTGTGTGAATGAGTGTGTGAGCATGTGAGTGTGTGTGGATGTGACTGTGTGAGCATGTGGTGTGAATGTGTGTGAGTCTTGTGAGTGTGTAGATGTGCATGTGTAAATGTGACTGTGCGTGTATAAGTGCATGCATGTGTGTATGTGTGTGTGAATGAGTATGTGAATGTGAGTGTGTGAGTATTTGGATGTGTGTGAGTGTGTGAATGTGAGTGTGTGAGTGTGTGAGTGTGTGGATGTGAGAGTGTGAATGTGTGAATGTGTATGTGAGTATATGTATGTGAGTATGGGGATGTGAGTGTGTGAGCGTGTGTGTGTGTTAGTCTTGTGAGTCTATAGATGTGTATGTGTGAATATGACTGTGTGTGTAAGTGCACTCACGTGTGTGTGTGTATGTGTGTGAATGAGTATGTGAATGTGAGGGTGTGAGTATGTGGATGTGTGTGGTGTGTGAGTATGTGTGTGGTGTGTGTGGATGTGGTGTGTGGTGTGTGTGGATGTGGGTGTGTGGATGTGGGTGTGTGGATGTGAGGTGTGTGAGTCTAATGTGTGTGTGTTCTGATCTCTTACATGGGCCATGACACATGCACGACAGAGGGCATAGGACAACATCGGCTGTCGGTCCTTGCCTTCCACCTTTTTGAGACAGGGCCTCCATTTTGTTGTTCACCATTTATGTCAGGGTGGATGGGATTCTCTGTCTCACTGTAGAAGCAATTGGATTACAGATATACAGCACTGTGTCCAGCTTTATGTAGGCTCTGGAGATTTGAACTCAGGTCCTCATGCTTGCATGGCATGCGCTGTACCACTGAACATCACAGCCCAATTTCTCAGCTTTTGAAAGTTTCTTCTACAACTCATGTCTTCAGGCACAGCATTGGCTGAAAGAAAGCACATGGCCATGGTGGGGAAGCGTATCCTATCAAACATCCAAGAAGAAAAGATTTGAATATATTTTGAAAATGTTGTACTTATTTATGTGGGAGGCAAGCATACCATTGGTGTGCATGTGGAAGCAGAGGAGAGTCTTGTGGGGGTCAGTTCTCTCCTTCCTCCATGTGGGTCCTGAGAAGACACTCAGACCAGCCTGCTTTGGAGCAAGCGCCTTTACCCACTGAGCCATCTCACTGGTCCTGGGACTGGATATTTGCCATAAATTTAGTGTCTCTCTTACACATGCATGGTGACATTATACATTTACATACATACACATACATACACATACGCTTTACTTCTTCATAGGTTTTATTCTGTGTTTCTGCACACACATGGTGTGTGTGTGTGTGTGTGTGTGTGTGTGTGTGCTCACGCACAGCTAGACTCCATGTAAAGAGGTCAGAGAACAACCTGGGGGAATCGGTTCTCTTCTCCCACCTTGTAGATCTGAAGAATTGAACTCTGCTTTAGGGCTTGGCCACAAGCACCATTTCCCCTCTTGAGCCACGCTGCTGGGCCGCCTTCCCAGTCTTATCGCCCCTTTCTTCCCAACAACGGGAGGAAGCTGGGAGTCTCACATACCTTCTTGAGTGGACTCCCTGTTCGTCTGTAGCCAGGGATCCGAGAGTAGCAAGATTCCACCCAGAGCCTCAGCTAGAGCTGAGAAGCAGGGTGGACACCTTCTCTGCCCCAGAGTGGGCGGTATTTTTCCACAGTCACCAGGGAAGAATAAAACCAGACGCTGGAAGAACTCCATCCTGGCCGCCAGCCTTCTCCATCTCGCCAGCTGCGGCTTGGAAGGAAAGCCTGGAAGAGAGAGAACAAACCCAAAGGGACCCCCGTTCTCCCCACTGACTCACCCGCCTGATGCCACCAGGGACCCTCTCCTTGCCCTCTATTGGCCAGCCCCCCTTCCTCCCAACTACTCAGATATTCCAAGGCAGGAAACTCATGAATATTTATAAGGGCCTGGCAGTGAGGGAGATAAAAAAAAAAACATTTGAAATTTATGAAGCTGGATCTATCTATAAATAACAGGCCGTGGCTGATGGGGTACCTCCCTCACCCACTGAGGGCTTCAAGTTCAGTACCAGATCTAGTGGAGTCTCACAGAGCTGTCCCTCTACGAACACATGTGTGCACAGACATACAGAGCTTCACTGTGAATACACAGTTCTGTAGGCATGTATGTGTGATGTATACACATGTGTGTATAGGAGTGCACACACCCATGTCCACACAGAAGCCAGAGAACACTGGGATCCTGCTCCACCACTCTCTAGCTTACTCCTTGAGACAAGGTCTTTCGCTGAAATGAGCCAGGCTGGCAGCAGCACCCCCACCCCACACCTAGGTCTTCGGGTCTCTGCCTCCCACAGTGCTGGGGTTACAGGAACCCAATGTTTACATGGACGCTTGGGATTCGAACTCAGGTCCTTGCGCTTGCCCCAGCCCTGACCCTCACATCCCTCCCCTTGACCTTGGGACACACAACTTATCGTTCATGGCACACACGTTCACACCCGCGTGAAGAAAGAGACATGCATTCACACCCGCCAAGGTCTGCCTCGCTTGCACATACTCATACAAACACCGAGCTGTTCAGCGTGGACCAGAATCCGTCTAAGCCGTCTTCTCTGTTCACACTTGGACAAAGGCAGCCACACACACTTACACACTGGCATGAATTGTAGAAAGGCCACACCCCAGCTCATGAACCCCTTCCTGACTCATGACTGAAACCCACAGTCCCTTTTCTGGGCCTCAGTTTTCCCATCTGAGTAAAGGACATGCTGAGAATGTTGTCTTTTGCAAGTGATGTTTGGATTGTGTGGGGGGGGTGGTGGAGAGAATGAAGCAATTGAGGAAGACCTCTCTCCTCCCTCACATGAGTGTGGGGGTGGGGCACTTTGGAATACAAATTGCATTAGAGAGTCCTCCCTCTAGATGATCACGGGTGGGCGCTCACACTAGCCATCTGTCACGTGCTGTCTGTGGAGCTGATGATGTCTTCCAGTCTTCTCCAGAGTGCGATGCTTCTCAACCAAGGCCGGGGATACGGAGGTTACAGCTGTACGGTGGGCATATCTCATCCGCATGGGGTTCAGGGAGAACCTCAAGAGCAGCTCCTGTACTCCCTGAGCATTACCAGTGAGGTCACAGGGCCACTAAACATTTGTGCAACTCCAGCATGGTTGTCTGACACTAGTCCTTGTTCTCAGTTCCCTGGGGCTGAAAATCAGGCCAACTTGGCATTGACCGTCCCATGACACAGCTGTGGGCCCTTTTGGATTCATTAGCTCACTGCTGGAGACTCAGTCCTCTGCCTCCCTGATCCTGCCTGGAAATTTCAAAATGGATCCTTGAGGAAGACGTTGACCTGAACAAACACAGAGCTCACTCAGTTCTCTTGACACTGATGGGAAGCATTGCCACTGTTCTTGCTTTGCAAACGGGGAAAGTGTGGCTCAGAGAGGTTAAATCATTTGCCCAAGGTCACATAGCCAGAAAGTGGAGGAGCCAAGATTTGAACTCAAGTCAGCTGACTCTGGTATGTGGCTGAGAATTTGAGGACAGCTCAACCTATACGCATAGGGAGATCCTACCTCAAAAAGCACGGGAGTGGGGTAGTTCGTACACTTTAAGAGGAGAGAGGAAGAAGAGACGGCTGACAGCAGGACAGACAGATGGAGGGAGAGGAAGGAAGGGCCAGTGAAGTCTTAAGAAACAGGCATGTGCTTGATTCCTTTGTGCTCCCATGGTCTACCAGCCATGAGGTCATGAGTTCAAATCCCCAGGACCCACATAAAGACAGCCACACTAGCAAGGATCTTTAATGCCAGTGCTCTCTCGTAGAGGTGGGGGCAGGGACAGGAGAATCCCTGGAAGATTATGGACAGCTAGCCTGGCGTATGCAGGGATGAACACCCAGAGAGACCCTCACCTGACCTAGGGAATGAGAGGGTTTTCCTGGAAGCGGTGACTTTTTCTTTAAGCGTGGGGGGATTCGTGGAACTAGGATGGTTTAGGGCCAGATGGGGGAGGGCAGCCCAGGAGAGACGCAGCCTGTCAGAGTTCCCCAGCCCTGTGCTCTTAGCCCTAGCTCTGACGCTTAACAGAGAAGCAAACAGCCTGGCTGTTCTCAGGTTCTCTTTTCTGGAAACACTATACAGATATTTATCTGTCATCTACCAGGTTCTAAGGAGCGATTTAGACACAGAGATGGTGGAGACAGATGTTCTTGTCCTTGGCCACTTCCCTCCTGATTAGTTGCATTACCTTCTCATGGCTTATAATGAAATGCCTGAGGTTGGATGACTTCATAAAGCAGAAAGGTTTAGCACACAGTGTAACAAGTTCAAGGGTATGGGTTTGGTATCAGACAGGCTCGAATAAGGACTTTGTGGTGGGAACTATTATAAACACGTATGTGCTACCATGTGCTCCCAGCCCCTCACTGGAGGATTCTAAGGCAGAGGGGCTGTACCACTGAGCCACACTCCCACTTCTAAGCTCACTGTTACAACCGTGTGTAGAGAATAAACAGGAGAGGGTCCTCTCCTCAGAATGACCATACTCCCTGGTAAGGGGTTGGGGGGCTGGGAGACTGGTCTTAATGACCTATTCCTAGCCCCCTCTCTTATAGGACCCACCACCCTCTGAGATTGCCATACTGGGAACCCAGAAATGTTTAGGGAGAAGCCACATCTGAGCTGGAGCATGGTCCACCTATCACACTGGCCAACCACTGTGATCATAAGCTTTCCATCATGACGAGGGTCTGCAAGAAGGAGATGAGAAGGTCTGGGGCTACTGAGATGGTGGAAGGAGAGAAGCAGAGTTGCAAGCTTGTCCTCTGATCTCCACAGGCAACGTGGGAATGTGTGACCACACCTATGGACAGTGTGTGCGTGCGTGCACACAGCAAGCAAACAGTTTTTAAGGTCCGCTTTCAGGGAGCAATTATGGAGGACTTCTCAGTGGTGGTGACTTTTCTACCTCATTCTTCACTATGGACCTGGAAATATGGGTAAGCAGCTAAGAGTGCTTGCTGCTTCTGCCAAGGACCCAAGTCTGGTTTCCAGCACCTAAAACTGCCTATAACATTAGTTCTGATGTACCTCACACCCCTTCTGGTCTCCATAGGCACCTGCACTCATGTGGCACACACACACACACACACACACACACACACACACACACACACCTATAAGTAAAGAGGAAATGTATTTAAAGAGAACTGTGGGTGTGGTGACTCACATCTTTAATCCCAGCACTGGGAGAGCAGAGACAGGCAGAGCTCTGAGTTTGAGGCTAGCCTGGTCTACAGAGAGAGTTCTAAGACAGCCAGGGATGCAAAGAAAGACAACATCTTAAAAACAACCACTAAATAGATAAATAACAAAGAAATAACAAAATGGAACATTATCCTTTCTCCTCCTTGTTTTAGAGATGAACTGGGGCTGTGAACAACAGTGAACATCCCACCATGATTAGTTTGGTTTAGGTGACTGTGGAGAGCAGGAATCTGGCCCTGAGTGCTGGTTAGATATCTGGTGTCCATGCCAGACCTGTACTGCTCTGTAGGATAGACCTGTGAAAACTACATTTCCCAAGTGTCTTTGCTCCATAGATTTCTGCTTGCTTCTGGCAAATAGAAAGCTGCAGAGGGTGCTTGCAGACTGGAGAAAGGGGAACAGAGAGGGCTTCTGGTGACCCTTCCTTCTCCCCATTTCCCATCTTCCACTTCCAAGCAACCTACATGGGGGTTCCAATTTTTGCACTCTGTCCACACCATCTGCCTTAGGGTAACCGTTGCTGTGACGAAGCTCTATGATCAAAGCAAGTGGGGAGGGAAGGGTTATTTCAGCCTATTCCACACATCAGTTCATCATCACAGGAAGTCAGGTCAGGAACTCAAACAGGACAGGATCCTGGAGGCAGGAGCTGCTGTAGAGGCCAGGGTATGACCCCACCCACAACGGGCTGGGCCCTCCCACATCAATCACTATTTGAGTTAAGTGCCCTACAGGTTTGCCTACAGCCCGTCTTATAAAAGCATCAACCAATCTTTCTCCTTTTTAAAAATTTTATTTATTTATTTATTTATTTATTTATTTATTTATTTAGTACAGTGTTCTGCCTGAATGTTTCCCTGCACACCAGAAGAGGGCACAAGACCTCATTATAGCTGGCTATGAGCCACCATGCCAGGAATTGAATTCAGACCTCTAGAAGAGCAGCCAATGCTCTTAGCTCAGAAGCCACGTCCCCAGAACTAGAAGAATTTTCTTAACTGAAGGGCCCTCGTCGCAGATGACTTTAGCTTGTGTCAGGTTGACATAAAACTATCCAGCACAGCATACTTTCCCTGCCAAAGCTTGGGGTGGTAGCTGGGTTTTTGTTGTTGTTGTTGTTGTTGTTGTTGTTGTTGTTTTAAAAATTAATGTTGTTATTTTCTGTGCGTGGGTGTGCATCTGTGTGTGAGAATGTGCGGTGGGGTGCCAACAGAGGCTAGAGGAGGGCGCTGTGTCCCTGGAGCTGCAGTTACAGGCAGTTGTGTAGCTATGAGTGTGGGTGCTGGGAACTGAGCACAGGTCCTCTGCAAGAGCCCTGAGTACTGACCGCCAAGCCAGGACTCCAGCCCCTGGCGACATCTGACAGTTGCCAATCCTCTTCAACCATCTGTCTCCTCATCTTCAAGCCCCTCCCAGCGCCACTGCTGTTCCTTCTCCAGTCTGGGAGGGCCCAGCAGGCTCTGCCATTGAGACTTCCCTCTAAGGCACAGTCTAGCATCCCGCCCCCAGCAGTGGAGACTAAGATGTACCAATAGCTCCGTCTTACAAACGGGGAAACTGAGGCACCATGAGGTTCAAGTCACTCGCCCGAAGTAACAGGGCTAGAGAGCAGCACTATGCTAAGTGCTTCGCCGCGCACTGGGCAAGGCGTGCCTCTGGCAATCACCACTTGCAAAACTGGTCTTCCGAATGCTGAGGCTGGAGGTGCCCGTCAGAGCTCCTTCAGCGGGCTGGACACAGGTGCAGCCGGCCACAATGCCTGCTGATTGAAGGCCCTTCTGAGCTCAGCCACCTGGCAAGACAATGACAGGCCCCTGCTGACTGTCACCCGCAAAGGAGCAGAGGGGCAAAGGGCTTCTCTGCCTGCCTGCGAGCAGCTGCGCCCCAGCTCTGCCAGGATCGATCTTCCCTTCAAGTGGCCCATTCTTATTAACAAAGGGCTCAGTGACCCAGGTGGCCGTCACCGCCCACTCTCCTGCAAGTGCGTTCTGTCTTTGTGCAGTTTTCTCTGGGTCCAGGGGATGGAACCTAAGGCCTCACGCACGCTAGGCAAATGCTGGGCCACAGCTTTCGACCTTGGACATGAATTTCTTTGGGAAACCTGGGAATATCCGAAGGATGCATGGGATTCCATGTTATTTCTCTGGCTGCCTCTGCTCAGTTCAATTATGAAATAAACTGTGCGCACCTCTCCCGGAAGCACATGTCTTAACTCCAGTGTCTCAGAGTCTGGCTGTGTGTGGAGAGAGAGCCTTCAGAAGGGAGCTGATGCAGGCGCCAAAGCCAGTCAACCAAGAGCAGCTCAAAAATAATTGATAACGAGCTGGGTAGAGTGGTGATGCTTGTAACCCCAGTGCTTGGGAGGCTGAAACAGGAGGATTGTCATGAGTTCGAGACCAGCCTGGCCTACATAATGAGTTCAGGGTTAGTGTGGTGTGGTGGTGGTGGTGATGATGGTGCGGATCGGCGGCTAACCCAACTACCCATCTGATTTTTGCCTTTTCATCTTCCCCAACTGTAAAATTAAATAAACATCTGTTTTCTTTATAAATTAACCAGCCTCAGGCATCCTGTTACAGTAATAGAAGTGATGACTACACAAACCTCTTGCACAGAGAGAATGGAACAGAGGGAAAATTAGATTTGGAGGCAAAATGGAGAACGTTCTAGCTCACCTCCCAGACCCCACCCCCACACTCACCCCTAGTTTAATCTTCAGCCTCTCATTTACAGCTTTTGAAATGCTCTACCAGGGCAGAACCTTTAGGAAGGCAAGGACCTCAGTCATGGCTGCATTCCTGGAGCCTGGTCTGCACAGTACCCAGGGCGTAGCAGATGCTTAGTGAACGCTGCTGGGAGGAGCAGGTGCTCTGTGCCTACCTGGCCCTTGGTGCGGTTCCCTCTGCCAGGAACCAGTCCTTCCTACCCCACGGCCTCCTACTCATCCGCTCGCTCGTTCTGTTCAGTTACTGCGGCTTCTGTCCTGCACCAGCCTTGCTCAGTCAGCTTTCCTCACACAGCCCTTGTCACGCCCTTTTATAATTGCCTCCTCACTTGTCTCTTTTTTGGCTCGTGTGTGAATTTGGGGAGCTTGGGAGCCGCTGTCCTAGCCCCCTTTGTGAAGAAAACAGCTTCGGGCGTCTCAAGAGCTCTCTCTGAACTGTGACTTTAAGCACTCAGAATACATTAGCTCCCTGCATCCGCAAACCATCAACTGTGCTGTCACCAGCTTCCCTGTTTGGGAAATGAGGAGCCCGAGGCTCACAGACAGTAAACAACTCGCTCACTTTTGGTCTCACAGAGCCTAGGCTGGGGCCTGCGAGATGGCTCAGTAAAGGCCCTTACCGCCAAGCCCATACGGGCGAAAGGGCACAACTGACCACAGAAAGTTGTCCTCTGACCTCTACAAGCTTACCATGACATAACATGTGCACACACACACACACACACACACACATACACACACACACACACAAAGTGTAGTTGGAAAAAAAGTTCTGACTGTGTAACACCTCCCCCCCCATTTTAGTACTGCAGGTCACCCCCCCCACTAGTATTTATTTATATACTTGTTTATGTTGGATCTCTCTATGTAGCCTGAAGCTCTCTTTGTAGACCAGGCCAACCGCCAACTCATAGAGACCCCGTTTGCCTTTACCTACTGAGTGCTGGGATTCAAGACATGTGCCACCCTGCTGGGCCTATCCTGTGTGCCACACTGCACGGGGAAGCTTCTGTTTGCTTGTATGGAGACCAAGTCTTTCTATAGTGCCTAGGCTGCTCTTGGACTCTGGATCACCTCACCTCTGCCTTCCATGTCCCAGGATCATAGGGTCTCCTGTCATGTCATCAGGTAAATCGTCACAGGCCCCAGCTTATTCAGAGACCATGAGACCGGGGCTATTCTAAGCTCCCTGGTTACAGCTGGACTACTGAGGTCCAGAGTGGTGAAGTTACTACCAGTCCAACAGCACATAGCAGAACTAAGATTTGAACACAGAAAACTTGGATCCAGAATCAGCTGAGAGGAAGGAATGCATTTGGACATTTGTTTGAGACCCTGGAACCTATGTCCAGAGGTACAGCCAAGTGAAGAATGGTCTGGACACATACATGAAGTCACCACCCTAGAGATGTAGCTCAGCGGTAGATCCCTAGAATCCCCCCGTGAGGGGCTGGGACCCAGTGGCAGAGCTCTGACCTAGCATGCTCAAGACCTGTGTTTGATGAACAGCACAGAAAGAATGAAAGAACGAAACAAAAAAACAAAGAGGGCGGGAGAGCAAGGAAGAAGGGTTGGCAAGCCAGCTGTTATCCTGGACTTCCAGGGGCACGGCAGAGCTGGCAGCTGCTGGCCTGGGCTCCTTGGGCAGCAGGTAGCTCCCGCACCCTCATGTCCCAGCCCGTGTGCAGCCTCCACCGTCTGTCTCCAGCCTGCCCGGGAGCCTCCTTGCAGCAAACGTTTCATTTTGTGCCAGGGTGTCCCTGGCTATCCGTACAAACGCCTCCGCCAGCACGGAAGATAAATTTCTCCCGCGCCGACCTCTCCGCACAGCGGGATTGATTTCCGAACTCCAGCCCCAGCCGCAGCTCGGGCCCAGCCCCCACCGCCGAGTACCAAGGGCTGCAGATTTATACCTTGGCCAGAAATTGAATTCCTGTAAGTCGAGGGAAGTGTCTAAAAAGCTCATCCGGGCTCATTTTTACTTCTGACAAACTTCAGGTGAGAGATTAAACCCGAGTCGGGCTTCCAGCAGCAAGGACCCTGCAGAGACTGAAAAATCACTATTTGTCTTCCAGCCCCTGCCTGGAGCTGAGCCTTCCAGGGCTGAGAAAGCAACTGGACCTGCTCTGAGCAGTTAAGGAGGCGGGTTCCCATTGCCTACTAGCGAAGGACACCTGCTCTGCGGGTTTCTTGGTCCCCCTTGCAAATATGGAGACATTCACAATGATGCGACTTGAAACCGCTCATTTGGGTCCCTAAAAGGGGTAAGCTCTCTTGCCTCTAAGCATGAGGACTTGAGTTCCATCCCTGGGACCCACATGTCAGAAGGCCAAAACCGCCTCCAAAAGTTATCTGCTGTCCTCTAAACAGTCATCATGACATTCCCCAGTAAATAGATAGATAGATAAATAGCTGAAGAGATGTCTCAGAGATTGAATCCACACTGTTCTTGTAGAGGACCTAAGTTACACACACACACGCACGCACGCACGCACATACACCACACCACACACACTTAAAAATAACAAAAATCTTTAAAAGAATTTTTAAACACTCATTTTATACAGGCTGCAGCAACCTGGGCCTTGAGTGGTTCTCATTAAGCATCTCCCGGCTACAGCAAGGAAGATCTCAGAGTCCAGATAATTCCAGAGCCGTCAGTCTAACTGCCCCACCAGTGCCAGGGGCCCAGGGAGGAAGAAGCAGAGACAGCAGTAACAGGTTGGGAGAAGGAAGAAGGAAAAGCCACCAGAAAAGGCACCTCCAGCTTGACTGGAAAACCAGCTGTCTGATGCAAATTTGGCTAGCCGCTCCGTCCTTCGTTCAAAAGCCGCTAAGTATTAAAGAAATGAGTCCTTGATGTCAACACAAAAAGGATCAAAAAGGAATCTTTCTGAGAAGACAGGCGTTTTTTATGTCTCTCTGAACTTCGCTAGATCTGGCCTCTGGCAGGGAGGCAGACAGAACAAGCCGATCTGTGGGCCGAGAGCTAAATGACTTGGATCCAAGATTTGTTCATTCAGTAATTCAGCTACAGTTACTGCAGGAAGACCTGGGAGAACCTGCCGACGGATGAGAAGGGCGTAGGGACGTGGGTCCTGGTCCCCTCTTGTTTTACGTTTTTGGGGGTTGTTTAGTGGTGGTTCTGGGACCTGTGGCCTTGTGTATCCTCAGAAGTGTTCTATCCCTGAGCCATGCCCCCAGCCTTTCTGGGGAATCTAGGCAAGGGTTTTATCATTGAGCCAAGCCCCAGCCCTGGGTGGTGGTGGTGGTGGTGGTGGTGATGGTGGTGGTCGTGGTCTTGAGGGATTCTAGGCGGGGGTGGGGTGGGGAGAAGGGGGTGGAGCTCTATAACTGAGCCACACTCCCAGGCCTCACTGGGGGATCCTGGGGGTGGGGTTTCTCTATAGCTGAGCCACGCCCCCAGCCCTAAATGGGAGATTCTAGGCGGGGACTCTACAGCGGAGCCACGCCCCCAGCCCTCACTGAGGGATTCTAGGTGGGGGCTCTACAGCTGAGTATAAAAAGGATGATCTGAGAATGAGGCTCCATATAAAAAACTGGGCAATCATGGGCTCCGAAAATCAAAACTCTAATGGGCATTTTACAGAATCTCTGAGTCGTGTCCCTGAAGGCCGTCAAGGTCACAGGAAAGAGTGGACACTGTCCCAGAGCAGAGCAGAGTAAGGAGATGAGATGACTCAGTGCAGTGTGGGATCTTGGATTGGATTCTGGACCCAAAAAAGGACTTGAGTGGGAAAACTGGAGAAACTGGACAAGTCTGAATTCAGTTAGTAGTGATGGGGGCTCAGTTGTGATCAATGTACTGGGGTTATATAAGACATTAACAATGCAAGAGAGGGAGTCGGGACCAGGCGGGTGCTCCCTGGGCTGTCTTGTGTAAATTTCCTGCAAACCTAAACTTACTTCAAAGAAGACGTTTGTTAGAAAAGAATCAGCAGGGCGCTCAAAGGCATTCCGGAAGCTCTCAGGTTTTGTGTGTGGTAAGAGCCTGGGACCGTGCTCAGCACTGTGATCGGCACATTGTGGATAGTAATTGATGACATCCCTGAAGCTCGCCGGTGACACCCACATTGGTTCAGATGTGGTGCAAGGCAGCCCGTCCCCGAGTTCCTACACTAGTGAGGTGGGTGGAGTCGGCACATGTGTGCGTGAGGTCAGAGGTCAGCGCCAAGGATTGTGCCCAGGATTTTCTGTGTTCATCCACTGCCTTTGTTTTTTCATTTTATTTATCTGTGTCTCTGTGTGTGTATATGTGTGTGAGTGTGTGTATGTGTGTGTTTGTGGTATGTATATGTGGTTTGTGTGTGCTGTGAGGTAGATTGGTTTTGTTGTCATTTTTTAGATGACACTGACCAAGTGATGTGCTTGGAAACCTACCAAGCAGGAGAAAGGGAGCAGATCCAGGACTCGAACATTCATTATGGCTTAATCTCACTTAATCTTGTGAGAAACTAGCTGCCAAGCATTTAGCACAGGGCACTGCTCGGAGGAGTGAAATAAATGTCCGCCGGTACTTATTATTAATTATTAAAGGATTTCTAGCATAGGGCTGTCACACTGCACTGTCACAGAACACTGTGCATATATGTGTGTGTATGTGTGCATGCGCCCTAAATACTGTGGGAACATTTAAGCAGGGGAGGAGGGCTGGATTAGTCTATTTTCTCTGACTGTAATGAAATTCCAGAGACTGGGTCATGTACAAAGAAGAAATGTTTGGAGGCTGAGAGTCCAAGGTTGGGTGTCCCTATGACTTTATCCTCTGGTAAGGGGCTCGCGATGGATGTCATCACAGTGCTGGGAATAGCTACAACAGTGCCACAATATGTGACAGGAAGCCAGGGCTATTCAGGAGGCAGGCTCACTTCCGATATTCTCCTACTAGTTGTTGTTAGTCAGGGCTTCTTCTGTATGTAGCCCCAGACTGGCCCTGAACTTACAACTGTCCTGTCTCGGCCTCCCAAGTGCTGGGATTGCAGGTGTGAGCCAACATGCCTGGTATTTATTTTATTATTTATTTTATTATTTATGTTCTTAGTTTTAGGCTGTTTTTATAGTGACATTCTTGTGGGCACTAGCTCATTCCATGAGCCAGCATTGGTGCCTGGTGTGTGAGAAAAAAATATCTACTCACCTCAGAGAGGGACTGAGGAGAAACCAAAGTACAAATAACACCAAAGTCCAACTTGGAGAACCAACGTGCTTCAGTTGGCTTACTTACAGGGGCAGAAACCACTCAAAGACAGCTGCATCATCAAAGCCCACTCCAGCATGGGAAACAGCACTCAAAGCTGGGACCCCGGAGCACACTGCAGGCTGCTCAACAAGTTGAACAGTGGCCTTTTCAAGGGATTCTGGTCCAAAGCTCTTCCAGGCAGCTGGGCTTGTCTTCAGGTTTTCTTTTGCAGCTTTACTCTTAGTAAAGCTTCTGAGAGTCTTTACTGCTTGTGTACTCTCGGACAGGGAGGGCCTAGTGCATCTGCTCAGTTTCAGAGACTTCCTGAAGCTGTTTTGAGTGGTTGGGTTTCTGTCTTTTTATTATTATTATTATTATTATTATTATTATTATTATTATTATTATTATTATTATAATATATAAGTACACTATAGCTGTCTTCAGACACATCAGAAGAGGGCTCCAGATCTCATTACAGATGGTTGTGAGCCACCATGTGGTTGCTAGGATTTGAACTCAGGACCTCTGGAAGAGCAGCCAGTGCTCTTTTTTTTTTTAAAGATTTATTCATTTATTATATATAAGTACACTGTAGCTGTCTTCAGACACACCAGAAGAGGGCATCAGATCTCTTTACAGATGGTTGTGAGCCACCATGTGGTTGCTGGGAATTGAACTCAGGACCTCTGGGAGAGCAGTCAGGGCTCTTAACTGCTGAGCCATCTCTCTAGCCCGTGGGTTTCTGTCTTTTTTTTTTTTTTTCTATTCTTTTTTTCGGAGCTGGGGACCAAACTCAGGGCCTTGCGCTTGCTAGGCAAGCGCTCTACCACTGAGCCAAATCCCCAACCTGTGGGTTTCTGTCTTAAGGAGTGTCCCTGCCATATGGTCTGTTTCACCTCCCCTTACAACAGTGGTTCTCAATTTTTCTGATGCTGTGACCCTTTAATACAACTCCTCATGTTGTGGTGATTCCTCCAGCCATAAAATTATTTTGTTGCTACTTCATAACTGTAATTTGCACTGTAATATAAATATCTGATACACAGGATCTGATATGTGACTCCCTGTGAAAGGGTCATTTTAACCCAAAAAGGGGTCACGACCCACAGGTTGAGAACTGCTGCCTTACAACATCTTCTTGTTTTACTTCCTGATAAAAATCCTGCACTAAAATATCCTGTTGTTTTACTTCTCTTAAAAAGCAAACTAAAACAAAAACAAAAACAAAAAAACAAACAAAAAAAAACAACCAAGGGCTGAAGAGATGGCTCAGTGGTTAAGAGCACTGACTGCTCTTCCAGAGGTCCTGAGTTCAATTCCCAGCAACCACATGGTGGCTCAGGACCATCTGTAATGGGATCTGATGCCCTCTTGGTTCAGCTAAGAACTGGGGAGCTAGCCTGAGGAGCAGGCTTCTGCACATGAACTAGGAGGGACATGACACGACAGGGACAGAGATCTGCAAACACCCAGACACAGCAGGCATTCCTCTATTCCAGTACTCAGCTAGAAACAGGAGGCTCAGGAGTTCAAGGCCAGCTCAGATTACATAAGACCCTTCTAAACTGAACCAAAAAAACCTTGGGACTGGGGAGATGGCGTGGTTGGTGAAGCACTTGCTGTATAAATATGCAGATCTGAGTTAGGAACCTCAGAACCCATATAAAAACCTCACATTTGGCAGCATGAGCCTGTGACCTCAGCTCTGGAAATGTAGAGACGGGGATCCTTGGAGATCCCTGGCCAGCAATCCTAGTGAGTCATTAAATTCCTCAGTAGACACTCAAAAATAAATAACAAATAAATAGATAGAGGAAAACGCCTGTGTTAACCTTGGACCTCCACACATGCATGCTCACACAGCATCTACATAAGAATATGTACACATACATACATATACAAAAGGAGTCTAGTGGTTGATAGGTGAATGAATGAATGAATGAATGAATACACAAATGGAAGGATGGATAGACAGAGGGGTGAACAGATTCATAGGTAAATGGGTAGATGAAGAGATGGATAGATAAATTAATAGATGGAAAGATGGAGAAATAATAGATGAATAGATGGATGGATGTTTGAATGCACAGACAGGAATAGATAGATTAGTAGATCAATGGGTGGATGGATAATAAATGGATGGATGAAGAAATGAATGAATGAATGAGATGGATGTTTGAATGCACGGACAGAGGGACAGATAGATTAGTAGATCAATGGGTGGATGGATAATAAATGGATGGATGAAGAAATGAATGAATGAATGAGATGGATGTTTGAATGCATGGACAGAGGAACAGATAGATTAGTAGATCAATGGGTGGATGGATAATAAATGGATGGATGAAGAAATGAATGAATGAGTATACATATGGATGGATAGATGATGGATGGGGAATGAATGGTAAGTGAGTGAATGACTGGATATGTGAATGGGTGAGGGAGTGGGCATTCTCGCAGTCTTACCCACTCTGCCTCCCAGCTCTCTCAGGCACAGCCACTGTGGCTCAAACAATTCCCTGCCCTTCAGCCTGGCCAGGTGAGCGGACATCTTTTTTAAAGCCTGACAAGCTTATCACTCAGTTGGGATTTGCTCAGCACCTCCAGGTCTGACAAAGGCAGCTGGCTATTATCTCAAGCTCTCCAAAGGGTTGGCTGCTGACACGGTTCAGATGCAGCAGCCAGGCGTGTCCCTGAAGCATTTATCACAGCCCCTCTTCCAGGACTGCTTCCGAGCCAGCCAGGAGCCCATGTCAGCCTGAGCTCAGACAGCCCTTCTGGGGGGGGGGGAGGAGGAGGGGAGGCAGGGACTATTCACTGTGAATGTGTGAAGACACTTGGTCTCTAACCTACCAGCCCACCAACATTCAGCCATTCCATAAACCTCTGAAAGACAGACAGAACTCCCCACCCTCATACCACTTTCTTCTGTCTTCAGCAGAGGTCTGTCTTAATCACTCCCTAAGGCCTGAATGGTCATGGGACCCAGGTTTAGAAGAGAGGGACAGAGGAAGGGCATTGAGGTCATGTTTGCTGTGACCACGTTAGCCTGAAGGGAGATCATGTTTGAACCCTGGCTCCACTACTTACAGGCTGTGTCACTGTGGCCAAGTGTCTCGGCTTTTCTCTGCCCTAGAGAAAAGTGGCACCTCTCAGCCTTGTAATGAGGATTAAACCTGTTAGCAGATGCTATGTCCTCAGAGCCCCTGTCAGATGCATAGCTACTGCTGGGGCTTCAGTATCTTGTACTCCCTGGTTCCAAGTAAGTGTGATGCTGGGATCCCTCTCCCTGTCCCTCTCCTTGTCCCTCTCCCTGTCCCTCTCCCTGTCCCTCTCCCTCTTCCTGTCCCTGTCCCTCTCCCTGTCCCTCTCCCTCTCCCTCTCCTTCTCCTTCCCCCTCCCCTCCCCCTCTTTTCCTCTCCTCCTCCCCTCTCCCTCCCTCTCTTCTTGAGGATGGAGCTTGCTAATAAATGCTAAACTAGCCCTCTCTAACTGAGGTGCACCCCAGGCCTTGTCAGTGGGTTCTTTAGGAGGTGGGACCAGCTGGGATGGCAGTATATGGTTTTGATTCTGAAACTTTTGATTCCAGAGCTAGAGGCAGGTAGATTTCTGTGAGTTCAAGGCCAGCTTGGTCTACACAATGAGACAAATAAAAAATCGGTGTGGCCTGATAGATTATTAACATGTTTGGGATGGACTGTGGGCCTCCCTTACTTTTGACCTGGGGATGTGTCATAGTATCTTCCCTGTTGCTGTGGCAAAAACACTCTGACAAAAGCAACTTAAGATACAAAGGATCAGGCTGCAGAGATGGCTCAGTGGTTAAGAGCACTGACTGCTCTTCCAGAGGCCCTGAGTTCAAATCCCAGCAACCACATGGTGGCTCACAACCATCTGTAATGGGATCTGATGCCCTCTTCTGGTGTATCCGAAGACAGCTACAGTGTACTCATATATAATAAATAAATAAATCTTTTTTTAAACAAGTTTAAAAAAAGACACAAAGGATCTATTTTGGCTCATGGGGCCAATGAAAGGGCTCACCTGGTAAAGGGGCTTGCTGTGCAAACCTGGGCACCTGAGTTAGATTCCTGGAACCTACATGAAGGTGGAGAGAACAGACTCCATTGAGTTGTCCTCTGATCTCCACATGCATGCTGTGGTACACATGTCCCTCCCTACAAGGATGGCCAAGCAGCAGGACTGGAGAGGTAGCTCAGTGGTTAACACTTACTGCTCTTCCAGAGGACCTCACAACTGTCTATAACTCCAGCCCCAGAGGATCCAACACTGTCTTCTGGTCGCTGTGGACTTGTGATACATACATGGAGGGGAACACCAATAAAATAAAATACTTTTAATTAAAACAAATAAAACATATATTCTTTTTTGTTTTTGTTTTTCTTTGTTTGTTTTGAGACAGAGTTTCTCTCCATAGCCTTGGCTATCCCAGAATTTACTCTGTAGATCAGGCCTCAAACTCACAGAGATCCACTTACCTCTGCCTCCTCCGGAGTGCCTGGCAAAACCCCACCTAATTCTGACTCACAGTTCAGGGATTCAGTCCTTCATTGCAGGGAGGTCAAGCCAACAAGAGCTAATGCAGCTGGTCGTGTGGCACCGTAGTCATAGCCGAGAGCAATGGCCGCCGCTGCTCAGCCGGCTGGCTCCGTTTTTGTGACACTCACCACCCAAGTGTGTTAGTTTCATTTCAATCATGTAGTAAGTAGCACAGTGACTGGGTTAGGTTTATTTGACTAATAGACAGGGAGTCAGGGCAGGAACTCAAGGTAGAGACCCAGAGGCAGGAACTGAAGCGGAGGCCCCAGAGCGCGCTCCTGGCTGGCTTGTTCCTCATGGCTTGTTCAGCTTTTTCGTTTGTTTTTCGAGACAGGGTTTCTCTGTGTAGCCTTGGCTATCCTGGAATTCGCTCCGTAGACCAAGCTGGCCTCAGATCCCACTCCTTCTGCCTCTGGATGCTGGGATCAAAGGCATTTGTAACCAAAGCAGCCTCAACCTGTTTTCTTAGGCATCCCAGGGGTAGCCCTGCTCACAGTGGGCGGGTCCTTCCGCCTCAACCATCAATCAAGAAAATGACCCACAGGCTTTCCCACAGGCCACTCTGATGGAGGCATTTTCTCAGTTGAGGATCCATCTTTCCAGGTCACTCTTGGTGTGTCAAGTTAACCCCTGAGAATGGTCCCACCCACAACTACGATAGGTCTCTCCATATCAATTAATGTCATCAAAATGACCCGGCACAGACATACCCATTTCCCCGGAGATTCTAGATCCTGTCAAATTGGTAATTAGCGCTGCCCTTGAGGAACGTTTACACTTCTGATGTGAGCTGGTCCACCATGTGGCATCACTAGGGCCACCTCAATGCTAGCACTATGTCCTTGTATCTCTAGAGTGGAGGGTTAACTAAACCTCTTTTCTTCCAAAGGAGTCAGGTATGTCAGTATAGTGATAAACAAACAAACTAACTAATATCTGGGGGCTGGCAAGGAGGCACAGGGAATAAAAAACCTGAAGACCTGCCTGAGTGAGTCCCAGAACCCACACGGGGGAAGGCGAACCTATTCCTACAGCCTGTCATATGGCCTCCATGTGCACGTGGATTGCCTGTGATTACATGTGTACACAGATGCACATACAATATAAATAATAATGATAATAAAATTAGGTTTGATATATAGACGAGTGCAGGTCTGGGAGATGGTTGAGTTGGTCAAGGGCTTGCGTTGCAAGCATGAAGACTCCATTTTGAAGATACTGAGCCTGGTGGTTCATGCTTGTAACCCAATACTGGGGAGGGTGGGACAGGAGGATTTCCCGGCTTCACTGGCAGCCAGCCTGGCTGAACTGAGAGCTTCAGGCCGGGGGAGAGACTCTGTCTAAATAGAAGGTGGGGCTGGCAAGACGGTTCAGTGGGTACCGGTGCTTTCTGTGGAAGCCTGGTGACCCGAGCTTCATCCCCAGCGCCCACATAAAGATGTAAGGAGAGCACTCCCCAAAGTTGTCTTTCCGACCTCCACATGCTGGCGTACAGAGTGATAAAAGTATCTATCTGTAAAGGGGTGGACAACTCCTGAAGAGTGATACCCGAGGCTGACCTCTGGCCTACCGCCGACTCCTGCACCCATCCCCGCCCCCAACCCCCATGCGGGAGAACACACACACACACACACACACACACACACACACACACACACACACACTACTTAATTGGCCTTTGGGTATTATGAGGGTAGCAATTTTAATAGCCTCAGGGCTGGTGTGGGGCTCAGTGGTAGAGTGCCTGTCTAGAATGTATGAGACCCCGGGCTCTGTCACCAGTGCCATCAAGAAAACTATACAGCCTAGTGGTGATCGTGACCAGCTTCTCTAACCCCATCAGTCTAGGGCTATTCTAATTCTAAATGCATATGCTATTGGCTATCTTTTTAAACCATTGCATCCCCCAGAGATCCTTGTGAGGTAGGAACAGTTAACCTGTCAGTTTTACAGACGAGGAGGGTGAGACTCAGATCAGTTAACCAAGTTGCCTGTGTTACACAGCATTCAAATTGTCAACCGAGAACACGAATCCAGGCAGGACCTTGTGGAGTAGGCTCTACTCTGATGGAATAGGAGTGAAAAACATCTAAGGGCCAGGTGTGCAAGCGTTTACCTGGAGTCTCAGGCTCTGAAGGCGGAGGCGGGAAGGCTGTGATTTGAGCCAGCCTGGGCTGCAGACCAAGAATTTGTCTGAAGAAAAAAAAATGAGAGGAGAGAAGGAGAGACAAGAAAGAAAAAGAGAAGGGGAAAGAAGGAGAGAAAGGGTGGGAATAAAGGGATGAGAAAAAGAAAAGCCTGAGGCAGCACAAGATGGGGAGGGGCCGAGAAGGGAGGGGCCGAGAAGGGGAGGGGAGGGGCCGAGAAGGGGAGGGGAGGGGCCGAGAAGGGGAGGGAGGGGCCGAGGAGGGGGAGGGGAGGGGCAGCTCCAACCGTAAGGATTTTGGATTTTGCCCGGAAAGACGTGGGTGACATCACAGAATCCTTTTGGGAGGCCGTGGGAGAAATCCCTGCCTGTTCTCAGTACCAAAAATAGTCGCTGCTTCTTGGGAGCATCTGGCGTACTTTGCTTTCAGGACACTGGGGACAGCAGAAGTGACCAGCTTTCTCTTTTTGAGTTTTGTGCTGAGGAACTACAAGCCAAGTTCTTGGCCAACCATATGCTGTCGGAGCTGGGTTTTAACACATTCGTTTTTCTTGGTCTCCTTTCTGCTTATGCTCCTCTTACTCCTTTGCCAAAATTAAAAAAAAAAAAAAAAAGAATTTAAACAGGTTTTAGAGCTGGGACTGGGTCCCGGTTGGTTGAGTGAGTGTCCAGCACATAGGAAGTCCTGGGCATAAAACTGGGTGTGGTGTCACAAGCCTGTAATCCCAGCACTGGGTCATCGTCATCCTTAACTACATCGAGTTAGAGGCCAGCCTGGGCTCAATGAGTCCTTTTCTCAAACAAAACAAGGCGTTAGGGTAGAAGGGTTACAGGAGTCCTGGGCTGGGGTATGACTTGGTCCTGGGTTCCATCTGCATCTCCTTACAGAGGGATCTATGTCCATTGTTTAAATGGTGAGGTGGTCGTTAGGTGACTGATCTTGCTACCAAGCCTGCCTACCTGGGATGGACTTCAGGGATCCCCATGATAGAAAGAACCAACTCCTACACGTTGTCTTCTATTCCCCCACTCCCAAATAACACAACACAACACAGAGAGAGACAGAGAGAGAGAGAGAGAGAGACAGAGACAGAGACAGAGACAGAGAAACACACAAAATAAATAAAATGAAATGCATTAAATTAAAAAATAATGTTTTTGTGCGGGTGATTTGCCTGCACATACGATTGTACACCTCATGTGTGCAGGGCGTAGAGGCCAGAAGATGGTGTCGAATGTCCTGGAACTGGAGTTACAGAGAGTTGTGAGTGGCAACCATGTAGGTCCTGGGGATACAACCTGAGACTTCCAGAAGGGAAGTTAGAGCTCTGAACTGTTAATCACCCCACAGCTCCCCCCACCCATACATTGTTTTAAAATAGGGAAGAAATTTGGGGAAGAAGTTAAGCTTGGGTTGGGTGATAGCTGTTGAAGAGCTTGCCACCTTCTTTGCAATCATAGAACCTGGAGTCCCACCCCCAGAACACTCACGGTTTTAAAACGTCTGGTGTGGTGGTCGTGGTTCTAATCCCAGTGCTGGCAAGGAAGAGGCAGGACTATTCTGCAGCTCCCTGGACAGCCAGTGGAATCAATGAGCAGCAGGTCAATGGGAGATACTTTCTTAAGACACAAGGTGGAGGGCTGGGTGTGCTGTTACACGCCCATAATCCATCTCAGTAGTATGTAGAGGCAGACAGATCCAGACCAGACCAGTCTATACAGTGAGTTCCAGGACAGCCAGGGCTACATAGAGAGAGCCTATGTCAGAAACAACAACAACAACAACAACAACAAACAAACAACAAACAACCCAAGGTGGACAACACTTGACTCTTGGGGCTTGAGGACTGAAGCCCAACGTTGTCCTCTGGTCTCCACATTCATTCTTTGTGCATATGTGTGTGCAAGTACACATACACACACACACACACACACACACACACACACACACACACACACACTGAGAAGCCAGTGATAAGAATGTCTGACCTAGAGATGCGGGTAGGGCTGGTTGGTACAGCCGTTTTCTAGAATTTCTGAAGCTCTGAGTTCCATATGTACATGCGATATTTTTGTGTGATGTGAGGATGGAATCCAATTCGTACATATGCCTAAGTAAGCACTCTGGGGCCCAGAGTCCCTGGTTTTTATTGCTGTATAATGTTCCTTTCTGTGGATGCATCCCATAATGCTAAGTTATTATACCAACTATTATATAATTAGAAACTTAAAAAGGAAACACTCCTACCTGTCTAGTTTTAGGCAGTGCCTAATAAAATCCTTTTAGGGGCCAGCAAGAGGGCTCGGTAGGTAAACTGAGAGAACCCCCAGAACCCATACAGTAGAAGAGAATTACAAGCTGTCCTCTAACCGACACACTGATATCATGGCACCTGTGTGAGCCTGTGTGCTTGTGCGCACACACCCTAAACTGTAATTTTAAATTCTTTTTTAAGAAAGGATCACTGCAGCAGCCTGGTACTTGGCCACATGATCCTTATGATTTGTGTGGGCTGGATTCTTAGTCTCGAATTGGCTGGGTAAAGTGCAAGAACAGACATCTGACCACCTCGGCTGTGGGTTGGCAGCCCGCCCTCCCAGAGCGTCTGATCCCACTCTCAAATTTAATTGGAACCATTGTGTGGTGTTTTACATATCCTTGTAAACCACTTAGATGCTTTTCTGGAAGGAAGAAAAGTCCAAATAAATATATAAGCCCCAAGCCACCTCAGCTTGCTGATTAAATTACCCAGTCTCAAATTCATTCCATCCTCATTTTATTAAGAGGCAGCTGCTTGCTCTCCACCAGTTGGCTAATCCTCCGCACAGCCAGTGCTCAGGGGGTGGCTGCCCCCCGGGGGACCCAGCCGCAATCCCTCTGTCTCAGGAAGCTTTTTTCTTTTCTTCATTTTAGCAGAGTTGGGGATAAAACTCAAGGCTGCCATGACTACTAAGGCCAGAGCTTAAATGTGTCCCCCAGCTTCTCACTGGGGGATTCTAAGCAGGGGCACTACCACTGAGACAGGTCCCAGCCCCTCACTGGGGGATTCTAGAAAGGAGCTCTATCATTGCCCTGTGTGTCCCGGGTTTAATTAACCCTGAGTCTGTTATGGAGACCTGTGTTTAATTGGGGCAGCAGCTTCCATGGAAGTATTTGAAAGCTCCAGTTCACAGAATGCGATTTGAAGAAGAGCTACTTGAGGACGTAGCTTATCCTCTTAGAGCCCATTAGCCGGAGTATTAAGACGGGAACCAGAACTCAGGAAAAGAGAGTGCCTGGGAGGCTCGAGAGATGACCTTCCTTTGCAGAGAACCCGAGTTCAATGCTCAGCACCCATGAGAGGTAGCCCACAAGAACGTGTAACTCAAGCTCCAGGGGCACAAACGCCCTCTTCTGGCCTCTAAGGGCACTGCATGCATGTGCGCACTCCCCCTCCCCCCAGTTAAAATAGAGTATTTGAAAAGAATCTCCCTGTCCTTTGGTGAGATTGGGGTGGCTCAGGGGGTGCCTCCGGTGGAGTTGTATTGGGTAAGGTAGAACCAGAAGTCACTGGTTGCACAGGAGTTTAGGACTCACGCTTTCCTGTAAATGGGTTTTCTGGCGAGACTCCTACAAGACTGCAGGACTGGGACAGGTTGCGGTGTGGGACCCTCGACTCTGCCAGACAGGCTTCAACTGGCTCCTCGCTCTTCTCATGTGCCCAAGATTTCCCTGTCTGTAAGTTTCTTTTTGCATATATTTATTTGTGTGTTAATATGAAGGCATTGAATGGCTTGGCACGTATGAGGTCAGAGGACGACTTGCGAAAGCCGGTTTGCTCCACTCTGTGGGTGCCCAGGAGTTGAGCCCAGATTGCCAGGCTTGGTGGTAAGCACTTTTACCAGTCGGACCATCTTGCTGACTCCACCCTGTCACTTTATGCATTTTCCTGAGATAGACCATTGTGCCCCTCAGGTTAAGACCCTCCGGGAGTTAGGGACCTTGGTACTAAGCTACAGAGACTCCAGTCTGGAAATGGCATTTAGACTGTTTAACGTCAAGCCTTTGTGGGTCATCCCCTCACCTCCCGTAGAAGTGAACTCGACCGAACATTAGAACTTAACCCTGCAGGGCAAAACTCAGATCTTAGTGTGCTGAGACCTGGAGGCCAAACCCGAGGCATTTAATTACACGGCTGCAGAGAACGCTCCGGCAGGGCGCGTGCCGTACAGACAATTATTTTAGGAAAGCCACAGAAGCTGTCCTTTCGTGGTGCTTAGATCTCGCTTCTCTTTTACAATTCAATATTTCATATGATGGGAGAAGTGTCTTGTTTGCTTCAAAGGACATGCCAGGAAACACAGGCCGGAGATGCTAATTATGTGGACGGGGCTGCTTTGTTTTTGCATAATGAGAATCTTTGAGGGGAGCTCTAGCCTAATTGCTTGGGGACCTGAGCCAGTGGGAGGATATACAAGCAGGGACATTTGGGCTCCTGTTCATTGTTCAGCTTTGAAAGAATTGGATTTGCTCTGAAAGGAGGCTTAAGCAATTGTGCTTTCTTCAGGGAGCAAGGGGAAGTCATTGTGGGCCATTTTTCCTGTGCTAGACTGAGCTCCTGGCTGAGCCTGGTGGACCAAGCCTGTAATACCAGCTTCCTGGACACAGGGAGGGTCCAAGACCAGCCTGGGTAACTTAACGAGACTCTACCTCAAAAGAAAAAGTGAGAAATGGCTTAGCAGTTAAGAGCACTGGCTGCTCAGACCTGGGTTCAGTTCCCAGCACCACCATGGCAGCTCATAGCTGTAACCTTCCATGGGATCCTACGCCCTCTTCTGATCTTCCCAGGCATGCATTTAATGCACAGATATACATGGAGGCAAAGGTAGGCCACTGTACTCAGAAGTACAAGCCAAGGCACACAGGCATCCTTGAAACTAATCTGGTGTGGAACGGCTTCGCTTACTGGAGTCACTTGAGGGGGTGCAGAAAAATGAGCCTGTGCACCCAGAGTTGAGGCAGCCCCTGGCCTCCTGGCTCTGTCAGACATCCTGGAGTAGCCAGGAGTTCTCTAATGGAAACCAGCCATGGTGACACTCGCTTGTCATCCCAGAACTCCAACGGTGTAGGCAGAAGTATCTGACCAGGTCATCCTTGGCTACATAGTGCGTTTAAGGCCAGCCTGGGCTATGTGAAATCCTGTCTCAAACAAAACTAAGCAGAACGAACACAAGGAATTCTTCTATACTAGGTTGCTGGTTGTGGTGGCACACGCCTTTGGTACCCATCCTAGAAAGGCAGTAGGATCTCTGTGAGTTCAAGGCAAGCCTGGTCTACAGAGCAAGTTATAGGATTTTCTGGAAAATCCAAACCAAATGGAACAAAACCAAACCTTTAAGAGTTCCCTGACAGGGACTGGAGAGATGTCTGAGGGATTAAGAGCATTGGTTGTTGTTCTTCTAAAGGGCCTTGGTTCGATTCCCAGCACCCAAATGGCCCCTAACAACTGTCTGTGTCTGCAGCTCCAGGGGACTGAAAACACCCACACACACAGACAAGACACGAGTTCTTGCACGGGTGACGCATGGCTCACTAAGACCTGGGTGTGCCAGAGGATCTTAGGAGAGTCTCTCCTGAGTTGTGTAGACAGAGAAGATTGTGACAGCTTCTGGGGCCCTGGGTGGGGGCATACAGGGCACTGGATCTAAGTTTTTATTAGCACAATATGCATAATAAAGGTTATGGCATTTTCATAGAACACGATGAACCTTAATTGTATCCCTGTCCCCATCTCTCGTCCCCTCCCTCTTCCCAGCCAACCCTCTATTTTCACATCTTTTCTTTTTTGTGACTCGGTGGGTTTTGTGGGGGTTGGTTGCTTACAGAGTGTGGGTGAAGGTCTGTGGGCTCCTTACCGGTGGCCACACCACTGAGGAAATGTCTCTTCCTCCTGAACAACCATTACTGCCTGTTAATCCTAAGGCAGGGACAGAGCCTTGAGCACCTACCCCTATCCCCAGCTACCATTAACTGCCCATCAATCCTCAGATATGGTTGTGGTCTCATTAGCACACCCCAGCACCCATCAATTGTCTATCAATCCTCAGGGAGGCTTCTGCTGTTCGAGCCTTGGCTCTGCCTAATCCTTTTTTTTTTTTTTCCAACTTTTTAAAATTATATTTTTTATTTTATGTATATTGGTGCTCTGCTTCCATGTGTGAGGGGGTCAGATCCCCTAGAACTGGAGTTACAGACAGCTGTGAACTGCCATGTGGGTGCTGGGAATTGAACATGAGTCCTTTGGAAGAGCAGCCAGTGTTCCTAACTGCTGAGCCATCTCTCCAGCCCAGTCACTGGCCAGCAAACCTGATGACCTGAGTTCTAATCCTGGGAACCACATTGTGGAAATAGAGAGCCAATTTCTGCCAGTTGACCTCTGGCTTCCACATGCACTCTGAGGTACACTGTGTCCATGTGCACACGCGCACACAGACACACAGACACAGACACACACACACACACACACACATTCTAAGTAAGTAAATAAGTAAGTGTAATTTCTGGAAGGAAACAAAGGCTTGTGCAGTTCATCCAAGGAAAGTCACATGGGCCCTCACAGAGGGCATCCCCAGCTTAGGCAGGGTGTACAGAAGCACAGCCTGACTCATTACCATGGCCTCGGCTGTCCTCTGTGAATGGATTATTTTTCTTATAAATTAGTGGAGGTGTGGGGCTCACTGTGTAGCTAGCTCATTTGCTCACATTTCAATAAAAGAACGTATTGAGTGGGAAGAGACCGGGGGTGTGCGGCAGGAGTCTCCGCGGCTGCTCCTGACTCCGCCTGGCTTACCTCTGCCTCAGCTCCTGGGCACGGCCTCTGTTGGGGATCAGTAACAGCCATGCAAATAGTGGATTTTGCACGGTTTGCCTCTCCAGAAACATTTATGGTAGGACACACCGTAGGCAGGGCGGCTCAGTGGCTGGAGTGCTTTCCTGGCATGTACAAAGACCTGCGTTCCTTCCTCAGCACTGCGTGAACCGAGCGTGGCAGTCACAACTGTCAGCCTAGGCTCAGGAGGTGGAGGCAGGAGGATCAGGATTTCACTGTCATCTGTGGCTGCAATAGGGAGTTTAAGGCCAGCATGTACTTCATGAGCTCCCGTCTCAATACAAAAACAAGCAAGCTAGATAGGACCGGAATTCCGGTCTCAACTCGCTGTGTTTGCCTGGACCCCAGCAGTCCCTCTGAGCTGGGACTGAGCACCCAAGTCAATGTGCACCTCTCTTCTGCCGATGATCCGCCATGGCTCCTACCTCATCCACACCAGAAGCCAAAGTCCTGGCTGCTGCTCCCCAGCTCCTTCCCTGTCACGCTGTCACCTCCTCACTCTTGTCTCCCTTCACTTAGTGCCTGGCTCACCCTGCTCTGGTCACCCAGGTCCACAGCCCTGCCTCAGGCCTTTGCCTTTGCTGTTCCTCCTGCCTGGAACACCTTTCCATACACACAGTGCTCCCTCCTCAACTTCCAGTCTGCACTGCAAAGATAGGCAAAGTCACACCCTGAACGGCCCTGCTCTCTCTACGTCTATACTAAACAACTCAAAACACGCGATCTTCACTTATTTACGACTGTATATGTGTTTCCTCCACTTTTGAAATGTGTGTGGATGTATACACATGACAGGCATGTGGAGACCAGTAGACAGCCTCAGGCATGGCTCATCAGGAGCCATTCAGCTGTTTTGAGACGGGTCTCTCACCAGGGACTAGGCTGGCTAGACACTACAGACACCCTCCTGCAACAATGGCCCCCAGAACTTGCATCATGAACCAGGGTTTTATGTGCATGCTGGGGATCTGAACTTGGGTCCTCATGCTTGTGCAGCAAGCACTTTACCCACTGAGCCATCTTGTCTGACCCTGGTGTTTGCTCTTTAAAGATGTTGCTAAACCAGGTGGTAGGGAAGTATAGGTTTAATCCCATCATGCAGGAAGCAGAGGCAGGCAGATCTCTTGAGTCTAGCCTGGTCAGTCTATGGAGCAAATTCCAGGATAGCCAGGGCTATCCAGTGAAACTCTGCCTCAAAAAAACCTAATGAACAAAAATGATCTGTTTCTCTTCATTGTACATTCTTTCCTCTGAAACAGGGTTTACTTAAGCACTACTGGGAAATCACTGTATTGATTTGAACTTAGTGTGGATACACAATCAGCAAACCATACTCCAACACAGAACTCCTGCGCTAAGCAATCCTCCTGCCTCAGCCCCCAAGTGCTGGGTTATCAGGCATATAATACTACATCCAGCTCAAAGTCTCTGATTTTTCATTGGCTACTCTTAGGTCCCTTTGCACATTGATATTTAGAGGGCTGAAGGTTTCCCTTCCTGGGGCTGGGGCTCAGTGGGTACAGTGCTGGCCTATCATACAGGAGGCCCTGGGTTCCACTCTTATCGCCTAATTATCAGGGGTGGTGTTACACACAAGAGGTTGGGGTAGGTGAATCACAAGTTCAAGGTTACCTTCAGTCATATGGTTAGCTCAAGGTCAGGAGGCTTCATGAGACACAGTATGCATGTGGCAGTCCAAAGAAATCTAGGGTGTCAGTGCCCACTGTCCGACTTGTTTGAGATAGTGTCTTGTTTATTCCTGTGTATGCTGGTCTAGAAGGTCCAAGAGCTTCCGGGGATTCTCCGGCTGCACCTCCCACCTTGATGTAGCTTTAGGGTTACAGACATGATCTTCGAGGTCTGCTTTATGTGGGTTTTGGGGGAAACCAAACTTGGGTCCTCATAGTGGCTTTCCCCCTAGTTTGTATGTGTGCATGTGTGTGCTGGTGTGCACTTGTACACGTGTGCAGAGATCAGATCTCAGTTGGTGATGTTCCTCAGGTACGTCCCATCTTCTGTTTGAGACAGAGCCTCTCATTGGCCTCCAAAGTTGTCCAATTGTCCAGTCAGGCCAGAGAGCCTCCAGGGACCAGCCAGTCTCTGTTCCTATCTTTTGTCATGGGCTCCAAGGATCTGAACTGAGGCTGTCATGCATTCAAGGCCATCTCCCCAGCAAAGGGCTTCTGTCCTTCCCAGCAAGATGGAAGGGAGCCTCTTTGGGTTCCTACTCTCTGACTACACCCTTTCCTCTGCAGACTCTCTTCCAGAGCCCAGAAGAGGGCTGGCAGCTGTACACGTCAGCGCAGGCGCCGGATGGCAAATGCATCTGCACAGCTGTGATTCCTGCACAGAGCACCTGTGCCCGAGATGGTCGGAGCAGAGAGCTTCGGCAGCTCATGGAGAAGGTAGGGACTTGGCAGGCACCGGGGAAAGGCTGACCTTCCCTTTTGCTTCCTACTAAACCTGTCGCCATCTAGGCTAACCACAGAAGATCCAGACAGGTAGCTTGTTGTAAAGTGGCCAATGACTGAGATGCCATCTAGGTAGGTTCAAACTTTCTTTTCTTTTTAAAGATTTATTTATTTCATGTATGTAGGTACACTGTAGCTGTCTTCAGACACACCAGAAGGGGGCATTGGATCCCATTACAGATGGTTGTGAACCACCATGTGGTTGCTGGGAATTGAACTCAGGACCTCTGGAAGAGCAGTCAGTGCTCTTAACCACTGAGCCATCCCTCCAGCCCCTTTCTTTTCTTTTCTATTTACATTTTTATTAAAACATTATTCTTTGGTTTTGTTGAGATAGGGTCTCTCTGTGTAGCTTTGGCTGTCCTGGAACCCACTCTGTAGACCAGCAACATCAATCTCTGGCCTCTAGACATACTTATGCAGATGTGTATGCACGCACACATATACATGCTCACATACATGGATATATATGTACACACAATACACATACACATGCGTAGATATGTATGGACATACATACACACTTTCATACAGATATGTACACACACACACACACACACACACACACGCATACACATACACACACACATGCATACACACACACATACCTGCATGCAGAATCCTTTTCACCCTGGCTGCCTCCACTTCATCTGTCTCCAGGATGTTTCAGATTCTTTGCTGACTGGAGTCCCTGTCACCACCCATTTGTCAGCCGTGATGTCTGCACCCCTCTCCCCTCACAGAAGAGAGGAGGAAGCTGAGGCTTGACGGCAGGGAGCACCTGGCAACCTGCAACCCACCCCCCTGACTCTCTGAATCCTGCTTTGCGCTCACCCCTTACTGAAACTGCTTTCCCCAAAAGCTGTGGACTTCCCCGTAGTGCCCTTTGATTGCTCATAGTGGCCGAAAAAAACAGGTCATGGCACGACTACTGATACGTACCTCCGGGTCTCGTAGAGCCTAGGCTGCTCTTGAACTCACTGTGTATCCAAGGAGGACCTTGAACTTCAGATCCTCCTGGGTCCACTTCCCAAGTGGTTTGCACACAAGTATGAACCACCAAGTTCATGCTGGGGATGGATCCAGGGCTTTGTGTACTGCAGAACCACTCTATCGCTGAGCTGAAGCCCCAGGATTCTCCCACTGCTGGTTTTATTTGGTTTTTGTTAGAGGCAAGGTTACACTCTGACCTAGACTGACCTGGAACTCACGTTGTAGCCTTGGCTGAGCTGGAGCATGTTAGCCCAAGTGCTAGGATTACAACTGTGACCCTCCATTCCTGGCTACTTTTTGTTTTTCAAGACAGGACTTCTCTGTGTAGTCCTGGCTGTCCTGAAACTCACTTTGTAGACCAGGCTGGCCTTGAACTCACAGAGATCCACCTGCCTTTAATCCCAGCACTTGGGAGGCAGAGGTGAGGATACCCTAGAAATTCTGACCCTTCATCTACACCTCCAAGTGCTGGAATTACGGGTGTCTGCTACCACACACGGTTCTAGTCTTCATTGTGGGAAACCTACCTCCGCCTTTCTGTGTCAGGAAGTCAAGCATTGGGGAGGAGGTGACAGGTGCAAAGGGATGGGACTTTGTAGAGCCTGATATTGGAAGGCTGCTAGTGAGATCAGGGGACCATCTGTGCTGGTCCTGGCCACCTGTTTCTGTCGGTGGCTGGGAGAAGGAACTTATTTCTTGAATGGTTCTCCTTCTAGGTCCAGAATGTGTCTCAGTCCATGGAAGTCCTTGAGCTAAGGACATACCGGGATCTCCAGTATGTTCGCAGCATGGAGACCCTCATGCGGAGCCTGGATGCAAGGCTCAGGGCAGCCGATGGGTCAGTCTCAGCCAAAAGCTTTCAGGTGGGTTCTTCTGAGTTCAGCTCTGGGGTCTAGAGAGTGGTTGGAGGGTTTGGGGGAGGTGCTGCGGTAACAGTCATTGCTGTGAAAGCCAGCGGACCTGAGTTCCAAGGGCGGGGCCGTATCTGGGAAGAAACGAGGAGTTGGCTGGGCTCTGGGGTCCTGAAGGCATCCATTGGCAAGGGATGAGCATTGTATCCAAGATACTAGGATGAAGATAAGGGTCAAGGTTAAGGGGTCGGATCGGCGGCCATTTTCTCCTGGTGAGCAGGAACTGAAGGACAGGATGACAGAGCTGCTGCCCCTGAGTTCAGTGCTGGAGCAGTACAAAGCAGACACACGGACCATTGTGCGCCTGCGGGAGGAGGTGAGGAACCTCTCAGGCAACCTGGCTGCCATCCAGGAGGAAATGGGTGCCTACGGGTACGAGGACTTGCAGCAGCGCGTGATGGCCCTGGAGGCCCGACTCCATGCCTGCGCGCAGAAGCTGGGTATGCCTTGACCCTGAAGCTTGCCCCACCCCAATCTCCACACCCAACCCTAATGCTGCCGTGTGCTCCAAAGCTAGGTATAGTTTGGCATGGCATCTAACTGTTAAACCTCCCTCTGCAATCTCCCCAACCCGAGGTCACCTCAGGCCCCAAAGCTGGAAGTAGCTTTGGCTCATTTTCAATCCTCTATGTCCATGTTGACATCCTGAGATCACACCCAGGTTTCCTCCCTGACCCTAGGCCCCCAGCCCTTCCCAGTGCAGTGCCCTGCCTCCTCGGAGCTTCGCTGCATCCTATCCTCACTCTCACTGTTCCCATCTCCCAGGCTGCGGGAAGCTGACAGGCGTCAGTAACCCCATTACCATCCGAGCCATGGGATCCCGCTTCGGCTCCTGGATGACTGACACGATGGCCCCCAGTGCAGACAGTCGGGTGAGTGATCCCACTCCAGTGACTGCTTGCAGGTGCCCGGGGAAACCACACTTGGGACTCTTATTTAGGTTTCATTTTTATTAGTTTATGAAGGAGAAAAGGCCACCAGATGTCCCTAGAGCTAGAGTTAAGATCTGCCTGTCTCTGCTTTTTCAGTGCTGGGATGAAGGGTGTGTACTACCATGTCCAGGCCACTCACTGTTTAAAGATAGTTACATTATCATTTACTTATTTAGTGTGCGTGCACATGGATATGTGTGTATATGTGCACCACAGCATGCGTGTATAGGTCAGAGGACAACTTGCTGGGCCACTTCTCTCCTTCTACCATGTGGGGCTTGGGGAGTGAACTGAGGCTGTCAGGCTTGGAAGCAGTCTCACACCGGTGACTTATACTCCATCACCCTGGGTCTTTGGCCCTTCCCTTGACTGCCTTGTGACCAGGAGGCTGCGGTTCTCCCATCCTTGTCAGTCTACGTCATCTGTCTAGAGAATATGGTTGCAGGGTGCATGCGTGTGTCTGACACCAGGGGACACGTTCTGAGAACTGCAGTTAGGCGATCTGGTCATGGTGCAGACATCATATAGTACTTAACAGAAATTAAGTTGGCACAGGGCTAAGGAGGGAAATAGCACAAACATGAGGGCCTGAGTTCAAACCCCAGGGATCCACAAGTGGCCATGTGCACCACTGCTGTGGGGAGCAGAGACAGCGGGATCACTGGGGCTCACTGGTTCCAGCGCCAGGTGAAGGTAGAGACCCTATCTCAAAGAAATGAGGTGGAGGGCGACACAGCAGGACACCCGATGCCCTCCTCTGGCCTCTGCCTGTTCCATTTCTGTAGTTGATGACATACTGACAAAAAGTAACTTAGAGAAGAAAGGGCTTAGTTTAACTTGTAATTCCAGGTTAAAGTCCATCATTGCAGAGAAGTCCAGACAGGAATTTCAAACAGCTAGTCACCTCACAACCACAGACAGGATCAGAAAGAAGTATACCCATGCATTCTTGCTTACTTGTGCTCAGCTCAGTCTCTCCCGTCTCATACAGTTCGGGACTCCCTGTCTAGTGAATAGTGTTGCCCACAAAGGGCTGGGTCTCCCCACATTAATGGACAATTAAGACAATTCCCTATAGACATGTCCACAGCCAACTGTCTGTAGACAATCTCTCATTGAGACTCACTTCCTAGGCAATTCCCAGTTGTTTCAAGCTGAAGCTAACTACAAGCTGGAGCGATGGCTCAGTGGTTAAGAGCACTGGTTGATCTTCCAGAGGTCCTGAGTTCAATTCCCAGCAACCACATGGTGGCTCACAACCATCTGTAATGGGATCCAATGCTGCCTTCTGGGGTGCAGGTGTCCATGCAGATGGAGCACCCATGCATAAAACGCACAATAAAGAAATCTTTAAAAGCTAACCATCACAATGGATCCGGTGTCACAGAGCAGGGCAGTAACTCCACACCACTCCACTGTAATCACGGACCTCAACAGATGACGATGGTCCAACCAACTGGTTAGTTTGGAGTTGGATTTGAACTTAACCAGTCCTGTGCATTCTGAGCCAACACTTGGGCAGGTGCCTTCGTATCGTTCTTGTAATTTTCTTATCCTTCAACATTGAACTTCTTAGGCCTTAGCTCCACAATGGGGGCACTCACAGGTGCATTTTAGCACAGTGCTGCCAGTGCTGCTGCTGAGGGCTCAGTGACATGCCTGACAACCTCATGCTCATAGGAGTTAGCCACTGACAACACATCAGCGTTAGGCAAGGTGGCAAATCTTTAATCCCAGTACCGAGAGGAAGATGTGGGTATCTCAGTGAACTCAAGGCCAGTTTGGTCTACAAAATGAGTTCCAAATCAGCCCGGGCTACCGTAGTTAGACTACTCACAAACCAAAACCAAACCAACCAAAGAAAATATAGTGAAATCAAAGTAACCCCTTATTACCCAATAGGTAGGTGTTCAGTGAACATTCTCAGCCCAGTGTCCAGTGAATCTGTGATCCCAGTAAGTCTCCTAGAGGCAAAATGTTCCCTTCAGGTCATCACTACTAATTTAGGGTCCTTTTGTTGTGTGTTCATCAGTGAGCCATCTTCCCAGGCCCACTAATGCTCACAATCATTAGGCATGCTCATAGGCAGGTGTGGGCCCCTGCATGTGGTCAACGTGTTTTTCTCTATTGCTCTCCACAGTGTCTCGTCTCTTTTCCTTTTAGTGTGTGTTTGATTTGATGTGCACAGGTTTGTGTGAGTGTGTGTGTGTGCTCACAGAGGCAAGGGCTGTCAGGAGCCGTGTTCTATCACACCCAGCCTTAGTCCTGACATATGCTCCCACTAACTCTGAGCTAGTCTGTCAACCAGCATGCCCCAAGGCAAGCCTCCTGTCTGCTCTCAAGAGCACTGGGGCTATAGGCACACATAACCTTGGCTAGCTCTGGGTTCAATCTCTCTGCTTGCAAAGCAGGTGAACTTCTCCATCGAGCCATCTTCCTGGCCCTTTCAAACCTTTCTTTCCCCCAGTCGGGATCTCTCACAGAATTTGCAGCTCATCAATATGGCTATGCTGGCTGGCTGATGAACTCCAAAGATCTGTCTGACTTCCCCTGCAGTGTGTTACACCACTGTACCCAGCTCTTTTACAGATGCTGGGATCCAAACTCAGGTCCTCATGTTTGAGTGGCAAGCACTTGAGCCATCTCCCTAGGCCCACTAATGCTCACAATCATTGAACTATAACGGGTCACAAAGGTCATAGGAAGGACTGTGTCTGAGTAGTGACATGCTGATAACGGCTGACCCTGATGACCAAAGGTCGATCTTGCCTGGTTGGCCAGTCCCTCCAGTGACTGGCTGCTGCTCTTACAGGTCTGGTACATGGATGGTTATTACAAAGGCCGCCGAGTGCTGGAGTTCCGTACTTTGGGAGACTTCATCAAAGGCCAGAACTTCATCCAGCACCTGCTGCCGCAGCCATGGGCAGGTACGGGCCATGTGGTATACAATGGCTCTCTGTTCTACAACAAGTACCAGAGCAATGTGGTGGTTAAGTACCACTTCCGGTCCCGCTCGGTGTTGGTGCAGAGGAGCCTCCCGGGGGCTGGTTACAATAACACCTTCCCCTATTCCTGGGGCGGCTTCTCGGACATGGACTTCATGGTAGACGAGAGCGGGCTGTGGGCTGTGTATACCACCAACCAGAACGCGGGCAACATTGTGGTCAGCCGGCTGGACCCTCACACCCTGGAGGTCGTGAGGTCCTGGGACACTGGGTACCCTAAGCGCAGCGCCGGTGAGGCCTTCATGATCTGTGGTGTCCTCTACGTGACCAACTCTCACCTGGCCGGAGCCAAGGTCTACTTTGCGTACTTCACCAACACGTCCAGCTATGAGTACACGGATGTGCCCTTCCACAACCAGTACTCGCACATCTCCATGCTGGATTACAACCCCAGGGAGCGGGCCCTGTATACCTGGAACAACGGGCACCAGGTGCTGTACAACGTCACCCTCTTCCACGTCATCAGCACTGCCGGGGACCCCTAGGAGACCCTCCAAGGGTTGTGGGGAGCCTTCCCACATCGCCTGTGACGCACCCCCTCCCCCAGCCTTCTCTTGGTCATGCCCTTGCCTTCCTAGATACCTTCTCTCCCCTTTCCCAGCCCAGCTTTCTGTTCTATCTGTACCCATGCATTTTCTCCATTTTATCGATCTCTGCTTTTGATACTCCACTTCTTTCTGCCTTTTTATGGATGCTTCTTCTCTTCCTTATTGATCGAACCTTTCTCCTCTCCCTCTGTCCACTCTCCCTCCTCCTCTCCTAGTGTCCCACATCCCTTATCCCTCACTCCTACCCTATCCCTGGATCTGAGTGCATGGATTTTGTTTTTTAAATTTATTATTTACACATTTTCTTTCCGGGTTGCCAGAATAAACTGGACCTTTGACATTTGGTGCCTGGGTTGTTCTGTATCCAGTGGTAATTGCATTAGACTTGGTTCCACTGAGTGTCTCTATTCTCTGTGCTTCGGTGTGACCTGAGGTGGGGTCCTGTGACAGTCCTTCCCAGAGCTAGTTAACCCCTGGAGAAGCTCATCCAGTCCAAAGGCATTTCAATCAAAAGCAATTGGATCAGAACAACATAGAATTCTATTATGATGATTAGAACTGGCCTTTAGTGGCCATTCCCCAGTGCTCTCACTCACTGATCACAACAGCATGTTGCTGTTTGGTTCTAATGGCTTTTTAACAATTTGGCTGGTTCTGAGAAAGGTTAGGGCCCCCAATTTCTTCTGTTTTGTAACTGCAGGAATCATTTTTACACAAGCCATACTAGTTAACTGCAAGACTAAACTGACTTAAAAAGTTTACCTACCCAGGTTTTGAGCAAACCCACTGCATTCTAAGAGGCTGGGACAGGGATGTGCCCAGTGTAGTAGGGGCAGGAGTCCTGGAGGCAGTCAGGCTGAAATGGAGCCATCAAATACTCCTCCTTAGTTAACTTGCACCTGGCAGTCATTTCTGTCTCCCATTCACTATGCTAAACAAACAGGCACCAACCAAAACAACCTAACAAAAACCAGGTGGCATGATAGGGTTGGGCAGTCAGAGGCCTGATGCTCCCAGCCATGGCACTGCACGGCTAAGATAAAGGATTGGTTAGGAAGTGGTCCAAAACAGCAGACTGGGCTCTATATAGCAAAGGTGACCTTGAGTTTTTGATCCTCCTGATCTTACCCCCACCACCACACCTGGCTTTTAATAATGCTGAGGCTGGACCCCAAGGTTTCATTCATGCTACACAGCTATTTTGCCAACTGAGCCAGTGTGAGGGCTTCATGTCAGCCAGGTACAAGGACACAGTAGTTTCCAAGCATGGTCAGGATCCCTCTGACAAACTTCTATCCCCAAAAATGTTTATGGTTCATAACTAGCAAAATTACAGTTATGAAAGAGCAACAAAAATAGTTTTATAGTTGGAGGGTCACCACAACATGAGGAACCATATTCAAGTCACAGCATCAGGAAGGCTGAGGCCAAGGCATAACAAAAATGAGGGGCGACTCAGTAGATGTGCGGGGTTTTCATCTGAAATGGAGCAGTGGCACATGCTGCTTCCCACACCAGCCCACTGAACCCACAGCAGGAACAGCATGTGCAGATCTCCACCAGCCATGACCCCACCCGGCTGAGGCCACCAGGACGCTGCTGTCCCCATCCCTAATTAATGGCCTCTGTGATTAAATCATCTCCGGGAACTCAGACTTGGATGCCATATTGGGAAGGAAACCCATGAATAATGAATGGGGCTGCCTAATGCACTCATTTAAAACCAATTTCTAAAGGCATCCTCGAAAAGAGCAATTAATTCCCATGTAAGTGGACAAGCATGACACGGGGTGTGTGTGTGTGCGTGTATGTGTGCACGCACGCTCACGCACGCAAGAGAGATAGAGAGCCCCCAGATTAGCATGACAGACTTCATGCCACCGAAGACAACAAAGGCTTGGCATGGAGGAACCTGCCAGACATACCAGTTCAGGGGAGGCTGATGCGTGATGCTGTCTGGGTGAGACCTTGTTTCAGAATCTCAAATAAGGCAAAGGAGTTTGCATGGCTCCTACCTGTGACTTGTGCTCAAGGCAGTCATGGTCTCAGACTCCGAGAACCAGGCTGAACTGTGGAATTCTAGCCTTTGCTCAGAGTGCACTCCTGCCTAGAGCCATGTTACCATAAGGACAGGACTGATGTGAACATGTCTGTCACGTGTGGGTGCTGAGTGTTAACTTGGGCCAGAGCATCTGACAGCACACCTACCCACTGTGTCACTCTTACACATATTACTTAGTGTATACAGTCAATGAACACATGCACACCTGTGCACATGTACACTTGAACGCACATATACTTAATGTACAGACAAACACATGCACGCACACTGCAACCACAAAGGATGAGCAATTGGTCCTACCCTCCTCACCCATCCATCACTTCCATTCATTTGTCTGTCTTGAGCTATGTGGTGCTGAATTAACCAACTTGCCCTAAATCATAGATGAGCGGTTGGCTATAATCAGGAAGCTGCCATTCCCTACTGCAGCAATAACCCAGAATCCCCTGTGTCTGGTCTAAGAAGAGCCCATTAAGAATGAGCAGTGGAGTCTGCACAAAGAGAAGTTTCCATCCCTTGGGGGAGGGGGTTGTTACACTGTTGCCATCCTAAAGGCCCAGGATTTATAGCCAGTTCCCAGTAGCAGGTCTGGGTGGGAACTTGGAGCAGGTGAGGGAAACCACAGGTAGTTAATAATATATGCTGGGGACACTGAGTGGGCTCCTGGGGCTCATTTATCTAACAGCAATGTTCAGTTGTAGGGTTTTACAACTGTACAGACAGGAGAAGGAGTTGGCAGGGGTCCAAAGGACAGACCCTAGACAGGGTTGGGATCATACAGAACACAGACACCAAGTCTCATGTCCACACACAGGGATACACAAATCACCTATGGTAATACCCGCTTCTTGCAGGCAGTGGATAAGATGTGGCAGTGGCCCCGGGGAGAATGTTCTAGAGTCCTTGGATAGGGTTCCCCCCACCGCTGTCCCCCAAAGGCCCCACTTGGAGGTGTGCCACTGCTTCTGAGCCCACCCAACAACTGTTGCAAGACCGCAACACTGTGACTGTCTGCCTTGAGTCCCCGCTAGCCCACCAGAGCACATCTTGCTGGAGCTATGGCCAACTCAGCTCAGCCTGTGCCCGTCTGAGCTGGGGAGAAACTCATTAAACCTTCCTAATGACAAATGCTCCAGCAGGCGGCTGGCAAAGAGCGATTGCTCCAGAAAACAGCAGATGGGAACAGGCTCAGGTGACTGCTCATGAGACTCAGGCCTGAGGGGAGGGAGGGCTCTCTCGGGGTACAGGCTTAATATTGCTCTGGTCTCCAAGCCTTGCTGGCTAGAGCCACCCCCACGACCCAGACCCCCCCCCCCATCCCCTGTGGCTATATGCAGAAACCCTGATTGAATTCTGAGCCCACAGTCCTCAGTCTGTAGGCTCAGGCAGTTGTAGGAGACATAGGGCCCTAGCCAAGGTTGTAGAGCCCTTCTTCTCTTCCATTTCCCAGCCCCCTCCACCAGGATCTCTGTTCTTCTGGGAGCTGATAAAGCCCCCTCTCCTCCAGTTGAGGGGGCCTTTGTTGCCATGGAAACAACACCTGAAGAGTGCTAGGTCTGAAGGCTGAACGCAGGAATAACCAGTCAGAAGTGGGTGGCAGGTGCTGGATATGATTCGTTCTCACCAATAAGCAGTCTGCCTTGTGCTGGGGGGAGGTGGGCACTGGGGTGTGCCAAGGCAGATGCTGAGCCAGGCTCCCCCAGGGCCTTTCAGACCTAACAGCTGGAGGCGGTGTGGGGGTGGGGTGGTGTGCACAGACCTCAACAATCCCCAGGGGCTTACACAACTGGGTGGGGCTCGGAGGTATCTTGCTGCCCTGGGAGTTGAGCTGGTGGAAAGCATTCTTGCCAGCACCCCAGGCTGTGGAAAGGAAGGCTTCTTAGAACAGGAGAACAGTTTGGACACCTGGGCTTAGGGCATGGTGGGCAAAGTCCCATCCCTGAGACAGGGCCCCACACCTCACAGGAAGGTAATGACACAGGACCACCAAGCAGTGGTTCCAGATTTAATGGAAGGTGCACGGTGCGCTGCTTCGCACCCTGAGGCCGAGCTGCTGCAGCGCCAGGTATGGAGCGTCTGCTTTTCGCAACGGAACAGAAGAACTGAGCATACAACTAACAAGAAAAAGGCCCTCCTGCCTGCCTCTGAGACCAGGGGATCAGGTCACCTCTGACCCCCTGAGCCTGGGGGCCTCCCCACCTCCACTGCCCTTCTGAAGTCGATTCCTCCAGAAGGAGCCTAGCTAGGACAGCCCCAAATGGGGGCAAACAGGGAGCGGGATGCTCAGAGTCCCCTTCTCAGAGCCCCCCTCCCAGTCATTTTAGGAACAATAAATACTGTGTGACAGTAGCAGGAAGGGCGTCCATGGGCTGTATGTGTGGCAGCCCAAGCAGGCTGGCCAGGTGCCTGCCCTCATTCTGTGCGTAGGATGATATGGATGCCTGAATCTGTGAACACCGGCCCACTCATCTCCCCGGTCCGTAGAGCAAACGATGCATCCTCGAACGGTTTCTGCATCTGACCTGTGAGACAGCAAAGGAGTGGAGGTCAGGCGCAGGCCGCATAACAGATGGGGCTCCTGCCTACATTCGGTCTCAAGCATATTCATCACGGGGTTTATAGCCCTGTCACTGTGCAGTGCTGAGCTGCAGCCCAGCTGAGGGCCACGGGCCCATTAAGGAGGCTCTGGGAAGCCCAAGGACAGCGTGAGGGATAGTAGGCAGAGCTGTGCTCTACATTTAGACACACTGCACGATGAACTCTCCGGGTTCCTAGCTAAACATTATCTGCCCTGCAGGGAGGTAGCCAGGCTGAGAGCAGAGGTTTGCTACCCCCTCTCCTAGGCAGGTGCCCAAACCTCACACTTCTAGCCCATGCCAAGGAGATGAAGGAGAGAAGAGGAGGGAGGAGGAGGAAAAGGTGGAAAGAGGAAGATGGGATCTATCATCCTCTGCCCTTGGCAGACAGGTTTGCGCTCTGGGCTGCCTCCCTTGCCCATTTCCCCTCTACCAAACAGGAAGGGTGTGATTCTGGGGGACAGGTGCTGGAGTTCTCAGGGATCCCATCCTGTAGCTCTCCCAGAAGATGCCAATGACAAGACAGAGTCACCTCGATGGACCTGTGAGGGGCAATGATCCTGGGAGGAAAGACAAGGTTTTATATTCCTTTTGCAGTACAAAACACACAGGCCAGGAAGCCTGAGGAGGGCTCTGCTGCCACCTGGTGGACCGGAAGGCCTGTGAAGGAGAAGTCATCCCTCTTGAGCTCCCCTCCCTTCTTGGGGTCCTTCCACCCAGGACGCTGTAGGGAAGGTGCGGAGTGCGGTGGTGTCTATTCTTGCCCACCTCTGCTGAAGGCACCCAGGTCTCCCCTGGCTTTGGCAGAGCTGCAATCACTGAACTGTGAGGCCAGAGATTCAAAGTCCTCCTCTCCTGACTTAATCTTCTGGATGTAGCCTGTAGGGATACAAGGGGAGAGCCCCACATCAGATACATAGAGGCCAGACAGGTTGCAGGAAGAGCTGGGCCAGACCTGCCCGACCTGTGCACCGTGCTCCCTACAAAGTTATGCTGACAGCACCCACATACACTCATGCCTAAGCAATTACACCCTTACCATGTGCTCTTGTTATGTGCACCCACGAAGACAGTCTTCCCACATGCATGTCCCTAGGGTGCAAACCCGTCGCCCATCCCCATCCCCATGCACCTCAATAGCCAGGCTAGTCATCTGTAGGTGCACAAGAACGTTAGCACCCCACACGCGCACAGTGACTCTTTCCAGGCCTGGACACAGAGCTGCAATCTCACAGCAGATGACTGCCCGCCCCTATTCCTGGGGCAATCTCAAGGCTCTGGAGACCCCCAGGGGGTTAGCATGCAGCCAAGCTCTGCACAGGAGCTGTCGACATCTGCAGCCGTGGGCAGCAGGAGTCCCTACATGTGTAACATGGGAGGCACAGCAGAGAACTCACTAGGACACTCTAAAGGACTTTGAGGTGAGGCTATAAGGGCTGTGTGTGAGTGCCCGCACAATGGTCCCACAGGCAGGGTACCACACTGTATTGGCAGAGCCCAGGAGACATGAAAGAGGCTATACTGGGCCGTGACTCTCCTGCGGGGTCAGGAAGCCACGGCTGCTGGGAGGAAGGTGAATAGTGACTGAAGCAAAGCCTCAAAACAACCACAACAAAAACCACTTCTCGCAAAGTCTCCATCTGAGTTCTATCCCTGGGACTTACAACAGTAGAAGGAAAGAATCAACTTCTGCAAGTTAAGTCCTCTGACCTTTCAAACACTCTGACCAACCACCAAACCCCACCAAAACAAAACAAAGTCAGACAAACAACAAGAAAGTTTAAAGGAGCTGGCCCCAAGGAGTGAGACCACAGTACCATGAATGTGTAACTCACGTCTTGGGAGCACAGTGCACGTGCATGTGTTATGCACACTCACAGTCATGTGCTAGGTGGGGAGATTGACAGGCACCTGGGTCTAGGTAGCACCCAAGGTGGACAAGAAAGCCCTCGACACAGACATAAGACAGCCCATCCTGCCCCCAACTTCTGTCTAACTTGTAGCCCTGGCACACAGAGGCTCCCAGGGTAGCCACCCTGACCTGAGCAGCTGGCCTGGAAAGGACTCTTGTCCTTTTACTTCTGAGACAGAGCATCCTATGCAGCTCAGGCTATCCTTGAATCTTCACCTTTCTGCTTCAACTCTGTGCTGGTCACGGCCATGCATTCTGCATTAGGCCCCACAGTGATCTCTGCAGACAGGAGGGTGGCCTGACACAGCTGCTGTTGGGGGATAGAGGTTTCTAGCTGATACAACCAGCACCTTGTGGGCCAGGACCCAGCCCCTTCCCAAGGGCTCTGGGCCTCATGCTTCGGTAGGGTCCAGTGCCTGACACATGGGGCAGGCATATGGCTTGACAGACAGCCCAAGGGTCACCCCTATCTAAATGTATTACGTGGTAGTTACCTTGGTGTTTGGTCTACAACCTGCTAGGGCATACCTGTCTATCAAGGGCTCCCCAACTCCCCTCTGTTCTGCCTTGGTGTCAAGAGTCCCCTTGTACAGAATGAATCATATCAGTGACCTTGACCTGGTAAACTCCTGATTCTCATTTCCCTGGCTGTCTGGTTGTGTTCTTCTGTGGGGATCAAAGGACATACCCAGGAATCCTGTTCAGTTCCAGCCAGGGCAGTATCACCCAGATGTAGCCTGTCCACAGGGAAATGTAGATGGGATAGTCAGAGGCTTCTTACAGTCAAGCTCTAGCCATTTAATGAAGAAAGCTCTGGGCTGCATGATACATCCCTACAATCAATCCCAGCACTCAGGACTCCAAGGCACAGACACTGTCGCAAAAAATAAACCTATCCAGGGGCCCTCATTTTCCACTGTTCCCCACTCCTGTATCTAGATCTGGGTACAGGACAGGAATTCCTGGTGGCCACGGGATTAGTGGATGAATGAAGCAGAAACTATCCATGAGGAAGGAGATGGGACTATCACTACTCTTTAGAAAGAGATACTGCTCTCTCTCGCCTTTTGTTACCTGGATTTCTGTATTCAGGGCTGAGGCCAGACTCCCTGGGCTTTCACAGGACAACTCGCAGCCTCAACGGGAGGTGGGGAAGAAACAACTCCCCTGAGAATGCCTTGGCAACAGCACCCCAGGCAGGACTCTGGGAAGAACTCTGCCTGCCTCTTGGAGCAGCCTCTCCAGAGCTTCCAGACTGGAACAGGGCCCTGTACTTGCTTTGGGGTTGTAGTAGTTTGAATACAAATGGCCCCATAGGCTCATATATTTGAATGCATGGTATGCATAGCCTTGTAAGAAGCGTGGCACTAGGGATGGGCTGAGATTTCAAACACCCACACCAAGCCCAGTGTTTCTCTCTGCCTGTCTGTGGATCAGGATGTAAAGCTCTTGGTTCCTTCCCCAGTGCCATTTGTGCCGCCACGCTCCCGGATAAGCTGATAATGGACTAACCTCTGAAATGGTAAGCCAGCCCCAATTAAATGCACCCCTTTTAAAAGTTGCCTTGATCGGGTGGGGGATTTGGCCACGGGGGAGGGGGGTTGCCAAGAAAGGGCAAGGCCCGGGGTTGGGCCCCCAGACCCAAAAAAAAAAAAAAAAAAAAAAAAAAAAAAAAAAAGGGTTGCCTTGATCATGCTGTCTCTTCACAGCAATGGAAGAGTGGAGCAGTGACTAAGACAAGGATGTTCAGGAGTCCTCTACACAGCAGGCATAATAGTTGAATCTCTGCAGACATGTGTGGGTTCAGCAGTCCTTAAGGTTCAGGAGAGTGGCAGGCCCAGCTCCAGTTGCTGGGATCTGATCCTGCTTTGTGGTTCCCCAGCAATATCCATGGCCTTGGGGAAGGGACCGGCCTATGCACTGGGTGGGAACCAGGGAGACGGTTCAGTGGGTAAAGGTGCTTGTGCCATGCCTAATATTTGAGCTCAAGAACAGAGAACCAACTCTTCCTGCAGGTTATCCTCTAACCTCCACATGCCTCCACATGCCTGCACATGCCTGGCATACCTGTACACAAAGATAAGTAAGTGTAAAAGAAAAAAAAATGTAATGGGCTAATGAGAGCTCTCACTTCAGAGGGTTGTTCTGAGGGATGAATGAGTGACTGCCATGGTCAGGGCTGATGTAGAACAAACCCTTGACAACAATGCAAATGCTTATTCCTCTGCTACGGGCTGCATGCTAGTGTCCTGACATCACTATGAAGAAGCCATGGTTCCTGGTCTGACTATCCTGGGAGATAAGGAGTCTGTAAGGTGGGCCCTGAATAATCTGATGAGTACCTATTCATAAGAAGAGGTACAGCTAGGCTTTAGCTCAACTGGTAGGTTGTTCTTCCTACACCAGGCCCCAGGTTCCATCTCTAAATCAGGGACAGCAGTGCAAACCTGTAATCCCAGCACTTAGGAGCCAGAGATGAGCAGGTTAGAATTCAAGGTCACTGTTGGCTACACGGGGAATTATCAGGCTGCCTAAGCTCTAAATTTAAAGGGAGATGAAGAGAGCCAAGGTGCACACCTTTAATCCCAGCACTGAGAGGCAGCAGCAGAGGACCTCTAGTACAGTCTACACAGAGAGTTCCAGGACAGCCAGGGCCACGCAGAGAAACCCTGTCTTAAAAAACCAAGCCAAGCCGAATGACAGCCAAGGCCACCAAAGGACATGACAGAAGCAGCTACCTGCAAGTCAGAAAAGCAATCTCACTAGGAATGTACAGGGGAGAGTGGGAAAGGTGGTGGCTGGTTTTTGAGAGTGACTCTAGGGGAAACATGAGGCATAGATTTTTGAGGAACGGTGAGAAGGAAACTAAGCTACAGACCTTAAGGCATTGCGTTGCTGCAGACTAAGGCACATAAGGAACCAAAAGGGTGGTTCCTCAACCTGAAAATGTTTAGATCACAGGCTGCTAACAGGGGAAGGGTGTGGTTGGGGAGGGCCAGAGACACAGCCCCAGGCCCCCAGGCTGGGTGGACGTCACTCGGCCAGAGGAGGCGGCTCGTCTTGGAAGCCTGCCTGGAAAGGGTGCTGCTCACACTCTGGTTCTGGTCTCCCTGGACTCTCAGGACCTGGATGAGCAGGGACAAGGCAACAGGAACAGGGAGCCAGGGTATGTCCACAGCTTGGCTGTCCCAGACAAGGACATGGCAACGACACAGCTGGGCCTCAGGCTTCTGGCTGCTGTCCAGCAGCTGTAGAGGAGCCAGTGCAGGGAAAGGAGCTGCGGCAGCAGGAATGCGGAGGGTCTGTTTCCTGAGGCACCCCAGGCCCAGGCTAGCAGCAGGGTAGACACTGCTCCTGTCACTGCCACCTGATCCCCCTGCGATAAGCTCTGGGTTCAAGGTGAGCCAGTGTTCTCAATGAAACCACACAAACTGGAGCGCTGGGCCAGTGCTAAGAGCCTGGCTGGCTCTTCCTGAGGACCCGGGTTTGGGTTACAGCATACACACGGCGGCTCACAACTGCCTGTAACTCTAGTTCCTGGGCATCTGATGTATGGCCTGTACGGGCAGCAGGCATTCATGTAGTGTATATAAAAAATCTTAAACACATCACACAAAAGGCTGGCAAGACAGGTGACCGCACTTGCTGCCAAGCCTAATGATCTGAGTTCAATCCCTGGGACTCATACAGTGGGCGAAAGTCCACCTCTAAGAATTGTCCTTTGACTTCCACACTTCCATACACACACGGCTGAAAAGATAGATTAGATGCCTGTAGCACAGGCTAAGTTTACAAAAAACCTGGGTTTAGTTTACAGCACCCACGTAGTAGCTGAAAAAACCTAACACAATTCTAACCCGATGCCTTCTGGACTCCTCTGACACCAGGCACACACATGCTACATATACACACATACATACATGCGGGCAAACACCTATACACACATTTATCAAAATAGGCATTAAAAACAGACTCCTCACTCTACAGGGCCGGCTCTGTGCTTACCAGTTCCTGGTCTATTGCCCAGGCCTCTCCCTGATGACATCATCACTCAGGATGACTCCCGTTGTCCAAGGCTGCCTTCTATCACTGCACTGCTGCAATGGCCTCTGGGATGTCTCAGTGCTCATTTTACACAAGAGAAAACTGAGTCTTGAGTGAAGCTCCGAATCTCCTAGATCACAGAGCTCATCAGACACTGCTACTATCAAGTCAGGGTGCTGACTTTCTAGACCTGGCCACTCTAAATGGCAAGCAGAAAGGGAAGAGTGAGGGCCTGCATGGGCCAAGCTCATCCCAATATAGGCACTTCTTTTCAAGATAAGGTCGTCACGTGGCTTGAACTCAGTATGTGGGACCTAGGACTTAAAAAGAATGCATTTATATGTGCATACATGCTACAGTGTTTTCCCTCAGGAGTAGGTTCTCTTCTTCCACTATGTAGGTCTCAGGAACTGAATTCAGGCCCTCAAGTTTAGTGGCAAGTGCCTTGCCCACTGAGCCGTCTTCCCAGCCCCAGCCTGAACCTCTGATTCTCTGTCTCTATCTCCATGCAGAGATTACAGGTTTGCATGATCATGCCAGGTTCACAGGGTCCTAGGGACTAAAGCCAAGGTTTCCTGGAGTTGGGGAAGCACGCTAACAACCGAGTCACAACCCTAATCCAGTACAGCACTTCTCCAGGAGTGACTGCTGAGCAGACGGGGTGAGGGTCTGCTGGGACTTCTACACGGTCCGTGATGAGGAATGCTTATTGTCCACGTGACAGAATCCAGAGTGCCGGGGTTCTCTTTTAAAACCAGAGAAGGCAAGCTGAGCACTAGCAAATACATCATTCTTTGTTCCTGACAAGGTTGTGATAGGATCTGCTCCTTCACTATGACTTTCCTGTGTGGTGAACTGTGACCTGGAACTGTGTGTGACTGAGCCCAAACAAACCTTTCTCTATTAAACTGCTTAGCAGTTAAACTGTACTGATTTGTTGGGGCAGGAAAGCACACATGCCATGGTGGGGCGAGAGAACTCCCAGGAGTGGGCTCTCCACCACATGCATCCTGGAATGGAACCTAGGCCCGCAGCTTTAGCAGCAAGTGCCTTTGCCTGCTGAACCCTCTTGTTGGCCCTTGTCAAGAGTACTTTGTCACAGGAACAGGAAAAGAAACAGATAGGCCCTCTGGCCCAGCTGAAAGAGGCCCTCCAACAAGCCCCTGCTCCCCTGCCCCTGCTCACCATTGATCAGCTCCAAGGCCTCCTCTTTGCTCCTGGTGATCTTTTCCTGCCGCCAGGATGAGGGCCTCCGAGATTGGCTGTGCTTCACCAGCAGGTGTGAGCAGCGCACCCTGGCAGGCTCACCCTGGCCATTCTTGCTGCCGCCTCCAACAGTGCTGCCTCCGCTGGGCCGCTCCCACTGGCTGGCATTGGTGATGTGATTGAAGTAGTAGACACGGCCTGGGGGAGAGCAGCGCCTACTTCAGCTGGGGCTGGGCTGAGGAGGACTCCATCCCAAAAGCTAGGATGAGGACTGGCTTGGGAGGTATCTTCTTTAACAGATCCATTTCCTGGTCTACCCCATGCTATAGGCTTGGGAGGATGCTGTCCCCATAGGACCTGTCAGGACTGTGCTAATGCTTTAGGTGGTACCAGACAGACACTAAACCAGTAAATCAGATAAAACAGCTTCCAGGCCTTCTAGATGGCTCGGCAAATAAAGGAACTTGCCAAGTCTGACAACCTGAGTTTGATCTCCAGGAACTTGCCAAGTAGAAGGAGAGAACCCATCAGTCTCAAGATGTCCTCTGACCTCCACATGGCATAATGCCACCTTACAGAATAATCGTACCAGATTTTCAAAAGCATCCTCAGCTACAGTTTGAGATAGCCTTGGCTACACTGGACCCAATTCCAAACATAGATAAACAAACAGACAGCATGGGCTGAGGACTAGTGCTTGCATGGCATTGTGAGGTTCTAGGTTCAAGTCCCAGGATCACATATCACCAAAAGGTAGAGTATAACTGTTTTTACCCATTGCTTCATTCCACACAAACCCAGGCAGCACCTCCTCCATCTCTGCTCACAGCAGTAGCAGTTGTGTCTTGTGCATAAACAGAGAAAGTTACTCCAAAGCTCCAGTCTTAACCCCTGCACTGGTAGCCTAAGTCAGAGAGCGAGGGGTAGCATTACTCGGGACCTGATATCATCTGAGTGACTGTGAGGGCATAAAGGAGATAGATGGAAAATCAAAAACTCAAGGGAAAACTCTGGCTTAGTGGAACATGCTGTTTGCCTAGCAGTAAGGAGGCTGAGGCAAGAGGATGGATGTCTGCAGTTTGAAGCCAGTAAAAGTAAGTTTGCAAGACGGACTCAAAAAAGTGAAAGATAAAAGAGGAGGGAGGATATGGCAGAAGCCTGAAGGAAGGACCCAGTAGATTCTTGGTCCCTCCAAGGGCTGAGTCTACCTGGGTTCTACAGCTGGTCTAGCATCGAAGAAGAGCTGGGTGTTACCCATGAAGGAAGGGCTTTTCATAGTCCTACTGAGAACAAATGACAAACATAACTAAGCAGAGGGGCAGGTATAGGGGTGTGTGTGTGTGTAAAAGAGTTTCACTATGGGGGCTGGATAGATGGCCCAGAGATTAACAGCACCATCTGCTCCTCTATTGGACTGGAGTTCAATTTCCAGTACCCATGTGGAGGCTCACAACTGTCTCTTCAGGCTTCTTGGTGGGCACTGCATGCATATGGAATACACATGCAAGCCTAATACCCATATATGTATTTTTTAAAAAAAGTTTACGTAGCCCAGGACAACCATGAACCAAATCTCCTCCTGCTTCGGCCTAAGTGCTGGAAATACAGCTGTGTGCCACCACACCCAGTTAGAGACAAGTTTATGCTAGAGGTCACAACCCCACCCTAGGAATGGAGCAGCCCAAAGCCTCTGGGGCTAAATCCAACTAAAACCTTTGTCAGGTCACCGTCCCTGAACCTCAGCTTTCTCATCTGCAGACTGGGACAAGAGAATAAGGACATCAGAGCATAAAGGCTTATAACTTTAGTCCCAGTGCATGAGAGGCTGAAGCACAAGGATCATGAGTTGGAAGCAAGCTTGGGCTACACAGCAAGACTTTACCTCTGTGTGATGTAATCCCAGTAGAACACCAGAGGTTCAAGGTCATCCTTGGATAAGTAGCATCTGAGCGCTCTCTCTCTCTTTCTTTCTTCCTTTCTCTCTCTCTCTCTCTCTCTCTCACACACACACACACACACACACACACACACACACACACACACACACACACACATCTTAAAAAGGAAAATGGCTCAATGGGTAAGTGCTTGCAGCCAAATCTGACGGTGTTCACAATCTACTCATGGTAGAAGGAAGAAAACTCTTGCAAGTTAAGATTGTCTGACCTTCACATGTATATACATTAAATATAGTATTACTAATATTATTAATAAAGATTGTTTCAATAAACAAATTGGGCAAAGTAGTGCATGCCTGTAATCTCAGCACTTGGGGGAGCTGAAGCAGGGGGATCAGGAATTCAAGAGTAACCTGTCTTTATGAGGCTCTGTCTAATGCCTTTCCACATCCACTCTTGATAAAAAGGTGGAAAGTGAATGACATTAAACCTAGCTGGGTTAATTCAGAGAGCTAACATATGCAGTGTCTAGAACCTTGATGCTTAATAACTAAGAATTTTGAGTGAGCTCTGTAGGTTGCATTGACCCTGGCTACCTGAAATGCTTTTAGGCTACTCTAGGCGTTGCCACTGACACTGGGAAGGGGACACTTGGGATCCAAAAAAAAAAAAATTGCAATCTAGGGCATTCCCAGTGACTGAACTGCATTATCAGATGAGTTCTTTCCGTGTCTGGCCTCAGTTTCTCCCTCTTGAAATATGAGAGCAATTCCTTTCTTGAAAGATGGTAGCAACGGGGGGGGGAGCATGAGCCAAGGAAAGAGAGGGAGCCAAGGAAAGAGAGGGAGCGAGGGAGAAGGGAGATAGAGGAACAGAGGTGGAGGTGGGGATAGGGGGAAGAGTGGAGAGGTGGGTGGGAGAGGGAGGGGTGGTGGAAGGAGGGAGTGAGAGAAGGCAGGAGGGAGAGCACGGAGACCACACCGGCGTAGACTTGTAAAAGAACTGAAGTCTTTCAAAGAGTTTGGCACCATGCTTGACCCAGAGACGAACTGTCCTGGTTAGGAGCCATCACTGTCCCTGGGTCCCGATAGGGGGATGAGCGGGCACGTGTCTCGGATGCTGCCCGAGAAACCAGAGCAGGGCGGCCCACGCCCTCTGCACCGAATCCCGATCTTCCTCTCAAGGGAACTCCGAGGTGCAGCCTCGTCGCCTCAGAGCACCGGGGCCCAGTGGTGGGCGAGAACCGGGGCGCGCCTGTGCCTGCCCCACCTCCTACCTCAGTATCTGGCTTTCCGGGCCCGTTATGCCGCGGAGGAGGCCAGATCTCCATGCCCGAAGCAGGACGGTGATGCGACTCGCCTGTGCAGGCGAGCTCAAGCCCAACTTCCGCAACCTCCAGGCCTCGCCCCGGGCCCTGGGCGACCCCTAAGAGGTACCTGAGCTGCGACTCATACGCTTCTCCCACCCGGACGGCAGCTTCTCCTCGTCCGCCATCTTCCCTCCTGCCGCAGCGCCTGCTCCGCCTCCGCGGCTCTGACCCCGCGCCAGACCAGCGCCGCTGTTGATTGGCTCATCCAATCGAGACGCCAATTGGACGGCAGCACAACGCCTCGAGCTCTCGAGTCTTTTATTGGGCTCTCCCGCGGCCTCCTGGACCTCCCTACACACACCCTCCACCCCCTACCCTCACCTTCCCAACACCGCTGCTGATTGGCTTGTCTGGAAGCTACGTCTATTGGATGCTCCAACCCGGCAAGCGGCTCCCTTTAAGCGTCAAAAGGGCGCCCCACCCTTTTTGGTGCGCTTAGCCGATAAAATAGTGCTTATTTGACTGGCTTCTGCCGCAGCCAATCCGGCCTTCTCGAGCCTTTCTCGGAGGTCCACCAGCATCCACGCGGAAGTGGTCAGCTGGAACTAAGGTACATGGGTGCTTTTGCTGTACTTTGCCGTTGCCATAGCAATGCAGTTGCCTTGGTGACGAAAGGCTAACTATCCAGAGCCTAAATTTGGCTTTTGAGTTCTCCTTCTTTCCACCTTTTCCTCCAGATGTCCAAAGCGAAACCAGTCCTTTTCGGTTTTTGCAAGGCGAACCATTTCACTGGTTTACTCACCCACTTTCCATGTCTTTTTTAGAACCTACTTCGACTTATTCCTTCTCCATGGGCTCCTCCTGACTTCTAGGCAGGTGACTGATGGGTGAGAGCATTACCACTAGGCCGAGGAAAGGGGGTAGGAGAGGGTGGACGGCTCCAACGGCCGGTTTTAGTCAACTGGTAGTCTGAGGAAAACGGTGTGCTAATGTATACCTTCAATCCTAGTACTCAGGAGGCAAAGGCAGGCAGTTCTGAGTTCGAGACCAGCCTGCTCTACAAAGTGAATTTCAGCACAGCCAAGGCTACACAGGAAACTTGTCTCAACAAACGAATGAACGAATCAAAAAAAAAAAAAAAAAAAAAAAGACAGAGCTAGAGAGATGGCTCAGTGGTTACTCCATTAGACCTTTCAATTCACCAGACCTGCATGTGGTACACATTCATACATACATGCAGGCAATTCATATACATAAGAATTTTAAAATGTTACTTTATGCCTAGTGCTGGTGGCAAATGCCTTTAATCCTACACTTAGGAGGCAGAGGCAATCATATCTCTGAGCTTGAGGCCAGCCTGGTGTACAAAGTGAGTTCCAGGACAGCCAGAGCTACACAGAGAATCCCTGTTTCAAGAATTTTTTAAAAATCACTTTAAAAAACTATTACATTTATAAGGGATACCGCCATGAAAACTGTGTAATCAAGAGGACAATTTGTGGCAATCTGTTCTCTCCTTCCACCGTGGGGTTCTGAAGGTCAAACTAAAGTTGTCAGGCTTGGTGGCAAGTTACCCATCTTGCTGGCCCTAGCTAATTAATGATTTTCAATAGCCTTACAATAGCAAAGCATGGGCCCAAGGAAAGGGCTCAGTGGTAACCAAGCCTGATCACTTGACACACGAACATCTTTGTGAGTTTGAAGCCAACCTGGTTTGTACAGTGAGTTCCAGGACACCTATGGCTACAAAGAAAGACAAGTCTAAAAAAAAAAAAAAAGAGGGAAGAGAAAGAAAAAAGGGTGGGGTAGAATAGTCCAGACCTAGAGTTCAAGCTATAGTAGTAAAAGAATTACATGACAGATTTAATAAGGCTACTTTATTTCAAACCAGTACAGAAGTATATAGACCAGATAAAAAAGCTTCTGCATTCTTCTGAGCCAGAAACACTCAACGCATTCACATAAGGTTCCATTAAAAATGTCTACCTTGCTGGACATGCTAGCACATGATTTTAATCCCAGCACTGGGGAGGCAGAGACAGAGGGATCTGAGTTTGAGGCCAGCATGGTTTACAAAAGGAATTCCAGGAGAGATAGGGCTGTTTACACAGAGAAATCTTGTCTCAACAATATTTTATGCAGGGTATGGTGGTCTTGCCTTTAATCTCAGAACTCAGGAGATAGTCAGGTGACTATCTGGGTTCAGTGCCAGCCAGATCTACATTCAAGTATCAAGGCAGGCCAGGGCTACATAGAGAGAACCTGTTTCATAAACAACAAAATTCACCTCAAAACCAAATAATGTTTATTATTAACCTGAGTCATGGTTTGGTGCATGTGTGGAGGTCAGTGGACAGCTCTGTTATGGGGTAAAAGCTCAGAGACCACTCCACTTGACCAAATTTCAAATTGACAGTCTGTATTAAGCCATGTAGCAACTGCCTGGAAAGGAACACTTCTCCCAGAGCAGCCCCAAATGCGTTATTACAAGGAGTTGTTTTTTGTTTTGTTTTGTTTTTTTTTTAACCTTAAAGAACACAGAAAAACTGCATTCTGGTAGCAGTTGCAGGGGCAAACAAGCAAGCAGCTCAGTGAGAGCTAAGAACATGCAGTTATCTGGGACATTTTGACTCTGAATTTGTAGAACAGGACTGGATGCTTTCCTGTGGAACTTTTCAGGGCAAGGGGTAGAAACCAAAGATAGCTATACCTGAGACAAGATGGAGAAACCTTGTAGCTGGTTCTTTCTTTCCAATTGGGTTGCAGGGCTGGAACTTAGGTCTTGAGGCTCAGGTAGAAACATCTCTACCAGCCTAGTTTCCCTAACTGTCTTTTCTTTAAAAAAAAAAAAAGGGGGGGGGGGGACTATGTAGCTTAGAGAGATGTCTCAATGGGAAACATACTTGATACACAATTGTGGAGTCAGAGTCTAAATATGAAGAACCCACATAAGGCTGCATGCAGTAACAAGCCAACATCAGCAACTCAATTTCCACGTCAAGGAGGAGGCGCCGACAGCAGAAATCCTCAAAGCTCCTGTGAAGGCTTCTCTTGGTTGTCGACTTGACCACATCTGGAATTAACTGGTGGCAGCCCACATGGAAGAAGGAAGCCATTGCTCTTTGCCTGCTTGCCTTCACCCTCCCTGACAAGTTCGGGAAATGGGCAGCCCTCTAGATCTTCTCAGTCCTCTGATACCAATTTGGACTGCTGCGACAGCCAGTGAACCAAACCACCAGATCCTGATCTTTCTTTCCCTCCAGAAGTCCCATTGTTGGACTACTCAAACCAAAGTCTGTAAGTCACTTGAATAAATCTCATATAAAATAACCATCCTATCAGTTCTGTTCCTTATAGCTTTAATTAATATGGCTACCAGACTAGATATCCTCAAGTACAAGCAGCGAAAACAAAGACATGTCTCAAACAAGGCTAGAACTGACATCCAGGGTAGACCTCTGATCTCCATAAGCAGGCCATGGCAGAGTGCACACATAAAGCTCAAACGTGCACACTAAGATAAAAGCTAAGCTAGCTCAGGAGCATAACCAGCTTAGACTGTGCAAGGCTCTGGGTTTGAGCTCAGCATTGAAAAGAAAAAGTCACAAGAGTACTGTGCCAATATATACTTAAAGGTTCATTGGGTAAGAAGAGTGTTACTGCCAAGCCTGATGATCCGAGTTCCAACCTTCGGACTGTCACAGTAGGAGGGGAGAACTGATTCCTGTAAATTGTCCTTTAACTTTCACATGTGCACTGTGGTACATGGATGACTGGCCCCACCCCATACACACATGCATATAAGTAAAAATTTAACAAAAATTCAAATCCAAGTAGTATATACGTAAATATGTACTTATTTATATATGTGGGTGTAATAGCTACTCTTGGTTGTCAAGTTGACTACATCTGGAATTAACTAAAAGCCAAGCAGGCTGGGCACACCTGTGAAGGACTTTTTTTCTCCACTGACTCATTTAAGGTGGGAAGACTACCCGAAATCTGAGTCTTTTGAAATGGGAAGATGTAGTGGGTGGATGAAAATAATGCATGGGGCACCCACAGCTCCTGGCAATTCCTTAAGAGCAAAAATGAGACCATGGTGGTACAGGCCCTTTCAGTTTCAGCACTTGCGTTGCGAAGTGGAGGCAGGAATCAAGAGCATTGGTGGTACACAGCCAGTTCAAGGGTAACCTGGTCTATACAAGACTTTCAAGACAAAATTTTCTGAGTGTTGAGATGCTAGGTGTGCACCACCAGGACCAGCTTTCGGTCAGTCCTGAGTTCCCCTCAGGAGCAGTACCTAACAGCAGACACCAGCTCTCCCTCAGGACACAGCTCTCACACAAGCATGACAGCAGCAAAGCAGCAGCAAAGTTTTATTCATGTGAACTGTTAAAAATGACCATCTATACCAGTGTCAAATGAGGGAGGGAGGGGAAGGCAGGGCAGAGCAGGGAGACGAGGGGAGGAGGGAGGAGTCCCCTCTACTGGTAATAAAGCTCCAGGTTCATCCCGTCGTGGATCTCATCTGAAGGGCGAGCATTAAGGAACTTTCATTGGGAGCTGATCTACCTTCCATCTACTCACAGCTGGGTCCTGTGGCTCAACACCCAGCCCTGGATTAAGGAATGGACACTTTGATCTAAGAACTCCAAACTATAAATAATATTCAGTGGTCCTTAAGACCACTGAGAAGGCAAAGTTGTTTGCCACTGAAGCCTGGTGTACAGAGTCAAATCCTCAAGTGCCCCCACCCCACCATACACACAGAACAATACATTGTCTTCAATGGTTATTCAGGCTGGAGACAGCTCAGCAGCTGAAGAGCTCTCAGGCCTGCTCTCCCAGAGACCTGGCTTTACGTCCCAGAGCTCCCGTGGTGGCTCCAGGGAATCTGAAGCTTCCTTCTGGTCTCTGCCAGCAGCAGGCATGCATGCGGTGCACAGACATAATTGCAGACAAAAGATCCAGACTAACCCTCCCCAAATTAAAAAAAAAAAAAAAACCCAACCATCAATCCATCCATCCATCCATCTCCTCAAGTATAGTCACACTCCTCCTGTCCAACACTCAGGTTGGCATTCAGTTAATAAGTATTTTGAACCAAGTTAAACTATTTCGCCAACGACCCTTCTCACCAGCAAAATAATTTCCACAGTTTCCATTTTCTCAGTAGTCATAATGGGGCACATTCTAAGTTAAGCATCCCTCTTGCTTAATTTCTGTACAGGTTTCAGCACAGAACCAGAACTTGAGATAAATACGTGAATTCTTTCTTGAAAGGATACAATCTCCCAGAGACACGTGGTCTTTAAAAATCGTGTACCTACGGGATAGATAGCTTTCAGAGAGAAGCTGATAAGGGGTGGGGTGTTTTTTGTCCTGAAAACAAGCTCTTCGGGATTGTCTTGAGGTGCTCGCTCCAACGAACGCCCTCTAGCCTGATACTGACCAGCGCGTACTTACCACTTTTTAAGAACGATCTTATTCCAGCGGGTGCCAGTTTGAGCCGCTATCAGTTTCTTCAGGTCGCCGATGGTGTCATCGGTGCTGGGCACGAAGGAGTTAAGGTAAATGAAAGGAAAAGATAGACCGAGGAAAACGACTTCAGGCCTCCCCATAAGCGTCATTTAACTGAAATCATCCAACACCACCATCTGCCCCAGATTCCCTGCCAGTCACCCCTCTGTGGATACTTGCACTTAACGCGGACTTTCTTTCCTAGACGGTCGTTGCAAACCACCTCAATCATTGTGGCTGGAGCTACACCAGGTGGAGAAAGGGATGAAAAGCAGCAGTCAGGACTTCCGGGGTCGCCCAGGTTCCCAAAGCCCCTTCCTGGATTAAGTTCTCTGGTCACACTTCCCCGAACACCCGACGCAAATCCTCTGCAGCCCCAGTCTACAGTTTCAATTGCGGGGACCACAGACAGTCGCGACTCCGCCCCTTAACTGCGGCAGGCCCAGCCCCAGACTCACCCGGCTTTGCCTCCCGCAACCCCTAGGCTCCCAAGTCTTGGCAGCTTCCCGCGATCTCCGGCCTCTCCGTTTAGCCTTCTCACCTCCAATGTCCTCGAACCTAGCGACGACACAACTTGTAGCTCGAACGCTGAACCCTGACCGGATTTAGGGCTGGAAACAGGAAGCGGAAGTGATATAACGGAAACACCGGCCCTTAGGTGCTTCCGGGTTCCGGGCTAGCAAAGATTTGCAATTCTGTTGCGCAGTCTGGATGAACTGAGACTGGCTAAGAGTGGATTTAAGCCGACGCTAGAAATTGGAATTGGATAGAATTAAGGAATTGGAGATTCCTTAATTGTGGAAGAGACCTAAAGGATCTCAGCGGCGGCGTGATCGACCATTTCCAAGCTAGACAAGTCTGCTACCGCAGAATCCCGGCTGCAGATGTGCGGAAATGGAGTCATGCATGGAGTCACAAGGCCTGTGGCTTTCTGCTTTCATTCAAAGCTCAGCCTCAAACCCCATGCTTGTCTTTCCCCTCTGACCGTAGTGACCGTTTCAGAGACTTCAGGAGTGCAGACTGCACGATGAAAACTAAGTCGTATTCTGGACAGGAAGCCATGATGCGTTCCACTCCGCGTATCCGTGTCCTGCCTGCGAAAATGTTGGAAACAGCATACGGGGAAAGATCTTTTGCATTGGTTTTTAATCTTCAAGGAACACTTTGTTCCAGATTACAGACTCGCAAGAGCTGACGGGAGAGGAATCCCTTAAATTTGACCAGTTTCGCCTCTATTGAGCAGACAGGACTTTTAGCAAGGTAAGCTTATATTGACTCAAGAAAGAGAGTCTACCCAGGTCCTTGTGCTTACCTAATACGACTTAACAAAATCTTTTTTTTTTTTTTTTTTTTGGTTCTTTTTTTCGGAGCTGGGGACCGAACCCAGGACCTTGCGCTTCCTAGGTAAGCGCTCTACCACTGAGCCAAATCCCCAACCCCGACTTAACAAAATCTTATCCTTATGCGTAGGCAGCAAAAAGCATTATTCTTGCTTTCTATTGCGGTTTGTGGCCACGCCTCCCTGGCTTGGCTGTCCTGCTGGCTCCTCATCCCCATCCCAGTCACACTTTTCAGTTTCGAATGAAGTCCTGTTCCAATATCTCTTCTCCAATGCCTCGTTTCTGTTCCGAAAAGACTTCCCAGGCTCTACCCGACTCCCATATTGGAGAGTGAGCTTTGTTTTTCTTGTTTTGTTTTGGTATTTGTTTTAGTGTCGGAGGTCAAACCTAGGACCTTCTAGCATGCTAGCAGCCAAGGGCTCTCGCACTGAGCTGCACACGTAGCTCCTGGTTCAGCTCTTGTTTCTGTCTCCAGCGATGCTTTTTAGACCTCATTCCTGCTCTTAACCATTACTCCAGTCCTAAGTCCCCCAGCTTCTCCCTTTGCCGCCCACCCATTCTAAACTTGATTCCATCCCCTATTGTCGGACCTTGTTACGCCTAAGCTAGGTTTTTACAAATTTGGTCTTAAGGCCCAGCTAGGACCCCTGGTTCTTGAGCCCCTTCCCACACAAGTCATGGTTTCTGGGTTTGCTGCTCTGTTAGCTTTTCACTGCTCAAGTCATCTCTTCTGGGTATGCGGTCTGGTCCTTGGATGATGTTTGCTTAGCAACAACCCTAAACCTTTTCTAGCTCAAGCCAAGCCTTCTCGGCTCTAGTCCCACACGTCCCTTAGCTCTAGACGCGCGCCATGGTCTCTTCCTACTGAAGCCACGCCTTCCATTGTTACTGACAGCCTCCAATTTGCTCCCCTGCCCCTGGCCACACCCCTCCACTCGGCGGCGCTTTTTCAAATGCTAGTACTTTGGCCTCGCTTGCAACACCCGCTGCTCTTAGTCTCTGTCTCTTTACCTCTCTCCCGGAGTTCAACTTTGGGAGTTTGCTGCTTTTCCTCAGCCTGGGCCCCTGGCCTCCTGGCCCCTGGTCCCCTGGTCCCTTGGCCCCCTGGCCCCCCTGGCCACGCCCCAGGACCACTCCCTGCCCGCCGGAGCCACGCCTTCTAGGCGTGTGGCTTTCCTCAGCGGGGCCTGCAAGGCGTCTACCTGCCTGAGCTCGTCACGTCTCACCGCTCGGCTACGTCCTGAGTCCCCTCCTTGTCAGAGCCACGCCTGACTTGTCTGCTGACCCCCTCTGGCTTTGCTTGCTTATCCTTAGCGCCACCTCATGGCCACGCCTCCGAGGCGGTCATCACCCCTAGCTTTCCGGGTTTGCTGTTCGTCTTCCCCTGGCCTGGCCACGCCTCGTGCCCCCTCCTCTCCCAAGCCACATCTAGGTTTTCCTATTTCCAGTTCCATCCGCTAGCCAAGCTAGTCAGGCCTAGTCAGTCTCTAGTCTGGTCCTCCAAACGGTTGTCAGGCCGCGCCAGTCCAGTCCCGGGGCCTCAGGCACTTTCCTAGGAAGGTAGGGATCCTCGGCAGGCCTCGGAAAGTCGCGCCGGTTTGGCCAGTCCGGCCACCTCAGCACCCTCCAGGGAGCGCGGCCTCCCGGCCACCGGAAACGGAAGCGCGCGACGGCTGGACCATGGCGACGCTGTTTGACCTCCCAGACTTGGTGCTCTTGGAGATCTTCTCTTACCTCCCTGTCCGGGACCGGATCCGCATTTCCAGGTGCGGCCCCGCTCCTCGGGAGAAAGAGCCGGGCATGGGCTCGGCAGGAGAGGCGGATCCGGTCCCAGCGGGCCGGGGTCGTTCTAACGGCCGGTCCACTCCTCCAGGGTCTGTCACCGCTGGAAGAGGCTAGTGGATGACCGGTGGCTGTGGCGACACGTCGACCTGACGCTCTACACGGTACGCGGGACCCGGGAGCGGTGCGGGGAGAGCCAACCTCCTGCCCTGGGATAGAGGGGGCTGTGCTTTATTTTGTTTTCTAGTGTTTGTTTGCTCTTGGTTTTATTTATTTATTTTTGATACTTTCTAAAGGCTTTTATTTTTCTGTATTTTTGTTGATTTTTTTGGAGGGGGGGGGTGTTTTGAGACAGGATCTCTATCCCAAACTGGCTTCCAGCTTCCTATGAAGCTGAGGCTGAGCTTGAATTTCTAATCTACCTCAGCCTTCTAAGTATTGGGATTACCAGAGTCGGCCTCCATGCCTGGTTTCTGTGATACTGGGGATGGAATTTAGGTTTCTTGAATGCTAGGAAGGCACTCTTCTGACTGAGTCATGTACTGGTTTCCAACTAACCACCCCCTCCATCAATCTGCTCAGTGCTGAAATTACAGCTTATCTGGCCCAGGAAGTGTTTGGGTATTGTTTATTTGTTTTTTTCCTCCAGGTAAAATTTCTCTGTAGCCCTGGCTGGCCTGGAACTCTCTCCTCCTCCAGTGCTGGGACTAAAGGTGTGCACTACCACCCCACTGGTTTGGTTTTTAAGTGAGTTCGTGCTTGGAATTTTCTGCATGTCTATCCTAGCAGTAGCCTTTTCTCCTCCTCTGCAACCTTCAGACCTCAGCTTCTCATCCAAGATATGGGGATTAAAGATAGTGCTTGTGGAGCTATCGGTGACGGAGTGTTTGACTCTGGTGAAGCCTTGGCTCCATCTCTTGCACCAAGAAAAACAAAAAAGTGCCTTCATGTCTGGCGTATTGTAGAACTTAGCCAGTTGCAGAGAGAGATGATTTAGACCAGTGTGTGGTCTCCAGCATTCAATAAATGCAAGCTCATAACTTTTCAGTGTTCTGGGTTTGTCGTTTTAGTTTTTGAGGTGGGTCTCATGTATCCCACAATAGCTTCCAGCTGGCCATGCAGCCTGGGATGACAAAGGTTCTGCTCCTCTTGCCTTTTCCTGAGGGCTGGGATTACAGGTGTGGGCCATCACACAGTCCATGTGGTGCTGAGAACCAGATCCACGCCGAGTTTGCTAGGCAAGCACTTCACTGACACAGCCACGTGCCCAATTTCTATTTTTTGGTCTTTTGAGACAGCATCTGTCAATTCGAAAATATAACTGTTATCTCAGAGTGGATAAGAATTTACTCTGGAGCCAAATGTGAGTGACCAACCATGTATGGAGAATACAGAGTTAGGTTTTCTCAAATACGTGTTTAAATGGAATAATTCTATGACAATATTTTTACTTTATTATTTTTTTTATTGAGACTGGGTTTCTCTGTGTGGCACTGGCAGTCCTGGAGCTCAGTCTGTAGACCAGGTGGGCCTTGAACTCGAGTTCCACCTACTGGGACTAATGATGTGTGTGCACTAACTCTGTCCAGTGAAATTTTATAGTAATAGAATAAAGTCATAAAAAGTGTTAGCCATTTCTCTAGCAACAGATTATTTTTTAAAAGATTTATTTTCTCTGTTAAAAAGTGGTCAAAAAATTTTATACCGTAAGACTGGGCCTAGTAAAGACTTGTTACTACAGAGGTTGAGAGAGGAAGATCATAAGTTCAAGGCCAGCCCGGGCAATTTACCTCAGCCCTGCCTTGAAGTACAAATTCAGAAAAGGCCTGGAACTGTGACTCAGCTCTAGAATGTTTTCCTGGGCTGCACGAGGCCCTGGATTTCACTCCCCAGTGTCTTCAAAAGTAAGGGTGTGCTATGAACTGGGGTATAACTGAGTTCTCAGCCATGTCCTTACTATACCCGAGGTCCTGGATTCCATCCCAGCATAAGCAACAAATCGTTTGCTCTACCCAGCTTTCTTTTCTTTTCTTTTGGATAAAATGAACATACAATGAAATGCACTGGATTGTTTTTTTGATTGCATATTTTCGTGTGCATGTACCTACATCTACATGTGTGTGTATATGCATGAGTGCAAATACATATGTGTACAAGAGCAAGTAGAGGCCATAGGTCAGTGTAGGGTATCTTCCTCAGCTTCCTTGTCTCTCTGTCTCTCTGTCTCTGTCTCTCTCTCTCTCTCACACACACACACACATACATGCACATGCACACACATGCTTGTACCCATATATGTACATGTAAATTATTTATTTTCTTTTGTTTGGAACAGGATCTCATTGAGTAGCCTTCATTTGCTGTGTAGATCAGACTGGCCTGGTATTTAGAGAGATCCTCTTGTTTCTGTGCTGTTCCCCACCCAACCCAAAGGTGTGCACTGCAGTCCCTGACTCCGCCTTATTTGTTCCTGAGGCAGGGTCTTCCACTGAACTTGGAGCTTTGCACTTGACTAGATAGGCTGGCCACAACTCTGGATCCTCTTGCCTCAGCCTCCCCTGTGTGCTGGCTGGGATACCCAGCAAAAGAAACCATTTTGCTCTAGGGAAGAACGCTCAGAGAAGAGCAAAATCCCAGGGAGAGACCAGAACCCAGGTCCCAGGCATGCCTGTCACCAGCTAGATGGATCTTCTTGGAGCCCCCGTATCTCTTACCCAGCCATCCCAATCTCTGGCTCTTACAGATGCGGCCGAAAGTCATGTGGCACCTCCTGCGCCGGTACATGGCGTCCCGGCTCCACTCGTTGCGCATGGGCGGCTACCTATTCTCTGGCTCTCAGGCCCCACAGCTGTCCCCTGCCTTGATGCGGGCCCTGGGCCAGAAATGCCCCAACCTGAAGCGCCTGTGCTTGCATGTGGCTGACCTGAGTATGGTGCCTATCACCAGCCTGCCTAGCACACTGAGGACCCTGGAGCTGCACAGCTGCGAAATCTCGATGATCTGGTTGCAGAAAGAGCAGGACCCCACGGTGCTGCCACTGCTGGAATGCATCGTGCTCGACCGAGTGCCGGCCTTCCGTGATGAGCACCTTCAGGGCCTTACCCGCTTCCGAGCCTTGCGCTCGCTGGTTCTGGGCGGCACCTACCGGGTCACTGAGACCGGGCTAGATTCCAGCCTGCAGGAGCTGAGCTACCTGCAAAGGCTGGAGGTGCTGGGCTGCACCCTGTCAGCGGACAGCACCTTGCTGGCCATCAGCCGCCACCTCCGAGATGTGCGCAAGATTCGGCTGACCGTTGGAGGCCTCTCAGCTCAGGGCCTGGTCTTCCTGGAGGGAATGCCGGTCCTGGAGAGTTTGTGTTTCCAGGGTCCCCTTATCACCCCAGAAATGCCCACACCCGCTCAGATTGTGTCCTCCTGCCTCACCATGCCTAAGCTCAGAGTGCTTGAGGTGCAGGGGCTGGGCTGGGAGGGCCAGGAAGCAGAGAAGGTCCTGTGCAAGGGCCTGCCCCACTGCCTAGTTATCGTCAGGGCTTGTCCCAAAGAATCCATGGACTGGTGGATGTGAGGGCATCACCCGTCCATCTCTGGGACCTATCCTAACATTGAAAATGACCTTCCAAGCAAACTGAAGCATGTAAATTAATCAGGCATGAGGGACTGGAGGTCTCAAGGAAAGGAAGCTAGGACCTTGGGGCTTCCTGAGCTGGTGTTATCTGTAATCTGGGTGACCTCAGACTTGTCTTCAAGACTCTGGAAGGCCCAGTTCACACATTTAGGAATAGGCATCATAGCTACCTCATGATTCATTTTTAAGTCCTTACCCTCCTTTTTCTCCCCAGTACCTGAGGATCAAACCCATGGCCTTAGGTATGGTAGACAAGCAGTACTGTGCTGCTGAGCCACACTGGAGCCCTGGGAAGCCTTAACAGACCCCACAAGACCCTTATAGAGGGCTCATTTCAGGAATGGTCAGGTGAGGGTGAAGGGGGTTCAGGGCTCTAAGGTCTGTCTGGTTTCTCCCTTCATGGTTGAGAGGCATGGAGGTCGGGCAGGGGAGCCAGGCGGCTGGACTGTCCTAGTTTTCTAAAAGGTTCTCAATCATATTTACTGTGTTTTATATCCTGCCTTTTTCATGTTTTCTACAGCATATACTATTTTACTATTAAAGAAAAAGGATGTTTTTCAAAGTGTGTTATTTAACTTGTTTAACAAGGGCTTCTCCCCAGCACCTGTTATAGGCAGTTTTTATTATGTATTTGCGTATCTTCTTTACATTTGTTCATTTGTGTTTGTCTGTGTGTGTGCTAGAGCGCATGTGTGGCTGTGGGAGTCCATTCTTTCCTATCCTGTGTGTCCTGGGGATCAAACTTAAGTGGCTTGGTGACAAGTGCCTGTACCCACTGAGCCATCCTCGTAGCTGAGGGTGACTTTCAACTCCTACTTTAGCTGCCTCTACCTCCAAAGGGCTAGGCTTTGGTATCTACTTCCTTATGGTCTTCTTCCTTATGGGATGCTAGGGCTGGAAGCCAGGGCACCTTTCTAGGTACTGAGCTACATGGTGAACAAAGGGTGGCAGGGCACAAAGAGGCAGTAGGCACATTTGTGAGTCAGATATGGCACAGACCCGTCAGTATCCAGGACGCTAAGGAGTCTCGGGTTTGTCAGCCTGGGCTACAGTCGAGGGAGACCCCATTTCCAAAACAAAAACATGCCCTTGGGATCATTTCAGAGCCTCTTAAGTGGTGAGTCATGGTTATGACAGGATATAGACCTCAGAAGTAGGACAGGTGAAGGGTCAAAATGTGAGAACAGCTAGGGGACGGATGGCAGGAAAGGCTCAGACTGCGATGGGGTCCCAGCATGTGGCTCAGTGGCAAAACCCTTCCCTTGAATGCCTAAGGTTCTGTCCTCAGCACTAAAAATACCATAAAGAGGGGCTGGTGGGGTGACTCAGTGGGTGAAGGTGCTTTCTACCAAGGCTGATCTGAGCCTCATCCCCATGGTAAACAGAGAACTTACACTTGAAAATTATTCTCTGACCTCCACACGTATGCTGTGTGGATGGATGCCTGCATTTTGCATACACGTTGCACACACACACACACACACACACACACACACACACACACACACACACACACACACACACACAGAATGCAACAACAAAAAGACCCCAGGGAATGAATTGGACATTTCCAGAAACATTTCTGTAGCAAAGTGAACAAAGGGGAAAGATGGAGACTGTCAGGTCAGAGGGATGGGGGCAGGGCCTGGCGATGGGGCTTGAACTGGTGCCTCTTCCTGTTTTGAATGGGGACAGTTTGATCATGCAGGTGCCAGATGTATCACTTTGATCTGAGCTGGGGGCAGTGCACATCTGTGGTCTCTCCACCTGCTGTGGGTGGAGCCCCCTGGGGGGTGGTGCTGAGCTGGAGATGGCTCAGTTCCTTATTCCAGGTTTACCCGTCAGAAAGTCAGAAGGGTCGTTTCTTGTCTTAGAATACAAAGCCTTCACGTGAGCTTTCAAAGGGACTTCAGAGTCACTCAGGTGGCCAATTCACATGGGACATGGTATTTTTTATTTCTACCACATGGAACTTTAGGGGACACATATTCCTCCTAAGGTTATCTGTTGAAGCTCTAAACCCAGAGGTAAATCCATTAGATGTAAGATGGGAGGGCAGGGCCCTCATGAATGAGATTTGTGTTCCCTATCAAAGATACCTCTGAGAGGCTGGAGACCTAGGTCAGTGTGGGAGAGCACTTGCACGAGCATTAGGTCCTGGGTTCAAATTCCATCAGAAAGCCAGGTGAGGCCCCAGCACTGTGGGTGGAGACAGGGAGATTGCTGGGCTTGATGGCTGCTAGCCTAGCTCCTGTTTCCATGAGAGGCCTGGTCAGTCAAAAGCAAATAGGGCAGAAAGTGACAGAGCAGCATGACTCAAAATGTCTTAGCATGTGCACATGGGTGCAGTCCTCTTCCACACATAATTAAATTTGCTTTCAAGACCCTTTCCATCCCACTATGTTACCATGTGAGGACACAGGAAAGACATGTAACCTGTGATGTCCTCAGCAGATACCACACCTACAGTTTGATCTTAGACTCTGAAGCATCCACGATTGCTATCAATACATTTCTGGGGTTAGTTGGAGAGGGGCAGGATGGTCTGTAAGTGCAGCCATGCATGTGACAGAGGCCAATGTTTAGAAGTCTGTTCTGTCCTTCCACTGTGGGATCAAACCCAGGTGGTCAAGCTTGTGGAGCGCCCACTGATCCCTCTTAGTTTAATTTTTCTGAGCTCTTTCAATGTAGCCCTGGCTGTTGTGGAACTCATGATTCCAACGTTCCCAATGCTATGACCCGTTAATACAGTTCCTCATATTGTGGTGACCTCCAACTATAAAGTTATTTCTGTTGCTATTTCATAACTATAATATTACTCTGATCTGAATTGTAAATTTGTTTTCCAATGGTCTTAGATGACCCCGTGAAAGGGTTGTTTGACCCTCAAAGGAGTTGAGACTTATAGATTGAGGATCACTAACATAGACCAGGCTGGCCTTGAACTTGATGTTTTCTTTATTCAGCTTTCCCTGTGCCCCATGCTTGGGCAATATTTACCTTTGTGTGTGTGTGTGTGTGTGTGCGTATGTGTGTGTATGTGTGTGTGGGTGTGGGTGAGCACTTTGAAGTCCTAGGGGACTAGAAGAAGGTATTGGATCCCCTGGAACTGGAGTTAAGGTGCTTATAAGGTGACTGATGTGGGTGCTGGAAATTGATCTGGTCTTCAGGGAAAACAATAATTGATCTTAATTGTTGAGCTATCTCTCCAGCCCCCTGCAGTGGCTGTTCCTGCTTGTCAACTTGACTATATCTGCAATGAACTACAATCCAGAATTGTAAGGCTCACCTGTGATCCTAATCTTGAGGCTGGAAGATACAAGTTCCTGACCTGGATCTTGGCATGGAGATCTTGAGGCATAGTGGCTATGAATCCCAGTCAAGGAGACCTTTAAGTTCAAGTTTATCTGGGACAAAGCAAGTCCCAGATCCAGGTGTGGTGGTACACACCTTTAATCTGGGCCACACCTTCTGCTGGAGACCTACATAAGGACATTGGAAGAAGGAAGACATTTCTTCTTCGCCTGCTTGCCTTGTGGGACTGAGCAAATGCTAGATCCTTGGGCTTCTATTCACAGTTGCTGCTGACCATTGTTGGGAAGTTGGACTACAGACTGTAAGTCATGAACAAATGCCCTTACTGTATAGAGACCACACATAAGTTCTGTGAACCCTGACTAATACACCCCCCAAAACAAAGTATGTGTGGATAATGTTGCTTCTGGAGCTCTAGGTCCTTTAGTGGCTCCCTAGTGCAGAAGACCCTGAGTAGGGCTCAACATTGTTTCTTTTTAAAAGTATCTTTGGCTGGCCAGTGGTGGCACATACCTTTAATAACAGAATCCAGGAGGCAGAGCAAGCCAATCTGAGTTTGAGGCCAGCCTAGTCTACAGAGTGAGTTCTAGGGCAGCCAGACTACACTGAGAAACCCTGTCTCCAAAACCAAAACTCAAAAACAAACAAAAAGTGTTTGTAAGAGAGTGCGTGCGTGCGTGCGGAGTCGTAGGGGCCACAATGGCTATGGAGGTTGGAGGACTAGTGCTTTCCTTTCAGCCTGTGGGTTCTGAGATCTAACCTGGGCATCAGTCTTGGTGGCAGGTGCCTTTGCCCACTGAACCATCTCCCTGGCCTGCAGTTCTAGTTCCCAGAAAGCTCTGTGCAGTTGTGTCACTCTTCCACTTATGCTTTATTTTATTTTTTTCTGAGAGGAGTCTCACTATGGAGCTCTGGCTGCTTCACACCTTTACTGCTTTCTGTCCTACTGACTTGCTCAGACCTACACACTGATCACAGAGGGAAACTTATCTTTTGCCTCTGGGCCTTGAAATTCATATTTTTTTTTCTTTCTCAACTCTTTCAGCATTTTGCTGGGGTGAAGTGAAGAGGTCTGCAGCTGTAGGGTGGGTCCTGGAGACATAGCTCCAAGCTACTGCCAGCACTATAATATCTAACAGAATAGACTTCCAACCAAAATTCATCAAAAGAGATGGGGAAGGACGACACTTCATACTCATCAAAGGAAAATCCGCTAAGACGGTATCTAAATTCTGATCATCTATGCCTCAAACTCAAGAGCACCTATATCACTAAACGTTTCTAAAGCTTAAATCACACACATTCATAGTAGGAGACTTCAACCCCTCCCACCCCCACTCATACCAATGGATAGGTCATCCAGACAAAAACTAAACAGAGAAATGTTATCAAGAGCTGTTAGTATGACTCAAATTCTATATCTCTACAGACATCTATTTTATCCAAAGATAAAAGAATATACACTCTTCTTAGCACCTCAGGGAACCTTCTCCAAAATACTTGGTCACAAAGCAAGTCTAACAGATAAAAGAAAATTGAAATAACCGCCTGCATCCTATCAGACCACCATGGAGTAAAGGTGGATTTCAACAACAACAGAAAGCCAGCAAACTCATGGAAACTGAATAACCTCTGGGTTAAGGCAAAAATAAAAAAAATAAATAAGTAAATAAATAAATACTTTCTAGAATTCAATGAAAATGAAGACATAACATACCCAAACTTACGGGATACAACGAAACCAGTGCTAAAAAGAAAGATCATACACAGCAGTGAGGGCCTTCGTAAAGAGAACAGAATCCCATCCTAGCAGCGTCACAGCACCTGAAAGCTCTAGAACAATGAAGAAGTTCACCCAAGAGGAGTAGCTGGCAGGAAATTACCCCACTCAGGGCCGAAATCAACAAAATAGAAACAAAGAGAATGATAGAACCAGTGAAACAAAATTAACAAGATAGACTAAAAGGCAAATTAACAAATCCAGAAACAAAAAAGGGGGGACATAACAACAGATACCAAGGAAATCCAAAGAATCAGTAGGTTATACTTCAAAAACCTGTACTCCACAACTTTGGAAAATCTAAAAGAAATGGACGATTTTCTTGGTAGATACCACTTACCAAAGTTAAATCCACCGGTTTTCACCATATTTCCCACCATCCTGAAGCAGCTGGCCTCAGAAAAAGGAGGAACAGCCTTTTGAAGACACAGTTACAACACCAATTAGGTGGCAGCAGCCTGGAGGGCTGGGGCAGGGCACTCCAGAAGGAGGTATGTGCTTTGAATCAGCGCCCAATACATAACACACGTGTGTGTGTGTGTGTGTGTGTGTGTGTGTGTGTGTGTGTGTGTGTGTGTGTGTGTGTGTAGAGAGAGAGAGAGAGAGCAAAAGAGGCGCTTTAGAGATGTGCAAGAGGAGCATGCCAGGTACCATGGTTCTAGGAATCAGGAGGGAGAAGGGATCTAGAAATCAATCTAGGAAGAAAAGCGAATCGTTGTGCTCACTGTCACCACTGGTGACCCTCTAGAAGAGATTTTGCTTCTTGTTCCCACAACTTTTAGATTCTGCTGGCCTCGAAGTTTTGGTTCCAGGGGGTGGTGGGGGGCAATCATGTCAGGAGCCACAGCAAATGTTCCATTGAACTGGAAGTTCTGAGTCCCCCTGACCACTTTGTCTTCAGATGAACTTAACAGGCTAAGAGAGGAATCCTAATATTAGGGGTAATAGATCGATCGCTTCTCCACAGTGCAGGTAAGAAGGGTTATGCCTGTAGTACAGGAGAACCTTCAGGGCATGGCTCTTGACCTTCCTAATGTTGTAGCACTTCCTCATGTTGTGGTGACCACCAATTATAAAATTATCTCCTTGTTACTTTATGACTGTAATTTTGCTACGGTTATGAATAGTAATGTAAATGCCTGATATACGGATATCTGATGTACAATGAATGCCTGGTGAAAGGACCCTTCCACTGCTCTGGATCATACAGTTGAGAACCACAGTTTTAGGAAGTCTCTTGGAGCTACCAAGTCCTGTGATTAAAGGCAGTGGGAAACTACAGTAGCTTTCCAGGCAGGATGACAAAAAGCACACACTTGTCAGGTATGAAGGTGTGGTCACTCTTCCAGGAAAAGACCTGTTGGGTTGCAGACACAAGGATTATAATTGATAATGAGTGTTTCTGTCATATTTAAAATGTATTTGTAATGCTGGGTGGTAGTGCACAATTTTAATCACAACACTCAGGAGGCAGAGGCAGGCAGATTTCTGTGAGTTTGAGGCCATTCTGATCTACAGTGTGAGTTCCTGGACAGCCAGGGCTAGATAAAGAAATCCTTTCTCCAAAAAGAAAGAAAGAAAAAAAGCCTTTGTACAGATATTTGGGTTTTCTTTTTTCCATCATATTATGTGACATTAAGAGAGCATCGAGTATCGATGGTTATCATATTTAAGTTGCGATACTAAAAGAATGTTGCTCAAGGAACAGTACCACCTACTCTAAATTTATAATGTGTTTGCAGTTATACAAGGGATAGTTATATCACGTTTAGGCAGAATTAGGACCTGGTTGTTTCCATTTGGAAATTAATTATTAATCCAGTCAGCAGGTTGATTCAATGTGGGACAAACGGGGAATAGTATGGTACATATTTGTACTCCCAGCACTGATGAGGTAAGGCAGGAGGATTACAGGTTTGGGATCAGTCTGGCTTACATATGAAGATTATGTTTATGGGAAGTCCCCCCACCAAAAAAAATGGTAAACTTCTCAAATATTAACTAATGAATTTGTCTGGAGATTAAACGAGGACTTCGTATATACTATTCTAAGCATAGTTCTACCCTGGGGCTGTACCACACCAGCAGACTCCATAGCATACTCCTCACTATGAATTCACAGCCCACAGGTGCACGCTCTCTTCTGTGTGAGGTTTGTTGTTGAGTTTGTTTGAGATGACTGCTACTCTGGCTGGAATATGAACCACAGAAAGAGCCATTGGGTGGCACAGCCCTCATGGCCTTACAGGCAAACCCCAATGTTTCAGTCATCAGGTGTAGAATCATCAGAAAAACACAAAGTTGGATCCCCAAGACTGAAACCTGCTAGTGCTGATCTTGGTGTGTGCACCCGTAGGTCACACCCAGGAATTGCTGGATAGGATTTGCAACACAGCAGAACACGATGTCAGCCATGTTCATTGTGATTAAGTTCCAGAGGTGTTTGCTTCCACAGTATGACAGACACAGAAGGACAAATCCCAAAGAGGGCTACTGTCAGTCTCACTGTTGCTTGACTTATCAATGTGATCTGATTGTTGCCAGTCTGTGGAGTAGATCTAAACAGAAAAATGAAGAGGGTTCTCACTGTCTCTACACTGCATGATGGTACAGGAATTTCCTTTCTCAGTGTAAGACTGCCTGATGGTTGTGAAACAGGCATTTCCCACTTCTGGTACTCACTCACTTACCTTTCTTCACTTACCTACCCTTTTGAACTCTCATTTTTTATCTGCAAAAACCAACTATGAAAGCATAACTTGTGTGTGTGTGTGTGTGTGTGTGTGTGTTGCTTGTGACCAAACCTAGGGACTCATGCATGCCAGGCAGGCAATCTACTGCTGAACTATATTCCCAGCCACCCAAAAGATATTTGAACAACTTAAGAGCTGGTCATAGCTGGGCATGGTGGTACATATCTTTAATCCCAGCACTCAGGAGGCAACAGCAGGCAGATCCTTATGGGTTGGGGGTCAGTGAGACTCAGTCAAGGAAGAGGAGGAGGAGGAGGACTCTATTGAATTTTAAACTTGGCTTCTGTTTTCGACTGGAGGTGGATCATGCTTAAAGTGTGGCAACTGTAGAGTATATACTATTAAAATAGGATCTGAGAGTGTGAGTACAGCTCCAGGGTACAACACGTGCTTAGTATAGTATATACGAAGTCCTTTAATCTCCAGACAACAAATTTATTAGTTAACATTCTGGAAGTTTACTTCTTTTTGGACCAATCTGGAAGGCACAGTAACTTAGTGGGAATGGTGCTGCAATATAGCAAAATAGACATCACTTGAGGAATGCTTAGGGCAGAATCACACGTGTTCAAAATAAATATAAGAACTACCTAAAAGGGGCTGAGGGTGTACCTGGTAGAGGACCGAGCATACCCAAAGGCCTGGGTTGACTCTCTTGTACTGAATAAAAACTGGGGTGGTAGTACATGCTTGTAAGCACAACACTCAGGAGGTATGTATGTGTGCGTGCGTGGGTGCGTGTGTATGTGTGTGTGTATGTGTGTGTGTGTTTGCGCATGAGGATCAAGAGGAGTTCAAGGCCATCCTCTGATACGCAGAGATTTAGTCCACCTTCGACTGCTTCAAACAGCAACAAAAGTCAGAAGGTCCTATCTCTGTCAGGATTAATTTCATGATGTAGCCATAATTCTCATATAGTCACCACTCATTTTCTCTTGGTTATAAACCGCCATGTTTATTAAAGGTTGAACAATATGTAGAAAACACTGAGTTTGCAACCTTCCTTGCCTTCATCATATCCACTGTGAGATCACAGTGAATGTAAAGAATATTTCCACATTGCATACAACAGTTCTTGCACTATGAAATCTTATGTATTTAGCAAGTGCTCAGCAAGTAGGGCTTTCATATCTGTGATGTCACAGCTCCAGGGTGGGCTTACATATTAGTCCACTTTAATGACATCCCAATGGCTCTCATGTGCTTCTCAAATTCGTGGGCATCTTGAGAACGAGAGAGCTTTCATGTTTTCAAACAAGCTGGTTCAAAGGCTAACCCACACTTCTTACATTATTAAGGCTTCTCCAATGTAAATTCCATTATGATGGAGAATTCTTGAAGGGCTTTCGACATTCTTTCAGTCAGTTGGTAAAACTCATTGTGTTTTCCCCACACCCTTGATACTTAGCGGAAACCTCTCTATTGTGAGTCTGTGCGTGGTGATAGAGGTTTGAGGATGTTGTGTGACGGCTTCCTTACTTCTTCAGCTAGGCTAGAAGAAACCATGAAGTCTTTTCCACAGTGTTTACGTTTATAGGGTTTTATCCTGGTGTGAGTTCCAATGTGCTTATTAAGGCAAGACAGATTTCCAGTTTCCCACACCTTACATTCAAAAGGCCTTTCCCACTTGAGTACATCAGTAGGTAACACCTTCATACTTTCCCACATGCCTTAGGTTCATAGGGCCTCTCTCCAGTGTGAGATCTTATGAGTTCAGTTAGACCTGAAGAAACAATGAAGGCTTCCCCACAGTACTTTCATCATAAGGTTTGATTCCAGCGTGATGACGAATGTGCTTATTATGGCATGCAGAGCTTCTCAGACTTCCCACATGCCCTGCAACCAAAGGGTTTCCCCACCATGAGTTTTTTTTTTTTTTTTTTGGTTCTTTTTTTCGGAGCTGGGGACCGAACCCATGGCCTTGCGCTTCCTAGGTAAGCGCTCTACCGCTGAGCTAAATCCCCAGCCCCTCCCACCATGAGTTTTTAAATGTTCATTCAGTAGATAACACCTTTTATAGGCTTTGCCACATTCCCTACATTCGTAAGGTTTCTCTGCACCATGAGTTCTTACCTGCTTCCTAGGGCAGGAGGAGGGGCAAAAGGCCTTCCCACACTTACCACATATGTAAGGTTTTCCTCTGGAATGTGTTCTTAGATGTTTATGAAGGTAGGAAGATGCATGGGAGGCTTCCCCACATTTTACACTGATAGGGTTTCTCTCCAGTGGGAATTCTTTTTTTTTTTTTTTTTTAATTTTTTTATTTTTATGAGTACACTGTTGCTTACTCTCTTCAGACACACCAGAAGAGGGCATCAGATCCCATTACAAGTGGTTGTGAGCCACCATGTAGTTGCTGGGAATTGAGCTCAGGGCCTCTGGAAAAGCAGTCAGTGCTCTTAGCCACTGAGCCATCTCTCCAGCCCTCCAGTGGGAATTCTTAAACGTTCAGTCATATTTGAAGAAATCATGAAGGATCTCCCGCATAACTTGCATATATCCTGCATGTGTTTGTACATGTGTAGAAAGTCCTGAGGGCTTAGTAAAAGCTTCTCCACACTCCTTACACTGATAGGGTTTTTTCCAGTGTGAATTCTGAAATGTCCAGTTAGACTTGAAGAAGCAGTGAAGGATTCTTTATATATTTTACATTCATAAAGTTTCTCCCCAGTGTGGGTTCGCATGTGACTCTTAAGATTTGAAGAATACCCAAAAACTTTCCCTCAAATCTTACACTCCTCGACTTTTATGGTGTACACTTGAATAGGCAGAGCTCCACTGTGGAACATGTAAAAATCTGAAAATTGAGTTAATTCATAGAATTTTTTCCATTATGGATTCTCATGTATGTCTTAAAATATGACTGATTAAGGAAGTCGGTGCATTCAACAGAGTTGTCTGCAAGCCTGTTTTCTGGTGAGTAACATTTGGGGTCATCTTAAAGTCCCCTACAAGCTGATCAACAGCGAAAGCTCATGTCTCTTACAGAGAGGGAAGGTGCTTCCACGCTGACTGAAATCACAGGTGCTGAGTTTCCATTTGCATATGCCGCTTAAAATACAAATGCTCTCTGGAGGTATCTTTTTTTTTTTTTTTTTTTATTAACTTGAGTTTTTTTTATGTACATTTCGAGTGTTATTCCCTTTCCCGGTTTCCGGGCAAACATCCCCTTCCCTCCCCCCTTTCCTTATGGGTGTTCCCCTCCCCACCCTCCCCCCATTGCCGCCCTCCCCCCGACACTCTAGTTCACTGGGGGGTTCAGTCTTAGCAGGACTCAGGGCTTCCCCTTCCACTGGTGCTCTTACTAGGATATTCATTGCTACCTATGAGGTCAGAGTCCAGGGTCAGTCCATGTATAGTCTTTGGGTAGTGGCTTAGTCCCTGGAAGCTCTGGTTGCTTGGCATCTGGAGGTATCTTTATGTTGACACAATCACAGAGTTCCCAAGCACTCTGGCTTCCTGCCTGTTGAAGAAAGAATAAATCAATGGATTATTTAAAATTAAGGGTTTCGATTATTATGAAGACAGAAATATTAGATCCTTGGCATTCTTATTACATGTATGTAACTTCTGCTGGTTTTTCCACATTGAATGACAAAACCCTAATGCAGGAATCATCTATCATCTGTTCTATCTTTGAAATGGTTCCTATATGTCTTCATAAAAATTCCTTAAAGACTCTCGAAACTGAGAAACATGTGTAGATGCATAGATGTAAAAATCCTGAAGCCCAGGGTTGGGGATTTAGCTCAGTGGTAGAGCGCTTGCCTAGCAACCGCAAGGCCCTGGGTTCGGTCCCCAGCTCCAAGAAAAAGAAAAAAAAAAAAAGAAGAAAAAATCCTGAAGCCCAAATCTTCAGTTATGGTCTGATTTTCCATTCCCTTGTACTCATTTTATCTAAAGGATTATTCAATCATATTTTGTAGGTTTTACTTTGAGAGAGCCACAAATCTATTGCTCATACCATTGGTGCATATTTTAGTTGAACACATATAGACCTTTGCCTAAGAGAGAGGGACATGGAGAGGGAGAGGGAGAGAGAAATAAAACACCACATAAATTAATTGCTTTAAAAATTTGATGTCTATGTCAAATACAGAGGCGAACACTAGCAGCAAACCACTGAACTGAGAATGGGACGCCCTTTGGGGGAATTGGAGAGGGGATTGGGTGAGTTGAGGGGGGCTTGCAACCCCATGGGAACAATGCCAGCCAACCAGAGCTTTCAGGGACTAGAACACTACCAAAAGACTGTACATGGACTGACCCAGGGCTCCAGCTGCATATGTAGCAGAGAGTGGCCTTGTTGGGTACCGGTGGAGGGGGAAGCCCTTGGTCCTGGCAAGGTTGAACCCCCGTGCAGGAGAATGTTGGGGAGAGTGTGGGGGGGGCTGTGGGGAGGAGCACACTTTTGAGGGAGGGGATAGGGGGCTTAGGGACAGGAAGCCAGGAAAGGGAATAGCATTTGAAATGTAAATAAAGAAATACATCCAAAAAATATGTGTACATGTGGAAATGTGTACTTAGGAATCTTGAAGGATTTGGCTTCATGATGGGTTTCACATTATTATACTGTGTTTTTCTGTTTTAAAATGCTGCTCCCCGTACCTTATCCCGAGTAAGTGCTACTGATTTTCTACAGCAGAATCTATAATCTTTGCAGAATGTGCAAAGTAATGAACATCCTTGGTTATTAATCTTACCATTTGCACCACGTTGGAAGTTTGCTCCCTCAAAGCATCTTGCATTTCCACTCTAAAGACAAACAAACAAAACCCCATAATAACAAAATGAAGGTTCAGAACTGAGGAGGGTTGCAGGAGTAGAAAGCAACAAGTCCTGCCCCATGTGTCAGGACAGCTGCAGGAGACTGAAGCAGGATGACTGAGTTCAAGGCCAGCCAGGCCACAGTATGAAAGCCTACCAAAATAAATAGATAAAAATATAAAAAAGAAGAAACTAAATCTTGATCATTTTAATTAGGTTAAAACTTGTCAAGGGTAAAATTACAAGTCATAGTTTTAAACAGTTTATTACAAATTGCTTTTCTCTCTCCCTCTCCCAACCCCCTCTCTCTTTTCCTTTCCCTTCCCCCCTCTCCCCCCAGTGACAGAGTCTGTCTGTGTAGCCTCGGCTGATCTGGGGCTCTGTAGACCAGGCTGGCCTTGAACTCAAGAGATCTATCTGTCTGCCTCTGCCTCCTGAGTGCTGGGATTAAAGTGTGCACCACCACTGCCTGACTAAATCACGTTTTAAAAATGAAAATTGATGGGAAACAACATTATCAAGGATGAGGAGAAGGAAAGATCTTGACATAGCATAGGAAAAATGTAAAAAGTAAACTTAGCAGGCCATTTTGTGGGATCGTAGAAGAGTGTGCACAAAGGGTAAGGGACTCAGAATTCCTTCTGAGATAAAGGACTGGTACCTACTAGGGCAGCTCTGTGTCTTACAGTTTCATTGTAGAACTGAAGATATGTCTTAGTAGCAAGAGCGTTTACCTAAGTAAACTCAAGGTCCAATCCCCAGTAGTGGAAAGAAAAGAAAAAACTTTCATTATGGCTTGGTGTGTGGGTGCACCCAGTACCCATAAGGTAAAGCAGAAATACATAGGTAGGGGCCAGCCTGGGCTACACACTGGGGCCCTATCAAAGGGGAGGGAAAACAAAAACAAACAAGCAAACAACTTTATTCTATTTCCAGACTGAAGGAACTTCAGATCACAAATATTTCTTGTGAATACTCACCCTGGAAACCTCTTCCCACTGTAACTCTTCTTCCAACCAAGAGATCAGATCGGGATCTCACATCCCACACATAGGGGAAAAGTAGTCACGGAAGTGGTTCATTCTGCAGGAAAAAAGGTAAGGATAAATTTAGGACCCCTCTCCCTTTGTGTGTTTATGTGCACATAACATGTAAGTTATATAAGTATGTATGCATGTGATATGTCGGGTGTCTTTCTCAACAACTCTGCGCCTTTTGTCCTGAAGCAGGACACAGGGTTTCTTGCTACACACAGGGCTCATCGCTCCAGTGACAGCTGACAACTTCCCAGGAGATCTTCTGTCTCTGTCTTCCGAGTGCTTGGGATTACAAGCAGTCACTATGCCTGCCCACTTTTCACCTGGGTTTTGGGGATCCAGACTGCAATCCTCATGGTGGTACAGGCAAGTGCTTTAAGCAAGTGCTTTATCCACTGAGGCATCTCCTACCCCTCCCGGGTTTTGTTAGACAAGGTCTCTCCCTGGAGCGAGGCTAGGCTGACTAGGACCCCTGAGATCCTGTTTCTTCCTTCCAAGCACTGGGATTAGAAGTGTATGTTGGCACCTCCAGTTTTTTTGTTTTTGTCATTTTAAAATCTGAGATGGTCTCACTGTGTATCTCTGGCTGGCCTAGAACTGACAACATAGATCAAGCTGGCCTCAGACTCACAGAGCTTCTGACTATGCCTCCCGTGTGCTGAGATTAAAGGCATCAATTACTACTTTCCTGGCACCAGTTTTCCGAGACACACTCACACTGTACCTGGAGCTCACTAATTCAGACAGATTGGCCAAGGAGGTCCCCAGGGATCCTCCAATTTCCCTCCCCCCACCGCAGGAACTACAGGTGAAGCCGCTACACCTGACTTTTTAAATAGTACTGAGATCTGAATCCAGACCCTCAGGCTTGCCTGGGAAGAAGCACTTTACCAGTTGAGCCCCCATCCCCCCATTTCTCCTCTAATTTCTTTATTAGATTTATTCATTTTATTTTACATGTGTTTTATGTGTATGTATGTATGCTCACCATGTGTGTACTTGATGCCAGCTGTCAGAAGAGGGTATAGCATGCTCCTGAACTAGAGTTATAGTTGATTGTACTATGTGTGCTAGGAATTGAACTAAGGGCCTCGGCAGAAGCAACAAGTGCTCTTAACCTCTAAGCTGTTTCTCTAAGCAACTAATTAATCACAATAATGATAAGAAAAGTTTATTTTGTGTATGGTGTTTTGCTTGTATGTATGTCTGTTTACCACATTCATGCAGTACCCTTGGAGGCCAGAAGAGGGCATTGGATTCCCCTGGAACTGGAGTTACCTGGGAATTGAATTCCGGTCTTCTGGAAGATCAGCCAGTGTTTTTTGTTTTTGGTTTTTTTAAAAATTTATTTATTTAATGTATGTGAGTACACTGTAGCTGCCTTCAGACACACCAGAAGAAGGCATCAGATCTCATTACAGATGGTTGTGAGGCACCACGTGGGTGCTGGGATTTGAACTCAGGACCTCTGGAAGAGCGGTCAGTGCTCTTAACCACTGAGCCATCTCTCCAGCCTCTCAGCCAGTGTTTTTAACTGCTGCGTCATCTCTTTAGCACTCCCCTCACCCCCACCGGTTATTTATTTATTTATTTATTTATTTTTGCTGGGTGGTGGTGGTGCATGCCTTTACTCCCAGCACTTGGGAGGCAGAGGCAGGCAGACCTCTGAGTTCAAGGCTACCCTGGTCTACAGAGTGAATTCCAAGACAGCCAGGGCTTCACAGGAAAATCCTGTCTTGAGAAACCAAAAAAATATATTTTATTGCTATTATTTATGTGTGTGTATGTATCAGTTTATGTGTGTGCACCTCAGCACAAGTGCCCTTAGAGGCCAGAAGATGACATCAGATCCCTAGGAACTAGAGTTACAGGTGGTTTTGAGCTGCCCAATCTGGGCACTGGGAACTCTAAGAGCAGCAAGCGTTCTTAAGCAACGAGTCATTACTCTAGCTTCTGTGGGTTTCCCTTCTTATTTGAGAAGTATCTCACATTAGGTAATCCTGAGTGGAAACCTCTCCTAGGCAGTGGCCCCCATGTTCGCTGCCTCCTTCTTTTCCTCCAGAGAGAGTGGGTCAACAGAAAGACCACCTGGAAGGAAGAAAAGATGTGAGAAGCCAAAGATTCCTATCTTTGTCATCCATTCTTCAGTGTCATCTGTCATAGCATCAAATCCATGGGTTTCCATAGGATTTCTCAAGTCCTCTACATGAGAAAAATCAGACATGTGCACTATTGTTAATGATACTGTTAGGGTTGGAGACATGGCTCACTGGTTAAGAGCACTTGCTGTTCTTACAGAAGACCTGCATTCAATTCTTAGCACCCACATGGTGGTTCATAACCACCTATCCCTCCAGTTCCAGGATGCACATGACACAGAGATTCATGTAAGCAAAACACTCACACACATAAAATAAATCTAAAAAATTCAATGTATTTCATATTTACTGATGGTATGTATATATGTGTAGAAATGCTATAATACACACATGGAAGATAAATTGCAGAATTGGTTCTCTCCTTCCACCACACGGGTTCAGTAGTTGGATTAAGATCATCAGGGCTGGCAACAAGTGCTTTACTCATGGAGCATCGTGCTGGCCCTATTTGTTTCCTGTTTTCAGACAGAGTCTTATATAGCCTAGGCTAGCCTTGAACTCCTAATCCTTTTGCCTCATCTCCTTGGTGCTGAGATTATAAGCAGGCTCTACCATGCTTATACACATGACTGACAGATATTAGAGCAGCTCTGTCTCACCTGGAGCCAGGAAAGAATCATAAGCCATACCGCGATTCTATAATGGTCTCACTTTACATGTCAAGTATCAGCCTGGAGAAACCAGCTTCTCTTTCTCGAGAGAAATCACTCCTCATGGTGAGTAGGCAGCACACCATTTTGTACATCCAGAGAGTGATCTACAAGAGCTCTATTTTTGCTTTTCAATGAGTTTATTAAGTATATAACAAGCAAAAGCAAACATATAATTAGTATAGAGTAGATGGAGAGAAACATCAAATGCATGGCAAAACACCGGCAAGTTGCTTTGTTCAAACATGCAGCAGGATACTGCCTGCAGAAGCCATCTTAAGGCAGCAAGCTGAGAGTCACAGATGGAGCAAAGTGTCCCCTTTGGGTGATTTCTAAACAAAGAAAATACCATAATTTCAAAGAAGTCTGGTTCCAGTGGAGCACCCCATTTGTCTGGGTACCATCCAGAAAGGGGTGTATATTTTGAACATCTGAGTTGAGCATTGCTTCACTGCTGACTAGAGAGGCCAGCTTAGGTCCAGAGTAACCCCCGAATCATTGAGTGGGCTATGACTATGATTTGACTGATGTGTAACTCCACTGGGCTCCACCTTCTAATTTCTCCATCCTCTTCATCTCTTTCTCTTACCTCCTAACCCCTTTCTCTTGAAGGCTCAAAAAAATCTCTGGCCTATTTCTAGATAATAGGATATGATGAATATTCTAAGACTTTGCAAATGTAACAAAAGTCAGAAGTGAAGATTTGCATTTTTTTAATTAGGACTGGAGAGATGGCTCAGCGGTTAAGAGCACTCACTGCTCTTCCAGAGGTCCTGAGTTCAAATCCCAGCAACCACATGGTGGCTCACAACCATCTGTAATGAGATCTGATGCCCTCTTCTGGTGTGTCTAATAAACATATATATAATAAAATATAAAATAAAAATATAATTAAACAATTTTTAATTAGCATGTATTTGTGTGTGTGTGTGTCTGTTGAGAAGATGGTATGTACTTCCCCTGGTGCTTGTGTAGAGGTCAGAGGACAACTTTTAGGAGTTATTTCTCTCCTTCCACCATGGGACCCAGGAACTGAACTCAGGCTCTCATGCCTATGAAGCCTTTACATAACGAACCATCTCAGCAGCCCCACCTTTTAAAAACTGTTTGTGTGTCTGTGTACACATGTGTGAGGGTGTGAGGGTGTGAGGGTGTGCATGCTCATTTGCATCCTAAGGCCACTATGGCTCAATCATCTCAGCATTACGAAGAACACTATTTTCTGCAATAAATCAACACATCAAGACATGGTTGAGTTTTCTGTTTATGAGCTTCAAGATTCTCAAAATTATTTTCTCTACCAATGACCTGAGCATAGGTAACTACAATATTATTTATAATACTATAAAACATCATCATGAGCTCTGGCCCTAACTCCACACTTTCAACTATGCCTACCTCACCTCCTTGTGCACCCCGTGTGTGTGTGTGTGTGTGTGTCTCCCTGTGTGCCTGTGTGCACGCATGCTCCAATGCTTGAGAAGGCCAGAGAACGATCTCAGGAGTTGTTCCTCAGGAGTATCCATCTTGTTTTATCTGACAAGGTCTCTTTATGGCACAGAACTTGTCACGCAGGCCAAGGACCCGTCTATCTCTGAATCCCCTTTTATGTGGAAGCCAGAGACTGAATTTGGGTCCTCAAGCTGGCATGGCCAGCACTGTACTGCCTGGCCTATCTCCTCAGCCCTACTCTGAAAGCATGCCTGCCATTTCTCTGGTCTACCCCCCCCTCCAGCTACCACCTAACTTGGTCTGTGGTCCAGGAAGACCAGCTAGTATGGTGGTGGCTGTTTCTCCTCCTTTCTGCTCTTCCTCCAATCTTCCCTTTCCTTCTCCCCTCTTAAAAAGGGGGCTGGAGAGTTAGCCCTACACCTCCTGTTTGTAAAGTGTCTGCCTACAAGTAGGAGTACCGAAGTTTAATCTTCAGATCCAAGGTAAGAAAAGTTGGGCATGGAACCTGGTGACATGGTTAGAGGTTGAGAATGGATACTGCTCTACAGGAAGACCTGAGTTTGGTCCCCAGCACCCACAACGGGTGGCTCGCAGCCACCTGTAACTCCAACTTCAGGGGAATGAGACACCTCTGGCCTTCAAAGGTGTCTGTACTCACATGCACACACTCAACACAGGCATACATATGAATAAAAATACAAAAACTAAAATTTTTTAAAAAGAAAACTTGGGTATGGTGGCAGTACATGCTTATAACAGCAGTGCTGTGAAGTAGAGGTAGGTAGATCCCTGGGATTCTTTGACAGTCACCCTAACCTATATAGTGAGTTCCAGGCCTGGGAGAAGCTCTAACTCCAAAACCAGGTGTCAGCACCTAATAGATTATACCTGAGGTTGTCCTCTGGCTTCTGCATGCATATACACAGGCATATATCACACCCACCCACAATCAAGCACATAAGTAAGTTAGAAGAGAGGGCTAGAGAGATGGCTCAGGGGTTAAGAGTGCTTGATACACTTCAGAAGAGGCTGTGCTCAGTTCCTAGCACTCATATTGGGGAGCTGATAACCACCTCTCATTCCAGCTCCAGGATATATGAAGCCTCTTTTGGTTTTCATGGGCGCCTGCATGCACATGTGTGTATGCATGTGAGCACACACACACAAAAAAACATGGACACTCTCATATATATATATACATATATATATAATTTAAAATAAATAAAAATAATAAATAAGAAAATGGGCCTAATGGTAGAACCCTGTAGACCCAGCTGCAAGAGAGTCACAAAAACAGACTGCTTTGGCTACAGAACAAGTTCAAGTGCAGGCAGGGCAACTTAATGAGATCCTGTCTCAAAACTAAGAAATAAAGCACTGATGATTTGGCTAAGTGACAGAGCACATGCCCGTCATGTGCAACACCCCAGGTTCAATGAACTCTCAGTACCACACAAAGAAGAAAGGCAAGATGTACATTATGCATGAAATTGTAAAAGAATAAATAGGGTCATGTGTGATGGTGCATGCCTTTAATCCTAGCATTTGGGAGGTAGATACAGTCAGATTTCTGTGAGTTCAAGGCCAGCTTAATCCAAATAGCAAGTTCCAGGCCAGCCAAGCCTACATAGTTAAAAAAAGAGCAAAAAGCAGAAAACCAAAACAAACAATAAATGGGACCAGTAAGATAGTTCAGCTCAGCTGGTAAAGCCAAGCCTGGTGAGTTGAGTTTGACACAGTGGACCCACGTGGTAGGAGAGAACCAATACTTGCAAGTTGTTCTCTGACCTTCACTAGTATGTCTTGGCATCTTGTACATATACACAAAACACACAAACTAAAAAATAAAATTGTGATAGGTATACAAAAATCACTGAGACTGAAGTATAGCTAGTCAGAAATTAGTATTTGGTATGATATGATTCTTAAAAATTAATTTAAAAAAGTACCACTATTTTTTAAAGTCATTTAAAATTTTTTATTTAGGTGTGTGTGTGTATATACACCCTGTGTGTGCAGATACTTTCAGGGGCCAAAAGAGGTCCTTGGATTCCAAGGAGAGATTTAGTTGGTTGTGAGCCTCAATGTGTGTGCTGGGAACTGACTTCAGGCCCTCTGGAAGAGCAGCAAGCTCTCTTACACATCGCCTATCTCTTCTGTCCCCCATTACTTATTTCTATTGACTATATTTATTAGTATTTTGCATGTAAGGGTTCAATTAAAATGTAGTAAAAATTACCAAAAACATTTGCCTAAGAAGAGGTCCTCTTGACTCACTTAAGTACATATATGTACATATAATCAATATAAATAAAAAATATACATGCAATATACATTTATAGGTTTTTTTTTTACCCCCTAACGCTGTGGGAGGAATCCACGGCTCAGCAGAGGCAGAGTCCACATCCCCACTCCTGAGCCTAATCTCTTCTCCCAGAGCTCATCCGTGCATGTGGCAGTTGCCAGGTCTATGAGGCGGAAGAACACTCGGGGACACTCTTTAACATGTATCCACGGCGAATATATCATTCCTTTGTGGTTCAAAAGAGAAGAAGAAAAAGAAGAAAGGAAAATGGTAAAGGTTTGGAGGCCTCTGTGGATAAAACAATAGCTGAGGTGCGGCTAAGACGGGACTTTACGACAGTTTTACGACGCTCCCGACCTCTCTCTCCTCGCAGACCGGGCCAGGCGAGCTGCGACGAGGCGTAAAGGGCTACTCGCGTTCTCCCATGACCCTGTCCACCTCAGTACCTCTCTGTCAAGAGGAGTCCGTACTACCTGTGCGGACCTCAGCCCGAAACCATAAAGTCTCGGAATTGCTCGCGGAGATTGAGCTAGAAAGCTGGCCCGCATGACGTTACTTCCTGTTTTGCTTCCGGAGGTGTGCGGACTTCCAGAAGTCGGGCTTCACCTGCGCCTCCCCTAAGAAGACTGAGGGGTTGTAGTTTAGTCACTCGCCATAGGTAAAGATTGCCTCATTTAGGGAAGGTAGGGCCAAAGACGGCCTCAAGGGAATGTCCTGTGGTAGAGATTCATTCACACGCGACCAAGCTCAGGGATAGATGAGGCTGATGAACGGACCAGAGTGGAGTGGGCGTGGAGGATACCATGCTGAAAATGCTTACTAAAGGTCTCTGCTTGATGTTGAGACGACGTCACAGACTGCTCTTGAACTTGCTCTGTACCCGAGAAAAACCTTGAACATCTGATACTCTTGCCTCCATATTTCAAGTTGTTGGTATTACACGCGAGCCAGCCACTAACAAATCTAAGCCTCTGTCCAAATCCCTAAATCACAGTTCTGTTGATAAATCTGGCAGTTCATGAAATGATCCGTTCCTTCCATGCACTCAGTCCAACATGTAGATTTCCTCTTATTTGAATGCCCTAAGAAACTAGTTTGGATTTCTTTACATTTTTTTGAGTGTGTGTGTGTGTGTGTGTGTGTGTGTGTAGATGGGCAAGTGTTGAACTACTGAGTATGTCCCCAGCCTTTTATAGTTTCAACTACACACACTTTTAATACTTTATTGTAGATTTTTTTTTTTTTGAGACAGTGTCTCACAATATAGCCTAGGCTGGCCTTAAATCCCAGATCTTCCTGATTACAGGCCTGAGTAAATGTGTATGTAAAGTTTTGGAGGCGTGAAGACATGAACTCAGGGTTTTGTGCATCCTAGATAAACACTGCTATTGAACTATACATCCAGCTCTCAATGGTGTAATTTTGAGACGTTAAGACAATGTATACCCTTTGGATGTGGTAGCACTGGCCTTTCACGGTGGCACTTGATAAGCAGAGGCAGGTGGGTCTTTGAATTTAAGGCCGGGCAGTGCTACACCATGAGATCCTGTCCTCAAAAAGGGAAATATATATGGAGGCCAGAAGGTAACCTGTGCAAACCGGCTCTCCTCTTTCACCTTGTTGGCTTTAGGAATCCAACTGAGGTGGTCATTGGTGTCAAGTACCTTGGCCCACTGAGACATCTCACCAACTCTTTAAACATTTTTTTTCAAATATCAATGTTTTTATTTCTAGGCTCTTACCAAATGATTCAGAGCCTCTTGTAGCTTGTAAAATGGCATTGACATCTGATATTCTTTATTAATTAAAGATTACAAATTTATTCACATTTGTTAAGGTTCTTTGTGTGTGTGTTGAGAGGAGGTTGTTTGCATGTAAGTCTGTACCAACTGTGTACTGGGTACTCACTGAGGACAGAAAAAGGTTTTAGATTCCATAGAACTGGAGTTAAAAGATGGTTTGTGAGCCAATGTGTGCGTGCTGGGAATTAAACCTAGGTCCTCTCGAAGAGCAGCCATTGCTCTGGCCTTAGTACACTCACATGTGTTAAGGTTCTTAGTTAACTTTTGCATAATTTTGTGGAATTTTACATATGTGCACTGTACACATGTCCAGAGAGGCCAGAAGAAGGCACAAAATTCCCTGGAACTGGAGTTACAGATAGTTGTAAGCCACTTTGTCGGTGCTAGGAACCAAACTCTGATTCTCTGCAAAACCATCAACTCTTAACTGCCAAGTCATCTCTCTAACTTCAAAAAATTATTTTTGAACACTGATTTACCAACACATTTTATCAAGGATTCTCATGAGCGGCTGGAGATGGCTCAGTACTTAAGAGCACTGGTTGCTCTCCCAGAGGACCTGGTTCCATTTCCAAAATGCACATGATGGCTCACAACTGTCTGTGACTCCAGTTCTAGGGGATCCTGTGCCCTCTTCTGACCTCCACAGGCATCAGACATTCATGTGGTACACACACGTCAATGAAGGCAAATATCTGTACACATAAGAGAATGAAGATCATTCGTAAAAACCGATTTCTCATGAGACTTGAACATCAGTGTTTATTGTAGCACCGTTCATTAATAGCTGTGTTATAGAACCATCCTGGGTATCTAACAACAGGGATGTACAGAATATGCTATAGATACAAAATACAATCCTTTTTTGTGCTTGTTTTGTTGGGGGATGAGGAAGGCATGTGTCACTGACTTACATATGATTATCTGGTATGGTGACAAGCAGTTTTGACCTCTGAGCCAGCTGGCCAGTTTCACAATGGAATCTTTATTAAAGAGGGATGGCCAGGAGATGACTCAGTGGGTAAAGGCACTTGCTGCCAATCCTAACAACCTGAGTTTGATTTGTGGAACTCACATGGTGGAAAGAGGGAGTAACTTTGCAAGTTGTCCTCTGACTTCAACAGACATGCTGTGGTGCACATATGCATGCCTGAACACACACGCACACAAATACGTACATATAATATATGTTTTAAAAAAGTTATGTCATTTGTAGGAAAATGGATGCACACAGGGGTAGTCTTATCAAGCAAATTAAGTAGTCTCAGAATAACAAATGTTTTTTTCTCGTGTGTAGTTCCTAGGTTTTACATAGTACATAAAATTATACACACACACACACACACACACACACACACACACACACACATATATATATATATATATGACATGGAGTAGAAATGAAACTGTGTAGGGAAACTAAGGGGATGAATATGGGGGAAGGAAGGGTAAAGAATTATGGGGTAGAATATAATCAATATATTATATAGTTGTGTGAAAATATTTACATAATATATACTATGCCCTGTGAAATATTTTAAAAGCCAAAAATATTAATGTACATTATGTAATGTGTTTATGCATCCAGAAGTATACTCCATTGCTTGTTAATATTCAACAATATTTTGGTTAATGGGTTTTGTTTTTTTGAGACACGGTCTGTCTCAGTGTGTCGCCCTTGCTGACCTGGAACTCACGGAGATCCGCCCGCCTCTGCCTCTAGCTCTGGAGTGCACTACTACACCAGCTTAACTGGTCTTTGATTATTATTACTTTACGTTTATTTAGTTTGTGTGTGCAGTGGGTCAGTGTGTACACATAGCTGTCAGAGGACAACTTGCCGGAGGTGGTTCTCTCCTTCCATCACGTAGGTTCCTGGGATTCGACTCAGGTAGTCAGATTTGTCAGCAAGCTCCCGAGACCAACAAAGCAATGGGCTGGCCTGCCGAGCAGTGTGGGAAAGGGACTTGCGGCCAAGCTTAACTACTGAGGTAGATCCAGGACCCACAGGTGGAGAGGACAAACTGACTCCTGCGGGTTGTTCTGCATGTGTGTGCCATGGCACAGCCCCACATTCACAAAGTACATGTGTAAGAAAGGCTAACACAAAGTTAAAAGCAACAGGCATTTGGAGCACTGATGTACTACTCTCACCTCTCCGGTTCTGCAGGTATTTGTTGTGCTGTGAGCAGCTCCCTTTGTTGTCTTCTAAGTGCTTTGGGTTTAGCCTCTCTAGTCCCTTGCTGTAGCAAGTTGGATTATCAACTTGACGCCTTTAAAAATATCTTTGTGTGTCTACATAACCACCGTGTGTGTGTGTGTGTGTGTGTGTGTGTGTGTGTGTGTGTGTGTGTGTGTGTAGAGGGAGAAGTGGAGGGAGGTGGGGGGACGTCTGGTGTCAGTCTTATCCTCCCCCTTTATGTGAGACAGGATCTGTTGTGCTCACAGCTGTGGACACCAGGCCAGCTGGCCTGAGGTTCCTGGGAAACTGTGTCTCTGAGGAAGATGGGGCCAGGCATCCACATCTAGCTTTTCATGGGTTCTGGGGATCTGAACTCAGTTCTGTGTTGAGGCAGGGTCTGGCTGTGAGGATGACTTTTCTTCTTCTTTAAATTTGTGTTTGTATGTGTGTACATGTGTCTGAGTGCCCGTATAAGCCATGCTTCTCACTTACAGGTTAGAGGACAACTTTTGGGAGATGGTCCTCTCCTTTCACTGTGTGGGTTCCAGGAATGGAACTCAGGTTGTCAGACTTAGTGGCAAGCGCCCTTTTACCTACTGAGCTGCCTCAACAGCCCGCCCACACGTGGCCTTCCTAGTATAAGGATTGACATCTGACATATACACTTAGCTTTGCCCACCTTGATGTAATGTGCTGGGCTTTCATTTTGTTTACTTCAAAGTATTTTCACAATTTCTCCTCATACCTTCTCTCTGGTCCACCATTTTAAGTTCTCTGTAAGTTATTTTGAAGTTAGTTTGTAAGTATTTTATCTGTTCTTTTGTTCTCTTCTTGATTTCTAATTCCATCTTCAGTTATTTTAAAATTTCTATAGGCTTTGTTGTATGTATGGTCTGTATGTGCCTATGCTCACACATGCATGCATGCATGCCGTGCCAGTTTCCATGTGGAGATCCAAGAACAGCCTGTGGGAATTCCTTTTCCTTCCTATTAGTCCTGGAAAGCACCTTTATCCATCTCGCCTTGAGCCCTCTCATCAGCCCAAGTTCTTATTGTTGGTGAGGTTTAATCTGAGCGGGTGTGGATGGGTGCATCCATTCTTCTGCTGCATGTACACTGAGGCTCGGTTATAAAGTGTGTGCTCAAGCCTGGCATGGTGGTGCAGGCCTTTAATCCCAGCACTCAAGTAGCAAAAGTAGGCGGATCTCTGGTCTACAAAGGCCAGCCTGGTCTACAAAGCAAGGGCAGTCTGGGTCAGCCAGGACTACACAGAGGAACCTGTCTCAAAAAAACAAACAAAAATTGTGTCCCAGAGCTTCCAGGGACTAAGCCACTACCCAAAGACTATACATGGACTGACCCTGGACTCTGACCTCGTAGGTTGCAATGAATATCCTAGTAAGAGCACCAGTGGAAGGGGAAGCCCTGGGTCCTGCTAAGACTGAACCCCTAGTGAACTAGACTGTTGGGGAGAGGGCAGCAATGGGGGAGGGTTGGGAGGGAACACCCATAAGGAAGGGAGGGGGGAGGGGATGTTTGCCCGAAACCGGGAAAGGGAATAACACTCAAAATGTATATAAGAAATATTAAAGTTAATAATAAAAAAAAAAAAGAAAAGCCTAAAAAAAAAAAAATTGTGTCACAGATACTTCTCAGTGATAAATGGTATTCATCCTTTCATCTGTCAGCCATTTATCTTTTTATTTAATTTGTTCAAGGCAAATCCATTCCATGAGAAGTTGCCACGACTCAGAGCATAAACACAAATAGAATATACAATCCAAACAGATGCAGGGCCTTCAGTATGAAGCTGAAGGGAGTGCTCATTCACACACTGGGTACCTCTGAGGTTTACTCCTGTGTAGGTTTTGGGCACTGCTGGAGATCAAAGCCAAGGCCTTGTGCTTGCTAGAGGCCTTCTACCACTTCTGCTACTAAGCCACCCCCAGCTTTTCTGTCTCTGAGTCCTGCTATGCACTTTAGGATTGCCTCAAACTCCTGTCCTCCTGAGTGCTAGGAATAAGGGACTGATCACCATATGCACCTCCTATGGTTTTTTCCTTCCTTTCTTCCCTCTTTCCTCTCTTCTCTTCCTTCCTCCCCTCCCTCCCCTCCCCTCCCTCCCCTCCCCTTCCCTTCCTTCCTCCCTCCCTTCCTTCCTTTCTTTATTTTTAGAGGCAAGGTAGTCCTGGATGGCTTGGAAAGCACAGAGATCGGCTTGCCTCTGCCTCCTAAATGCTAAGAAAGATTTAAGGCATGTGCCACCATGCCCAGCCTACATTTGATTTTAAATATGGAGGAAGTTCAATGCATGGTCATGCAAAATAAGATTTCAGAGCAGTCTGGTTTTTTGAGATGGGAATCTCACCATGTTGCCTGTGCTGACTTGAACTCCTGGGCTAAAGTAATATTCCTGCCTCCACAGTAGCCTGGACTCTAGGCTTGTGCAGTGTGCTCAGCTTTGAGTGTATCAAAGCAATTTGAAAAGATCTACTCCAGTCTGCTGGGCAGTGGAGGCAATGCCTTTAATCCCAGCACTAAGTAGGCAGAGACAAGTGCATCTCTGAGTTCAAAACCAGCCTGGTCTACAGAGTGAGTTTTGGGACAGCCAAACAGAGCTGCTACAAACAGCTACACAGAGAAATCCTGTCAACAAAAATCAAAACAAAACAAAAAACAATAAAACCAAACAAAAAAAAAAGATTTACTGCAATCATGTGTGGTGGCGTACACACTAATTCTGGCCCTCAGAAGGCAAAGGCAGGTGGATCTCTGAGTTCAAGGCCAGCCAGGTCTACAATGTTGAGTTCCAGGCCATCCAGAGCTACATAGTAAGACCCTGTCTCAAAAAACAAAAAAGAATAAAACAACAAAAAAACTAAACCCCAAAATATCTAATGGAGAGTGAAACCCACTTCTTAAACTCTGCATTAGGCTTTTCCCTCTGAAAGTATTCCTAACAGAAAGGGTTCCAAATGAAGTTACTCTGACCTACAGGGTTCAACATAACCAAACTCCAGTAGTTTCATCCACATATCTCCTTTGCAAATTTCAAAATGTGTAATTTTACTTCCAAGTTGGACTATACTTTTTAAGTGAGAAACTATCTGACATATTCAGAAAATTTAAAAGTTTTAAAGTTAGCTGAAGTCAATGCATTTCTACTCTTTGGAGTCTCAGGAGGGCTGGGCCTTTTGTTCAACGAAATCAGGTGATAGTCGTGTATGACGTACGTGTTTGAATGGGCATGTGGAGGTCCGAGGCTAGCATACAGAGTCCTTTGCACTCACTCTCTACCCTTTTCACTGAGGCAGGGTGTGTTCAGTGGTCTTGCTAGCCAGATTGCTTTGTAGATTCTACCTGTGTTGAAATTACATAGAGGGCAGACATACCCATGCCTCATTTACTTGGATTCTGGAGATCCAAACTTTGGTCCCCACAGTTGTGAGGTAAGTGCTTTATCCACTGAGCCATCTCCCAGCCCTACTCTTCACTTTATAAGCTAAGACTTATTCATGGTGCTTAGATCTGAGAGTAGATTTCAATCAATTATTGCCTGATACATATCAAATACTACATAAAATGTCAAATGTAGGAGCTGGAGAACTGGCTCAATGGTTAAGAGCACTGACTACTTAACCCCCTTAACTTAGCCCTACCCTTGAGTTTGATTCCCAGAACCCATATGGTGGCTCACAAACATCTGTAATTCCAGTTCCAGGGGATCCAACACCCTCTTTTGGTTGGGCTCCATGAAAACTAGGCATACACATAAAAAATGTAAAGATCAAATGTTAATGTTAAATCCATTATCCGGAGGAAAGGAATTCAGTTTCCAAGACAACGGTGATGGCTTAACAATGTGTAACTTTATGCAGAAGCTATCCACACTAAATTAGTACCAGGAAAAGAACAAATTAAAGCTTTATAGTGGGCTGTAGAGATGGCTCAGTGGTTAAGAGCACCGACTGCTCTTCCAGAGGTCCTGAGTTCAAATCCCAGCAACCACATGGTGGCTCACAACCATCTGTAGTGAGAGGTCTGATGCCCTCTTCTGGTGTGACTGAAGACAGCTAAAGTGAACTCATATATAATAAAAAAAATAAATCTTAAAAAAAAGCTTTATAGTAACTCCTCAAAGTCCCTTCTAGCATACATGTAATTATGGCTGGTTTTGATGTTCTTGCTGGTGGTTTTTTCTCTCTCTGAGACAAGGTCTCACTACTGTACAGCTCTGGTTGTCTGGAACTTGAGATTACCTGCTGCTGCTTCCTCGGTGCTGGGATTAAAGGTGTACTCTACCACCGCTCGGCAGGCTTTTTATTTTTATTTATTGTGTGTGTATGTGTGTTTCCATGGTACCCGTGTGGAGTTCAGAGGACAATCTTAGGTAGCTGGTTTGCTGTTTCCACCCGGTAAGTCTTAGAAGATCAAACTTGGATAGTCAGGTTTGGTGCAGGCACCTTTCATCTAACTTGCCCTGGAAGCTTTGTCTGTTGCTTGTTTCGTGACTTTATAGCCCCTTCATTCTCTAAAGCCTCTTACATTCAAGATAGAGTTTGGTTTTGTTTTTGAGGTAGGATTTCTCCAGCCCTGGCTGGTCTGGAACTTCCTACATGGACCAGGCTGGCCTCAAACTCACCCTCTGCTGCCTTCCCAGAGCAGGAAGTAAAGTTGTGTGACACGGCACCTGGACAGGTAGTTTATATTGTCCACCTTTCTTAAACAGTTGAGGAATGTTTGATTGTCAAAGCCTCTCATTTTGTAATAAACTCTAGCAGATTCAGTGACAGCATTTATCATAGGTCAACCTTTCCCTATCCTTTCTCCAAACCAAAGTTGGATTCTCACCATTTTCTATGTCAACAAAATAAAGTGTAGAATTCAAAAATTTGACATAGCTGTTTGTTCTCTGCCACAGTGAACTCTGTCTTAGATCTAGAGGATGGGGTATAAAGTTGTGTTTCAGTACAGATTATACAGGGAGATCATGAGGAGGCTGACAGTTTGGGTTGGATTCTGGGCAACAGAAGTATTCTGAATAGTTATTTGAGCGTAACACCAGACATACTTGACTAAAACTGCAGAGCAGCCCCACTCAGACCACAAGGTCCTGCCTGTCTCTACAGGTGCACAGTGTGTTTTACTGGACGGAGATACATGTAGAATCCTTGCCCTAGGTAGACACAAGGGATGTGGACTCCATCCTTTTAATTGATGAAATTGATACATGCTTCTGTATTTATTTTCTCCCTCACTTCTTACTTTTGAAAGGGCCTCCTGTCTTCCTGGTACTGAACTCTCTATATAGCCAAAAACAACCTCTCCTCCTCTCACATCCTGAGTGTTAGGATTACAGGTGTGAGGCAATGGCCTGGCTACTACCGTGTGTGTGTGTGTGTGTGTGTGTGTGTGTGTGTGTGTGTGTGTGTGTGTGTGTGTGTGTGTCTGTATACATTATGTATGATATATATATGTATATAATACATAATATATATACATGTACACACATAGGCTGACCTGGATGCCCTGCCTCAGCCTCCCAAGCACCAGTATTATGGGTGTATGGCACAATGCAGAGCTATGGATCCTGTTTTGGAGATGAAAATGTCAATGTGCATACATACTTCTACCTAATCATGAAACTGAGGCAGATCAGTTTAGCTCGGGCGTTTGAAGGGGTTAGCAAACATGAGAGACTGAGACTCCCAAACCCCAATTATGCAATTATGGATCCATTATGCAAGTTTCTCTCATTTTTAAAATTATGCTTGTTTATTGCCATGGCAATTCTCTTCTGCCATTTTGTGGATTCTGGGAGTGGACTCCGTCTTCCTGATTTGGCAGCATGGATCTTCAACCACTAAGTCATTAGTTCTCAACCTGTGGTTGTATCCCCTATGGGGGTGGCTTTCACAGAGGTCACATATCAGATATCCTACACCTCAGACATTTACATTACTATTCATAACAGTGGAAACATTAGTTATGAAATGGCAACAAAAATAATGTTATGGTTGGGGCCACGACAACATGAGGAACTGTATTTAAGGGTTGCAGCGTTAGGAAGATTGGGAACTCTGCACTAAGCCATCCCTCAGTATGCAAGTTTAATGAACTTTCTGTGAGCTGTGGTTTGATGTAAACTCTAACTTCAAAGCCTTTTTAGGGCAATATTTTGGAAGAAGACAGGAACCGGCAGCAGGGGAGATGGGAGGAGAAGACAGGAGGAGAGTAAATATGAGCACAGCACACAAGGAGCATGTGTGAAAATACCCAACAAAACCCATCGTTTTGTTACTTGGTTTTTGTTTTTGTTTTCAGGGTAGGGAGCACATATGTGGGAGTCAGAGGACCACTTGAGGATATTGGTGCTCGCTTTCCACCATGTGAGTCTCAGAGACTAAACGCTGGTTCACAGGCTTGAAGACAAACACCTTTACAATTAAGGATATTGAGAAAGCTTCTGAAATCACAGAAATAGTTAGAGAAACTTGGGATGCCAAAATTAAGAAATCCTTAAGATACCGTCACATGCAAACTTGTATAGCTACGTGGAAATCAGGGTGGCATTTCCTCAGGAAGCTGGAAATAAGTACTTCAAGACTCAGCCTTACCACTCTTGGGCATGAACCCAAAGGATGCTTTACCCTACTACAGAGACACCTGCTCAACCATGTTCACTGCTCTCTACCCGTAAGAGCCAGAAACTGGAAACAATCTAGATGTCTCTCGACATCTAGAAAGAAATAAATGTGTAACATTTACACAATGGAGTATACCCAGCTGCTAAAAATAAATCATGAAATTTGTAAATAAATGGATAAAACTAGAAAAAAATCCTGAGTCAACCCAGAAAGATAAATATGCTATGTTTTCTCTTATATGTGGACATTAAGCTACAATCTATAGAGCCAGAGAGTTTAGATATGGAGGAAGAGATTAGGTAGGGCACATGGATCTCCCTGGGATGGGGAAATAGAGTAGATGGAGGAGAGGAGCCACTGCAATGAGACAGGAAAACTTAAGGAAAAAATATGGAAACCTAGTACAGTAGAACCTAGTATATATATATATATATATATATATATATATATGAAGATATATGTATATATCTTCACAAGTTGATGGGAAGGACTTATTGCTGCAGACAACACCTACATGACTCCTTGGACATGGAGAAGTTGAGCTGGTGCCTACTTAGTGTTCATGATGCTGGAAGATACTATGCACACTATCAGAGGAGACCCAGCTACTAACCCTTTTTAGTGCACAATGGTGACTTGCGGCAAGATACACTGGTGTAAGAGTGGCACAAAGCTGTGGGGATACAAACCAACATCTGACTGGATGTAAGGCCCACTCCATGAGATGGGACTCAGCCCCAGCACTGCTCAGGTGGCCAAGAACCTGAGACAAGATAGGCCATGGACTTGGAGGAAAATCAAATACCACTGTTCTGCTAAAGGAATGTAGCAATAAAAGACTCCTAACAACATTCTGCTACACTCACAGACCAGTGTCTTGCTCAGTCATCATCAGAGAAGCTCCCTCCTGCAGTGGATGGGAACAAACACAAAGACCCACAACTGTACCTTGTGCAGAGGGGGAGAGACCCTGCAATGCTCAGTCTTAAACAAATTCCTCCTAAGGATATTGAAGACCAAGGAAACAAGGCCTTCTAAAGGCAGCAGGAATGACACACATAAACTCAGACTGTGGCACCATTCACAGGGCCTGCACAGGTCTAAGCTAGATGGGTCTGGCCCAGTGGTTAAAGAGGAAGTGGACATAAGTTCCCATCTCTAACCCAGAAGCTATTTCCAATTGACAACTTCCAAAGGAAAAATTAGTTTTCTCCAATGGGGTCTCACTGGGCATACAAACCACTCTCAGGACAGATTCCCATGCTCAGCGATAGATGGCCAACACAAAATAAATTTAATGGCATTATTGGGGGTTTCCCCACCTCACAGGTCTTTGTATTTATATTGATTTCTGATTTTGTGTTTTATTGGATTTATATATGTGCAAACATGTCTCTCTATGTCTGTTTCTTGTGTTTTCTCCTTTGACTTTTTCTTCTGAATGTTTTCTTATATCTTATTTGATTTTATTAACCCCCCTCTGTCTTTGACAGAGTTTCTCTGTGTAGCTTTGGCTGTCCTGCAACTACTCTGTAGACCAGGCTGGCCTCCAACTCAGAGATCCACCTGCCTCTGCCTCCTGAGTGCTGGGATTAAAGGTGTGCACCACCACGTCCATCTGGATACCATGAGCTCTGGGGCAGCTGGGACTACACAGTAAAACCATATTATTAGAGAGCTGTGTGGGGACATAGCTTACTGATTAAATAAAAGGAAAGAAAGCAAAAAGCAAACAACAACAACAAAACCCAACAGAACAAATGAAAACTATATAAAACAGAACCAAACCCTACAGTTATGAAGTAACTTAAGATGTCTGAATCTTAAAAACCAATTAAAAACCTAAGGGGACCCCAAGATGGCTCAGCATGAAAGGGAACTTGCTGCTAAGCCAGACAGCCTGAGTTGGGTCCCTGGAATCCATATGGCCTACTGCAAGTTGTCCTCTGCTGTGAATCCTGCATTTTCTGCCTTCAACAAAACAAAAACATAGTAGAATGGCAACTGTACCCTAGGCACTTCCCAAGAAATGGCTGCTATGCATTTCTGTGGGAAGTCATAATAGTGCCTAAAAGAAGTTTCTTATGCACAGTACTGAGAAAAGGCACAGTATGGCGTACCATCCAGGTCTACCAGAGGCAAAACACAGGGACAGGAGGCTGGGATGTAAGCAAGAAAAGGCTTAGCCACAATGGTTATTGAAATTTCTGCCAAGAAGGAAATGTATGACTGGAAAAAATTTAAGATCAATAATTTTGAATATTTCTAGTAAGCAAGAGCATATATGTATAGGTGATGTCTCTATTTCTCTTCAGTTTTGGTCTAGATTGATCAAGGACATGGGACATATATGCTTAGTGGGTTCCCAGAAAAGGACAGGGTTTGGGACTCCGTATTAACTGTCTCCTTATTAGCTGACTTATTTGTGTGAGTGCATGTGCACTTGCCTGTGGGTACCCAGAGACTAGAAGAGGGAGTCGGATTTCCTGGAGCTTGAGTAAAGGCAGTTATGCATACCTCAGTGTGAGTGCTGGAACTAAACTCTGGTCCTCGGAGATAGAAAGTGCTCTTAACCACAGAGCCATCTCTCTGGTCCCCGCTTAATTGTTCTGACTCTGAAATGTATGGGTCAGTGAGACGTCTCAGTGAGTTAAGGTCTGCCAGGCCGTGCCTGACAACCCAAGTTTTATCCATGGAACCCAGACGGTGAGAGGAGGGGACAGACTCCAGCACATGGTCTAATCTCAGATGCATCATGACACCTAACCCACTCCCAACACACACACACACACACACGCACGCACGCACGCACGCACGCACGCACGCACTCACACCAGTTATGATTATAAAACATGTCCCCAAGCATTCGAGTTATTGTAATTTTGAGGAATTACCAGAAGCCAGGAGGGGTTGTATGATTTATATATGAAAGGTACCCCAAAAGCTCACAGACAGAAGCTTGGCCCCTAGGGCTGTAGCGTTCACAGGGTAGGATGGGAGAGCTATCTGCATCGTGAGGGCTCCGGCTCCATCAAGGACTGATGCATTTATGGATTCCTGCCTCACTGTGTTTGTGGGAAGGACTCTGCTAGCTTGTTTGCTTATTTATTTATGTCACCTTTCATCTAAATGTTGTGAAAAGGGAACAAGGACATCTTAACGACCACGGGGACTGTATTATGAAACTCAGCTCTGTAAGCTACTAGAGAGCAGCATGTTTCATAGTTGGCAAGCCAAGAACAGAGTCTATACCACTTAAACAATGTTTATAGTCAAAAGTCCTTGTAACACAGCTTACTACCCAGAAGCTGTAGCAACCAAGATGAAATGGTGTTGTTTGAAGGAAAGAAAATGTATCATAACTCCAGGACTATCAGGACAGGAATCAGGACAAAAGTTCAAAATAAGTATTACCCAACAGGCCTCACTGCTGCCAGCACACCACACTTCCGGACACATGGATACAATTTCCATATAGTTAATTTCCCTTGGGTATGGATTATAATGCTACTAAACACCGAGAATTAAGTTCACGTTACTTTCTAACATTCTTTACCTTCATAAAGGTTTTCTCAAGTGCTGGGACAAGTGATTTTAAAATACTTAAGAGAACTACAACCTTTTATGTAGTAAATCACTCTTACTCAGTGATTCCCTCACTGGGAAGCCTCACACATTTAGTAAGGTCCTGGGAAGTAGCGAGGGCTTTAATATTTCCTTAAATTCATGGGACATCTTGAGCATGAGCTCTTTTCATGTTTTCAGAGTAAACTGTCACAGTTGGGGGCTTTTGCACATTCCTTGGCTTCTTAGTAGTGTAAGTCCCAGTCTGACAAAACCAAGACGTGGGGGATGAAGGGTTTCTGGCATTCCGTCTATCTGAAGTGACTGCTCACCGTGAGTTACTGGTGTTCAGTTGGTAGGGAAAACCTATCGTAGGCTTCCTTCCCTACAGTCTCAACAAAAGGTTTCTCTCTAGCGTGGATTTTTACGTGGTGAATGAGGTTGGATGACGAAGTGAAGGTTTTCTCACATTCCGTACACTCATAGGGCCTCTCGCCAGTGTGAGTCCGGATATGTTCAGTTCGGCTTGAGGAAGTAGTGAAATCTTTCCCACAGTACTTACACTTGTACGGTTTTGTTCCGGTATGAATACGAATGTGTTTAGTAAGGTATGAGAAGTACTGAAAGGATTTTCCACATACATCACATTCAAACGGCTTTTCAACCTCATGAGTTTTTAAATGGTCGTGTAGCAGATTGTACCTCCGGTAGGCTTTCCCACAGTCCTTACACTCGTAGGGTTTGTCTCCAGTGTGAATGGTTAGATGCTTACGTAAGTACGAGGAGTTGAGGAAGGCTTTTCCACATTCCTTACATATGCATGGTCTCTCTCCACTGTGAGTTCTTAAGTGTCTACGCAAGTACGAGGAAGCATGGAAGACTTTCCCACATTCACCACATATATGGGGCATCTCTCCACTGTGCGTCTTTCTTATATGGTTATGCAGGTATGAGGAATTGAGGAAGGCCTTTCCACATTCCTTGCATATATAGGGTCTTTCTCCACTGTGAGTTCTTACATGTCTACGTAGATTTGAGTAAGAATGGAAGGCTTTTCCACATTCTCCACATATATAGGGTCTCTCTCCACTGTGAGTTCTTCCTACATGGTTCCGCAGGTATGAGGAAGTGAGGAAGGCTCGCCCACATTCCTTACATATGTAGGGTCTCTCCCCACTGTGAATTCTTATATGCTGACTAAGGCGTGGGGATGAAGCAAAGGCTTTCCCACACTCTTTACATGCAAAGGGTTTCTCTGAAGCGTGGGTTGATATATGTGTTATAAGGCCTGACCGCTTAGCAAAGGCTTTCCCACAATCCTTGCATTTATACGGTTTCTCTCCAGTGTGAGTTCTAAAGTGTTCCACTAGCCGTGAGTAGGTAGTGAAGGCTTTCCCACACTCCTTACATTCATAGGGTTTCTCTCCAGTGTGGCTTCGCAGGTGTCTGTTGAGATTTGAAGACCGTCCAAAGGCTTTTCCACAAATCTTACACGGGTACGTTTTTATGGTGTGCACTTGAGCAGATGCATCATGATCTGAGTGGGTGAGATGGCCGGTGTTCCACGCACTGTGAGTTTTCACATGTGTCTTGAAATATGAGTGTTCACTGAAAATTTCTCCACATTGTGTATAGTAGCAGAGTTCTCGTGCACTGTGGCTTCTGCCCTGTTGATAAAGGGATGAGTCGGGGTTAGACAGTTTTTCAGACTTAGTAGAGGATTCCACTTATGTGAGGGCACAAAAACGGTTTTTGCCATTTTGACTACATGCAAGACTCCTTCTTTAAAGTCCAGAACCATGAGTTCTAATCTTGGAAAGATGTCTCAGTATTTTAGTAGTTTTTTAGTTTTTGAGAAGGGTTTTACTATGCAGCTATGGCTGGTCTGAAGCTCTATGTAGAGAAGGCTGGCTTCAAATCTAGAGATCCACCTGTAATCTGTATGCTGGGATAAAGGCGTGTGCCACCAATCCTGGCCCCTAGCCTCAGCCTCCTATCTATCTGTGTGTGTGTGTATGTATGTATGTATGTATGTATGTATGTATGTATGTATGTATGTATGTATGCATCCCAAGTGTCTGTACCATACCTGGGCTTGCTTCAGTATTTTAATGAAATTATTTTAAGAATCTCAGAAATCAGTGATTTATGCAGGAATGTGTACTCAGGAGGGCTTTATCACCCCAAGGTTTGACCTAGACTTTTAAGACATTTCTCTTAGTTAGGTAGATATTACTTCTCTTATGTATTTATCATTTATATTGACGTCTACAAAATTCCCAACCTTTCCTGGGTGTAGTAAATAAGAAATCTCCTGGGTAATCTCATAATTTATTAAGACTATTCTTTCTCTCCTGTTGATGAATGAATGAATGATAAAGTATGTTTAACTTTTTTGTAGTGTGTTTAGAATTTCTGCCATGTTTTCTTTCAAATTGAATGATGTAATAGTAGTTGCTATTTGATCTAAGCTCAAAAGAATCACTAAGACATATCCAAAACTGCCGTAAAAGCTAGTATCTAGTTACATATGTGGGGCCATATCCTTGTGATATCCTTTCTTAAAAAATTTATGCTGAGTGAGGTTGGCAGAACTCACTGAGTTAGATGTCTTTCTGATTTAGATAATGAGTACTGGGCCAGCCAAGGCTACTTAAGTAAGACCCTGTCTCAAATAAATACAATACACGAATAAGATTGCATTTATTTACTTGGGAGGGGAGTGTGCGTGTGGAGGTCAGAGAACACGGGTGAGTCAGCTCTCTCTTCTACAGTGTGGCTACTGTGGGTCAAACTCATGCTGTCAGGCCTTGCATCAAGAGTCTTTACCCACCGAGACATCTGGGCAGAAGAATCTCTTAAAGAACAGGTTTTGTGATAGGTTTGGGACACCTCAAAATTTATTATATTCAAAACACTTCTCAGATACACTGCTTGTCCCCCCTGCGTGTGTGCCATTTGCTTTCCTACAATGGAATTCACAAGTTTCTGTGAGTGAGGGAAATGACAAGTGTCTCTGGTCAGTCTTACTGTTTGTACTCCACTGGAAGTCTGTCCCCTCAAAAAATCCTGATGCAATGTTGACTCTTGGGTGCCAAGTGGCATTTCCCATTCTGAAGATAAACAGAAAAGCAAAATTAAGGGTTGGAGAAAAATAAATGGTCAGTTACAAAGTTAACAACCATGGGCTTTTTTTGATCGCTCTACTGAAGCTCGTTAGGAAGAAAGTAAAGTGTGACCATTTTGACAAGGTCAATAAATTGACTACACTAAGGATGTGGTTTTCAGTGTTTTATTTCAAACTGACTCTTTGAAAATTAAAACTCATAGTGAATGAAAATCATATTAGGGCAGCAAGGTAGCAAAGATACGAACAAATACATAACAGACAATAACCACAAAACCCAATAGGCCATTCTGCAAAATTACACGGAAACCTGAGAAGGCAAAAAGTAAGAGCAGAGGATTTCCTTCTTCCTTCAGTGCATGGCCCGCACTTAAGAGCCATGAAAGAGTCCATATTCCAATTGCAAACATATTCTCCACAAACACTCACCTTGGAGATCTTCTCTGTGCAAATCCTCTTCCTCCAACCAGGAGATCAGACTGGGTTTGATGACCTCACATCCTTATCCATGGCAAAGTACATTCATGGAGGAATTCATGCAAAAGAGTATAAAAAAAATCAGTATAATTTAGCAGCTGCTTGGTTTTTTTTCGTTATGTTTTATTTTGGTTTGGTTTGGTTTTGGACAGGGCATCACTATGTAGCTGGCTATTGTGGAACACGGTATGTAGACCACCCTGGTCTCAAACTCACAAAAAGCTCCTGTCTGCCTCTGAATGCTTCAATTAAAGACGTGCCCACTATGCGCTGGTGAAGAGTTACTGCTGTCTTGAGACGCTCCGTCTGATAATTGTATACGCTCTAAGAAACTGCCAATACTCAAGTCAGATGGAAAGGACAGCGAAACAAAGACGATTTCGCCCTCAAACAGCAGGCCACTGTATTAGACTCATCCGGGTCAAAGTTAGCTCTCTGAGTTTCGAATCAGTACTCCAAAGGAAGAGAACGACCACCCCCAGCCCCTCAGCAGTGCTGGAGATCAAACATAGGAACCTGCAAAGAACACCCAGCTACATCCCAACTCAATAAATTTAATTTTTAAAATTCACTTATTTTGGGGGCTGGAGAGATGGCTCAGTGGTTAAGAACATTGTCTGCTCTTCCAGAGGTCCTGAGTTCAATTCCCAGCAACCACATGGTGGCTCACAACCATCTGTAGTGGGATTCAATGCTATCTTCTGGTGTGTCAGTGACAGCATACTCATATGTGTTAAGTAAATAAATATGTTTTAAAATTTTTATTTATTTTGAGACAGGGTCTTACTATGTAGCTCTAGCTATCCTGGACCTCACTATGTAGCTGGCCTTAAATTCGCAGAGGCACATCTGCCTCTGCCTCCCGAGTGCAAGGCTTAGAGCTATACTCCATCATGCCCAGTCAGTAATCTATGTTTCCAACAGGGTGACTGGCATTCATGCAGAATGGTATTTTATGAACTGCCACAGAAAATTAAAATGCACAACAGCCCCACTTATTCATGGTTTTGCTGTCTGTGGTTAGTTACATATTACCTACCCTATCCTGAAAATAGTAAGTGCAAATTTCCAGAAATGTTTCATTTACAATTGCACGGCATTTTGAGTGGAATCGCAGACTCTCACACTACCCTCTGTTCTTCCCTGGGTGCCGACCATCCTTTGCGCGTCCGGCTTAGCCGTGCTGCCTGCTCGCTGGTCCCTTACACCTCAGCTCGCTGCAATACACAAGACTTGCCAGGCAAGGTGGCAAAAGCCTTTAATCCCGGCATTTGCATGTGGGAAGCAGATTTCAGGGAACTCGGGGAGCTTGATCTACACAATGACTTATGTGTACATAAGCTATGGCTACATAAGAGACCCTCTCTCAAAACAAAACCAAAGTGGCAATAGGTGTGCTCATATCGCCCTCAGTTACTAATGGCCCCAAACATAGGGTAGTCCTGACAGCAAGTTAGATATGGAAAGAGAAGTCGTAAAGTGCTTCACTTAGCAAAAAGTTGATAGTTCTAGACAATAAGGAGAGGCATGGAAGGGAAACCTATAGGCTGAGGTTGCTAACCTCTACTTTTAGACGTTTCATTTCTTTCTTTCTTTTTGTTTGATATTTTATGTGAGACGTTTCATTTCTTATTTGAGTGTTTGCCTTCATGGATATGTGTACTATGTGCACACAGTGCCTCAGAGACCAGGAGAGGGAGCCAGTCTCTCCAGCTGGAATGACAGGCAGTTACGAGCTGCCACACCTGGACCAGGGAACCAAGCCCGGGTCCTTTGCATGACCAGCAAGTGCTCTCCATTGCTGGGCCACATCTTCAGTCCAGTGCTAATCTCCCCTCTCAAGCAGCCTCCAGCCAGACATTGTAGTATATGTCTTTAATCCCAGCACTTGGGAGGTGGGGACAGGAGGATTGGGAATTCAAGGTCAACCATAACTATGATTGGATTTTGTATCCCAAAATACAAACAAACAAACCTCCCATCTGTGAAATCATGAAAAAGGAATTCATGCAGGTTTTGTTGTAACTCAGAAAGTTACTACTGTATATATAGTTCAGTCCTTTCTATGCTTAGGTATCCACTGGAAATCTTGAATCTCTTGAACTTTCCATAAACGGGTTATGGGATTAGGACAAAGTCTGTGTGCCTCTTACTTGTATTTTGATTCCCTCAGCACACCAGAATATACCATCCCTCTCCTCCCTCAGAAGCCATAAGGAGTGGTGGCAGTCCTACCTGCTGAGGCCAGGTTCTGGTAATTCTCCAGCATCACCTCTCTGTAGAGGTCTCTGTGAGCTTGATCCAATAAAATCCATTCTTCTTGGGTGAAGTCCACAGCCACATCATCAAAAGTTACTGAGACCTAAGTCACACACACACACACACACACACACACACACACACACACACACACACACACTGTTTGAGTAACAATGTCATACACACCAATGTTCTCTACAGTTTAAGAGGTGAGGACCAATACCCATACAGAAATCTGAGAGCTTCCAGTGACTGCCCCAGAGCTGAGAGGTCCCAATCCCCCTAAGCCCATCTACACTCAACTTGTCAATCTGCTCCAGTCATTTACTACTAATAACCCTTCTGACAGGTGAGCAGACCTTGTTAGAGCCAGGCTGGGAGCCCTCCCTCAGTGTTTTGACATTGCATATATTGTCTCAACAGTAACAGATGAACACTCCAAGAACACTAGGTCTTCCTTACCATCTGTCAGAACAACGGGACGGAACTGGACATAATTCATGTGCCTTTGACATTAAGAGTATCGAGATTAGTGATTACGGAAATCCTGGGATGATTTTCTGGCAATGCCTCAACCATATCAGAGGTCCCACTCTCAGAAGTTGGGCTAGGTACTGAGTTCCTGAGGGGCTTCTACTCGTTTTAGAAGCTCTGGACATCAAGCCTGTCCTGAAGGTGTATCTACAAGGCAGAGGCAAGCGCGTCACTAAGGAGACGCAGTTCTACATACCTGGTAACAATTTGTCAGGCAATCAGCCACCATCTTTTCTACCTTTCTCTTTTCTTCAAGAATGGGGTCGGAGTCCTGACGCAGAGTTCCTGGAAAAGACAGAAGTCAAGAGAAGTCAGAGTTGCCATTAATTCCTACTCGCGTGACGTCCTTCTGCCGTGACGTCCTTCTGCCGTGACGTCCTTCCGCCGTGACGTCCTTCCGCCCTCCACAGCGTCCTTTCCTGATGCTGTGATAAAATGCTCTGACAGAAGCACTGAAGGAGAAAGAGCTCGCTCTGGCTCACAGTTTCAGGTGACAGTGCGTCATGGTGGGGAAGCAAAGGAGCTTAAGGCCACACGACAGCCACAGTCAGAAAGCAGAAAGGCAGTGAATAATTGCTCAGCTCACTCCCCCTTTTATACAGTCGGGATCCTAGCCAAAGTTAAGATGGGTCTTCTCCCATAAAGTAACCTAATCCAGACAATCCCTCGAGGACATTCTCAGAGGCTAGCCTTAATCTAGATAGTACCTCAAAGGTGTGCCCAGAGATCTGTGTCCCCTAGGTGACATTAGAACCCGTTGACAATGAATAACAACCACCACACGGCCCTAATGTGAAACTCATGTAATCCTGCACGCCAGAGAAAACTCACCCACATACACAGACGTGTGATGCTAGAGCAGTCTGTCTCGCCTAGGACCAGGAGTCAAGCTGGCGAACCATGCTACCCTCTGGGAAAATGTCTCATTGTATTGTTTTTATAATGTCTTCAAGTCAGAGAGGTGACACTTTTTTCTTTTATTTGTCCTAGTAATATATCTCATGAGGCTTAAATGGTATTTTTTCAAACACACATGCCGGGGCCTCATGTGCAATCCACACTATTGAGCTTTGCGTATTGGAATGTTCTCACAAACTCATGTGCTGACAGCTTGGTAATGCAGCAGTGTTCAGAGGTGCAGCCTTTGGGAGGTGACACTGAGAGGTCTGTCAGCAATTGATCAAATCAAAGAAGGACATTAATATTCTATTGTGAGGTGACACAGTTTAGGGTGTGGGATCTAGATGGAGGAAGTAGGTCTCTGAAGGTGGTTTTTTCTTATGTTCTTCCTCTTGCTGTGTTCCTGCTTCCTGGCTGCTGTGGGGTGAGCAGCTCTGCCTTGTGGTACCTTTTCTACAATGATGTTCTGCCTCACCACAGGCCCAGAAACATGGCCAGCGGAACCTAGGTTAAAACCTCTGGAACACAGAGCAATATATTTTTTCCTTTAAAGATGCTGGTGTTGGGGGTTGGGGTTAAGAAAAAGATGCTGGTGTTAAGTTTTTCTTCGTTTTGAGACAAGATCTCATGTAGTCTAGGCTGGTCCCAAGCTTGAGACATAGCCAAGGATAAACCTGAATTCCTAATCTTCCTGCCTCTACCTCCCAAGTCATAGAATTACAGGTGTGTGCTACTTTACCTGGCTTACGTGGCACTGGACAGAAACAGGGTCTTTGGGTGTGCTAGGCAGCCAGCCTACCAGCTGACCCTAGCCCCAACTCCAATGCCAGGCTAACCCACACATTCACTAGTGTACTACGTGCCCCTAAAGTAAACCAAGCAGGTAGTGTGGCTGTCCAGGACTGGATCAGAGTCTCTGAAAAGGAAGGGCAGGTCTGGCCATGGAGAACACTAGCAGTTGCCATGCTGACGGTGGAATTGCCCATATGCTCCTTTCTCCATGCTAAGGCAACCTTGCTTAGGTATCTCAAGGGACAGAGACACTACACGTCTATGTGGAGTTTATAGGAGGCTCTTCCTCCCAACCATCAAGAAGCAACATTCATTATCACACATGAGCTCAGTGAAGAGCGCACTAAAGACAGTGACCTTGTAATAGGGGCATTACTAATAACACTGTCATTTACTGAAGACCAATGCATGAATATGCAATATATTTATTTATATATAAACCCATTCTTATTTTGTTAATATAGAGAAGGTTTACTAGCGAAAAAGGAAAGGTGGAGGAAGAGAGACAGGGATAGAGAGCGAGCAAAAGAGAGAGAAAATGGGTTAGGGATGTAGCTCAGTGGTAGAGCACTTGCCTAGCAAGCGCAAGGCCATGGGTTCGGTCCCCAGCACTGGAAAAAAAAAAAAAGAGAGAGAGAGAGAGAGAGAGAGGGGGAGAGAGGGAAGAGAGAGAGGGAGGGGGAGGGAGGGAGAGGGGGGAGGGAGAGAAAGGAGGAGGAGGAGGGATGGACAGAGAAGAGGGGAGAGAGAGAATGAGAGAGGGGAAGGGGAGGAAAGGAGGAGAGAACGAGAGAACAATTGCTTGAGTCCCATTCTTATGTCTTAAAACATCTTATTTTGTGTATAGAGGGGTGATCCCCTTATATATGTTGAGTTCAAAGAATAACTTGGTTCTTTCCTTCATAAGGATTTGGGGATTAAACCCAGGTTAGCTAGTTTGGGGCAAATGCCCTTTACCTGCTGAATCATCTTGATGATCCTATATAAAACTATTTAATTACCCTACCAACCCTCCAGAGTAGACAATAGAAAAACAGGTCTAGACACTACAAGTAAATCTCTCTCTCTCTTTTTCTTTAAAGATTTATTTATTTTATGTATGTAAGTACACTGTAGCTGTCCTCAGACACACCAGAAGAGGGCATGAGATCCCATTACAGATGATTGTGAGCCACCATGTGGTTGCTGGGAATTGAACTCAGGACCTCTGGAAGGGCAGTCAGTGCTCTTAACTGATGAGCCATCTCCCCAGTTCCCAAGTAACTGTTTCAATATGAATTTAGATTGAATGCAGGAAGTTGTTGCAAAGTTCTAATCTTCTGTCACGCTTTGATTTCTCAAACTGAAACCAGAGATTCTCCTGCCTCAGTTTTCCAAGTGCTGGGATAAAGGAACGTGCAGCCATACCTTTGATGTTCTGTGACTGTAATTCATGCCCCAACATGATCAGAAGTCAGCCTAGACCTGTACTGTTATTTATTTATTTATTTATTTATTTATTTATTTATTTAGAGACAAAGACTCAAGTAGCCCAGTCTGGCTTTGAACTTGCTATAAGACTGAGGATGGGAGACAGCTCCCAGCCAGGGTGCCCCTTCCTAAGATGACCCCAAATACTCAGAGGCCCCAGGTGCCACTAAGAGGAGCAAGTGAGTGGCGGAGAGAAGGAAGAGAAGCAGAAGGATGTGTGCACAATGAAGAGAGGCAGAACTGGAGGGTCAGCCTGATGTGTGTAGCTTGTGAAATCACCTGTGGCCATTGTGAGGTCCTGGCCCATGCTGCCATCAAGGGCTAGGCCTGGGTCTGTAGCCCTGCAGCAGCGGGGGTCTGCTACCACCCTGGTCTGGACTGCTGCTGGGGGCCATGTTGATGTCTAAGGGTTGTGCATAGCTGGCCCTGCCTCTCACCAGCTGTAGTACGCAGGAGAGAGCCCTGCGTCTTGCCCAGGAAGCACAATAGCTGGTTCAGGAGCTGAGGGTGAGCCAGTCCAAGGATGTGAGTGTGGGAGAGCACTTTACATTTAACAAGTCTTAACTCACAGAGGGACTAACTAAAGAGCAGGCCAACTCTGTGGTCATTTTCCTATTTTTTATATGTGTAAATAGAATATAGACATTCTTGACAATTGGCAGAATCCCTTCAATTTGCTGTCTGGCATGGAAAGCAGAAGCAGCAAACAGAACTAGGCATGGTAGCCCATACTACCCACACTCTTGGGAGGTAAAGGCAGAAGGACTGCTACAGGTTCCAAGCCAACCAGTGAAAGGACGACATAAATCCCCTCTGTCTCCATTTAAGGACCAGGCCTGATTATGAAAAGAAGGCCATAAGGCATCAGCTCCAGGGACAGACCATAAGTCCCAGGAACTAGACTGTAAGACACCAGCTCCCCTCCGAAGAACATCCTGGGGAAAATACCTTATCTCAGAGTGGCCATCTATGCTGGACAGCCCGTCTCATCCTGTGGTTAAATGTTCATGACAAAGGAATGTGACCACTGACCACCTGTGACCCCCTAGCATCCACCAACGAAATTTTAGATTACTTAATCCTTTTAAAAAATTCCCCAAATTTTCTTTAAGAAGGCCTTTGTGCCTTTGTCTAGGGTCACCATTTCAAGTAATGGTTGACCCTTGTATGTTGGTTGTTTCTGCAGAATAAACGTTCTTTGTCTTTGCATACTGTCAGAGCCTGGGGTCATCCTTTGGCGATTGTATGACTGTTATACTATAGGTATACAGCAAGCGCCTGTCCCAAAAACTGAAGAAGAATCCCCATCTCATTCTTCACAGAAATAGAAAAAAAGCTATCTTAAAGTTTATATGAAACCACAAAAGACCCAAGATAGCCAAGAAATTCTAAATATAAAGAACAGAAGAGGGATTACCATTCCAGATCTTAAGATATATTACAGAGGTAGTCATAAAAATAATATGGTAGCAGCCTGAAAACAGGCACTCAGACCAGTGGGACAAAAGCAAAGACCCAAACATGAGCACAAGTAACTTCAGCCACTTAATATTTGATAAATATGTAAAAAAAAAAAAAAAAAAAAAAACCACCGGTAAGCAGGAGAAAGAAGGCATCTTCGACAAATGGTACTGGGAAAACTAGATGCCCACATGCAGAATCATAAAATTACACCCATATCTACCACCCTGCCCCAAAACTATCTCCAGATGGTCCACAGAATGGGAGAGAATCTTTGCCTGCTGTACAACTGACAAAGGATTAATATTCAGAATATATAAAGAACTAAAATAAAAACAACAACCAAAAAAACAAATAAAACAAAACAAGAAACAAATGACACCATTCAAAAACTGAACCTGAGATCTGAACAGTATTCTCAAAAGAAAAAAAGAAAGGAACATCTCAAAAATTTTAATCATCACTAGCAATTAGGGAAAAGTAAATCAAAACATCTTTGATGGCCAAGATCAACCGACAACAAATGCTGAACAGGCTAGGGGGTGGGGAGGAGGGAAGGGGGTGGGGAAGGGGGGAGGGACCCGCCTTGACTGTTGGTGGGATTGCAAATTGGTAGAGCCACTATGGAAATCAGTGTAGAGAATCCACCCCCTCTCTGTTTTGTTCCCCCTTTGGAGATAAGGCTTTTCTGCATAGTCCTGGCTATCCTAAAATGTGCTCTGTAGACCAGGCTGACCTCTGGTACCCAAGTGCTGGGATTAAAGGGTGAGCCATCACTGGCAGGCTCAAGCATGGAGAACTCTCCAAAGCTAACGTAAAACTCCCACATGACCCAGCTGTGCCACTCCCTGGCACGTGCCTAAAAATCCTACCCCAGACACCTGCTCAGCCATGTTCGCTGCTGCTCTACCCACAGTAGCTGGGGACTGGAAACACCCTACACGTCCTTCAACCAACAAACGCACGGCAAAAGTGTGGTGCACATAACTTATGTAATACCAGTCAGCTGTGGAGAAAGAAACGAAATCGTGACGTTTGAAGGTGAAGGATGGGTCAGAGGGAGTGAGGTGCACAGGACCCAGAAAGACAGCGGTCACATGTTCTCTCCTCTCTGAGGCTCCCCGCTCCACACCTCATCCAGACGTGAATACACAACCCCGAGAAACTGCAGAGAGCAGGAACGGAGAACGGACCACTGCCACAGTCAAGAGCGTGGGGCAGTAAGAGGAGAATAGCAGAGTGTGAGTGATCGGAGATGGGAAACGGGGAAATGGGGGAGGGCTTTAATCAGGAGGAGGGAGGGAGAAAATATACAAGGAGGGAGGGCAAAATAACAGAAAGGATGTTGAAAGAAGTTATAAGGAATCATACTATTAACTACTTACCTACAAGATCCTGTAATACACGTAAGTCTGTATTCACATGTACATATATGGTTAAAATGAAAATTTCTCTCGAGATCTCAAAAAATTTGATCTGTTGCTACGGACTGTAGTGCCAAATTCTGTACCCAAAGGTCTAGACCTGCATGTGAGTTCTCACATTTACCAGCTTTCGTTGTGTACACCTTGTTCCTTAATTTAAAACTATCAGTTAAATAAAAATGGATACAGCCAATTACTGGAGGCTTGAGAGGCAGGCGGTTTTGAGTGACCTGGTTGTGGGTGACAGAAGGAGAAGGAAGAATAACAAGGAAGAGAGAGGAGGACGCACCATGAGAGGAGATGGACGGTGAGCACATGGCCAGGAGAAACAGCTAGTATTTGTTACAGATTAGGGGTCAAAGCCAAACAAAGTAACCATAATCTGAGTCTCATTTATTTGTAAGCTAGTGGGAGGTAAGTTTAAATTGGCCGTACTACATTTCTCATCTGGGCTGACAAGTCTCCGTCTGAGAACCAAAGACCACCTAAGACAAGGCATGAGAACCTTCTTTTGATGCTGGTTGGGCTGTCCAAACTTACAGGCTATTGCTATCCACCTTGCTTGCCCCTCAGAGGTGGCAGGAAGTCCCTATGGCTGAGACACCACACAATTTTAGGAACCCATGTAACAAGAGGCGATGCATTTGAAAGAGAGCAAGGATGGGCATGTCGGGGAGTTTGGACGGAGGAAAAAGAAAGGAGAAATGATGTAATTATAATCTCAAAAATAAAAGAGAAAAATTGAACCAAAAAGAAACACTTTCAGAGTCTTGGAAGTCTGTATTCACATAACAAAAGTGCTCCTGAGAAGTTTAAACATGAAAGCCAACTTGGTAGAACCATCGTGCCACTTAACGCATCTGACACAATTTACCACTGCCTTTCCCTGACCTACCGCACTGACACTTCAGAACGTTTCACTGGCCACTGCAAACTTCCCTAAGTCTTGAAGTAAAACGACCAGCAAACGAACACAGGCAGGTGGTAGCACCGATTGTTTTGTTTTGAGACATCATTATGTAGCCCAGGCTAGCCTCATGGTTCTCTCTGCCTCACTTTCTGAGTTGCTGTAATTATTGGCCTCTGTTACCACACACAGCTTCAACTGGTCTTCCATATGGCATGTACTGACAAAGTTAGTGTCACTGTCTCCATTCTAGTTTGTAAGGAACAGAAAGCAGTCTACGCTCACCTGACAGGATGAGCAAGGACTACCCCTCTTATCTGTCTCCTCCCCTTTCTATACCATGACACAGTCCCCAGAGGACCTGACGGACTGTAAAACAGCTACAGGTAAACTATGTTAACCTTGCATTGACTGGACTCAAGTCTTCAAAATTCTCTAAAACCTTTTTGTGACTGGGGAGGAAAAGGCAGGCAGATCTCTGTGAGTTTCACGCAATCATTATCTACCTATCCAGTTCTGAGCCAGGCAGGGATATGCAGTGAGACCCTGACTTAAAAAAAAAAAATCTGAGTAACTGTCTTGGTCAGGTTTGTATTCCTGCACAAAACATCATGACCAAGAAGAAGCTGGGGAGGAAAGGGTTTATTCAGCTTACACTTCCACGTTGCTGGTCATCACCAAAGGAAGTCAGGACTGGAATTCAAGCAGGTCAGGAAGCAGGAGCTGACGCAGAGGCCATGGAGGGATGTTACTTACTGGCTTGCTTCCCCTGGCTTGCTCAGCCTGCTCTCTTATAGAACCAAGATCACCAGCCCAGGGATGGTACCACCCACAAGGGGCCCTCCCACCCTTGATCACTAACTGAGAAAATGCCTTACAGCTGGATCTCATGGAGGCATTTCCTTTCTCTGTGATGACTCCAGCTTGTGTCAAGTTGACACACACAACCAGCCAGCACAGTAATTCACATCTGTAATCTCAGTACTAAAGAAACCACAGGAGGAAGATTATGAATTCAAGACCTCTCTTTTTCTTTCTTTTTTTTTTTTTTTTTCGGAGCTGGGGACCGAACCCAGGGCCTTGCGTTTGCTAGGCAAGCGCTCTACCACTGAGCTAAATCCCCAATCCCAATTCAAGACCTCTCTAAGCTAGATAAAGAGACCTTACTAAAAAACTAAAACCAACCAATCGCATCGCCCCCTACTCCCTCACCCCGTGGGAGACAGACTGGTGAAATATCTGGCTTGAGCTCCATTTCCCAGGACTCAAACAGCAGGAGGGAACTGCAAGTCGTCCTCTGACCTCGGCATCTTTGTGTGCACACACAAATCTGAAAGTATAGTTAAAAAATGTATAGTGGAGATGTAGGGCTGAGATTGACATGATGGCCATGTAAAGACATTCACATGACTTCATTCAGGTCACTGCTCTCTACGACAACCAAAACGGGGCATAACGCTTAACAGTTATTTTTGAATTTTGAGTGCCACATTTTTAAGATTTGAATGTGCTTTTTCTATACAATCATCTACAGGGCCATCTACTGCACTCCAGTCAAGTGTGGGCCAGAAAATGTTACAGTTATGGTAGAAGGGAGCTCAGAAAGCAAAGGAGCTTGTCCCAGAAGCCTAGAGACCTGCATTCACCCCCCAGAAGCCATGGAAGGAAAGAATGGAGTCCACAAACTTGTCCTCTGGCCTCCATATATGTGGCTGTGGCACAGGCACAGCCACACCCACCATACATGTCTAGACAGAGATAGTAAATAAAACATTTTAAAGCATATAATACAAAGTCTTCAAGCACTTGCTGAATCATTCAGCAGATCCAAAGAAATCCAAGTGCCAGACAACGGCTTAGCCTTCTTGGTATTTTAAAGCAAACCCAAGCCATTTGTGTATCTGCCACCGGAAGCAAAACTCAGACCCTCGTGCGTGACAAGTAAGTCCACGGCCACTGAGCTACCCGACACACTCAAGGCACTATGCTCTCTTTTTAAGATAGGTATTCTGCTTTTGGAAAGAGCTGACTCGTGGCCATGACATCACAGGACAACCATGGACAAAGTCACTAAAGTAACTGAGTAAGCCTGGACCATGTGGCCAGGAAGCATACGGTACTTACTGTCAACTCAGACTGCAGTTCTCAAACCTCCCCTTGGGAGCTCTCTAAGTTCACGGGGGGGGGGGGCAGGAGTGGGAAGAAATACACTAATGTTTAAATATACCATTTGATTTCAATCAGAAATAGCAAAACATATGACTTTCTTAAAGAACTTGAGACTCTTCAAAAGTTACGATAGAGCCAGTCATGATGCTAGACAACAGAAATCCCAACCCATGGGAGGTAAAGGCTGGGGGATTAGGAGTTCAGGCTCAGCGTCAATTACATAGCAAGGTATAGGACAGCCTGGGCTACATGAGACCCTACTTCAGAGAACAAACAGAGGCAATGGAGATGAACCAGTGAGTAAAGGCCAAGCCAGAAAGTCTGATCTCCAGCACCCAGATGGTGGAAAGTGAGAACCAACTCCTGAAAATTGGTCTCTGATCTCTGAGCCAGGAAATTCCTTTGTTGTTGTTGTTGAAACTCTAAGGATGTAGAGACCTAGAAACTTCAAATGAAGAGAGCAGGGTACTCTTTTCACCTGTAGAAAGCCACAGTCACACAGTATCTGTACATTTATGTACAAAGTGTTTAGAGGAAGGGTGAGTAGCTTACGGAATGAGCAGTTTTACTGGCAGTAAAGTCAAGAGGAGAGGTGAAGAAAGAGAGAAAGGAAAGGCACGGAAAAGAGAGGGAAAAAGGAAAGATTAAAGAAATAAGCATGTGTGTGTGTGTGTGCATGTGTGTGTGCGTGTGTGTGTATGTGTCTCGCAGGGTGTGGCGATGGCAAAAGTCTTTTTTAATTCTAGCAGAGGCAGGCGGATCTCCAGGAGTTGAGGTCAGCCTGGTCTACATAGCGAGTTCTGGAAAAGCCAAATAATGAAGATTCACCTCCAAATAGAAATGTTTACTCCTAGACACTTAAGAATACTTTTTTTTTACCCGAATGCCATGTGGCAGAATTAATGAGACGATGTCAAAGACAAAGCCACACTCTGCAAGGAACAAATCACAGCCTGGGGCGCTCACCCGAGCTCCACAATCGCTGGGTTGTGCAGTGGAGGCGGCGGCTGCAGGGCGATGGCCCGTGGCGGGGTTCTGTGCTGGAAAGGGAATCTGGAAGGCGGCTAGAGAGGCTTCTGCAGAGGGCAGATCGAGCAGATGGGAGCTCAGAGAGCATTCACAGCGGCCGGAGGGAGGCGGGGTGCCCGTGAGACCCGCCCGTCCCAGGCTTCGGGCCTACAGGGACCGCCTCTCCGCGAGCTGCTCACACAGCCACGCCTTAAACTGACCCTCCGCGGCCGCCGTCATCTCCAGCCCCGCCTCAGCGACTACTTAGACGCAAGGATGGACGGCAGGTGAAGAAAGGCACGGCGAACTACAAAACTGCAGGCATCGCAAGAAAAGAATCGGGCTTATGTAGGCGTCACTTCCGCTTCCGTCTTGGCGTGAAGCCCGGGAGATTTGGGTCCCAGCCACCTGGGACAGAGAGAAAAATCCTAGGAGCTGGAGAAAGGGCTCTGTGGTTGTTCTTGAAGAGGACCTAGGTTGGATCCCAGCACCCGCATGGCTGCACACAGTTGTCCACAAAGCCTGACCTAAATCTTAATCCTCCGTCTTCTTCACTCCATCCCTCCCTCCCATTCCTCCCTCTCTCCCTCCCATTCATCTCTCCTTTCATCCCTCTCTCCCATTTCTCCCTCCTTTCCTCCCTCACCCTTCTTGTTTTAGCCTTAGCGCAGACGTGGGGCCACTCTGCCTTTAGTCTCAGCGTTCAGAAGGCAGAGGCAGGCAGATCTCTGCATTCAGGGCTAGCCTGAATTTGTGTCGGAGAGAGATTGAGAATATTTTCGAGCCAAAATGAGTGACTGTGGCCCACGAATACAGATTAGAACTGCAAGTTTCATATGCAAATATGGTAACTGCTTCATGAGGTTATTACAGTAACAAAGAAGAACATAAACATGTTCCAAGACCTTAGAACAACTGACTTCACGGTGGAAGGACCATTCAAGCCACAAAACTCAGCACATAGACAGATCCGCCAGCCAAAATGAAAACTAAGGCTTAATCCATCAAAGTCCGTAGTTCTGGGAAAGTCTTTAAATGTACTAACCTTGCCTTTTGGCTTCTGTAGCTCTCCTGGCTAACTGTGATTGTTAACTGAAGTATGTTGCCAGGATATGTTTTTTTGTGTCTAAAAGCGCACCCTGAGAAAGGCTCAGCGCTACACTAGGATCCCGAACACCCAGTGTAATAAAAACTCGGCTAATAAACACTTTTTATTGGCTTAAAGTCATGTCTGAGCAGTCTTTTCGGGTGGATACCACACTACAAGCACAACACTTCAAATGCATTGGTAGAAGCATCGGGTAAGTCTATTCCAGAAAAAGGAGAGACTCTCCACTGTAGACATCAGATGCAATCTTAGCCTGTTGTTCAGCGGAAATTAGTGCTGTTTGTATAGACCTAATAATCACGAAGATGATAGTTCACACACAGGGCAAGAAAGGGCTCCTAAGAGTACTCAAGACTGTTGGATTTTGTCAAAGACTTCTTTTTTCTTTTGCGCCTATTGAGATGATCATGTGATTTTTGACTGTAAGTCTATTTATGTGTTTATCACATTTATTGACTTGTGTGTGTTGGATACATTTGAGGGATAAAGCCAATGTACTCAGATTATAATCTTTTGAAAATGTTTTTAGAGTTGTTATTAGACTTATTAATTTTATTTTATATGTATTTTGCTGACATATATGTCTGTGAACCAAATGCATGTTTGGTGCACCTGGAGGTCAGAAGAGGGCATCAGATATGCTGGAAATGGAGTTACAGATGGTTGTGAGTCAGCACATGCTGGGAATTGAACCCGAGTCCTCTGCAAGAGCAAAAAGTGCTCATAATTGCTAAGCAATCCCTCTAGATCCATTTGTAACGTATTAAATGTATGCTTGTGTCCTATTTGGAAGTGTTTTTTTTTTCTTTTTCATTTTTTCGGAGCTGGGGACCGAACCCAGGGCCTTGCGTTTGCTAGGCAAGTGCTCTACCACTGAGCTAAATCCCCAACCCCTGGAAGTTTTTTAATGAGCATTTTTGGGGTCTGTGTTCTGTAGCTGAGTCTTTTTGTTGTTGTCTTTATCTGTTTTGATATTAGAGTGATACTGGTTTCATAGAAGAAGTTTGGGATGTTCCTTCTGTTTCTCTCTCCTTTTTCTTTTAATAATTTAAAAGGACTGGCTATAGCAGTCAAAAATTCAACTGTAAATGTGGAGGTTTGATAGAATTTGGATAGAAATCCATATGTCCCTGGACTTTTTTTATTGGATATTTTTAACATATTGAATGTTGTCCCGTTTCCCAGGTTCCCATCCATAAACCCCCTATCCCATCCCCCTTCTTCTGTGAGGGTGTTCCCCCTCCCCAACCACCCCCTTTCTCCCCGGACATTCCCTTACACCAGGGGGTCCAGCCTTGGCAGGACCAAGAACTTCTCCTTCCATTGGTGCCCAACAAGGCCATCCTCTGCTACATATGCAGCTGGAGTCATAGGTCTGTCCATGTGTACTCTGGTTGGTGGTTTAGTCCCTGGGAGCTCTGGTTGGTTGGTATTGTTGTTCTTATGAGATTGCAAGTCCCTTCAGCTTCTTCAATCCTTTCTCTAACTCCTCCAATGGGGACCCCATTCTCAATTCAATGTTTGGCTGCGAGAATTTGCCTCTGTATTTGTCATGCTCTGGCTGAGTCTCTCAGAGGCAACTATATCAGGCTCCTGTCAGCATGCACTTCTTGGATTCATCAATATTGTCTATCTTTGGTAGCTCTATGTATATGGGCTGGATCCCCAGTTGGGGCAGGCTCTGAATGGCCATCCCTTCAGTCTCTGCTCCAAACTTTGTCTCCATATCTCCTCCTATGAATATTTTTTGTTTCCCCTTTTAGGAAGGACTGAAGCATCTGTACATTGGTTGTCCTTCTTGAGTTTCATGTGGTCTGTGGATTATATCTTGGGTAATTCAAGCATTTGGGCTAAAATCCACTTATCAATGAGTGCATACCATATGTGTGTTTTTCTGTGATTGGGTTACATCACTCAAGGTGACATTTTCTAGTTCCAGCCATTTGCCTATGAATTTCATGAAGTCATTGTTTTTGCTAGCTGAGTAGTACTCCATTGAGTAGATGTACCACATTTTCTGTATCCATTCCTCTGCTGAGGGGCATCTGGGTTCTTTCCAGGTTCTGGCTATTATAAATAAGGCTGCTATGAACATAGTGGAGCATGTGTCCTTGTCGTTGGAACATCATTTGGATATATGCCCAGGAGTGGAATAGCTGGGTCCTCAGGTACTGCTATGTCTAATTTTATGAGGAACCTCCAGATTGATTTCCAGAGTGGTTGTACCAGCTTGCAATCCCACTAACAATGGAGGAGTGCTCCTCTTTCTCTACATCCTCACCAGCATCTGTTGTCACCTGAGTTTTTGATCTTAGCCATTCTGACTGGTGTGAAATCTCAGGGTTTTTTTTTTTAATTTGAATTTCCCTAATGACTAAGGATGTTGAACATTTCTTTAGGTACTTCTCAGCCATTTGATATTCCTCAGCTGAGAATTTTTTGTTTAGCTCTGTACCCCATTTTTAATAGGGTTATTTGACTCTCTGGAATCTAACTTCTTGAGTTCTTTGCATATATCGGATATTAGCCCCCTTTTCCAAATCTGTTGGTTGCTGTTTTGTCCTAACAACAGTGTCCTTTGCTTTACAGAAGCTTTGCAGTTTTATGAGGTCCCATTTGTCAATTCTTGGTCTTAGTGAATAAGCCATTGGTGTTCTGTTCAGGAGATTTCCCCAGTACCCATGTGATTGAGTCTCTTCCCACTTTTTCTTCTATTAGTGTGAGTGTATCTGGTTTGATGTGGAGGTCCTTGATCCACTTGGACTTAAGCTTTGTACATGGTGATAAGAATGGATCGATCTGCATTCTTCTACATGCTGACCTCCAGTTGAACCAGCACCATTTGTTGAAAATTGTTATCTTTTTTCCACTGGGTAGTTTTAGCTCCTTTGTCAAAGATCAAGTGACTATAGGTGTGTGGGTTCATCTCTGGGTTTTCAGTTCTATTCCATTGATCTACCTGCCTGTTTTTGTACCAATACCATAAAGTTTTTTTTTTTTTTTTTTATTTTTTATCACTATTGCTCTGTAATACTGCTTGAGGTCAGGGATGGTGATTCCCCCAGAAGTTCTTTTGTTGTTGAGTATAGTTTTCACTATCCTGGGTTTTCGTTATTCCAAATGAATTTGCAAATTACTCTTTCAAACTCTATGAAGAATTGAGTTGGAATTTTGATGGGGATTGCATGGAATCTGTAGATTGCTTTTGGAAAATGGACATTTTTACCACATTAATCCTGCCAATCCATGAGCATGGGAAATCTTTCCATCTTCTGAGATCTTCAATTTCTCTCTTCAGAGACTTGAAGTTCTTGTCATACAGATCTCTCACTTGCTTGGTTAGAGTCACACTGAGGTATTTTATGTTATTTGTGACTATTGTGAAGGGTGTCAGTTCCCTAATTTTTTTCTCAGCCTGTTTATCCTTTGAGTAGAGGAAAGCTTCTGATTAGTTTGAGTTAATTTTATATCCAGACACTTTGCTGAAGTTGTTAATCAGTTCTCTGGTGGAACTTTTGAGATCACTTAAATATTCTATCATATCATCTGCAAACAGTGATATTTTGACTTCTTCCCTTCTAATGTGTATCCCTTTGGCCTCCTTTTGTTGTCTGATTGCTCTGGCTAGGACTTCGAGTACTACATTGAACAAGTAGGGAAAGAGTGGGCAGCTTTGTCTAATCCCTGACTTTAGTGGGATTGCTTCAAGTTTCTCTTCTTTTAGTTTGATGTTGGCTACTGGGTTTGCTGTATATTGCTTTTACTATGTTTAGGTGTGGGCCTTAAATTCCTGATCTTGCCAAGACTTTTAAAATGAAGGGGTGTTGAATTTTGTCAGATGCTTTCTTGGCATCTAATGAGATGATTATGGGGTGTTTTTTTTGGAGTTTGTTTACATAGTGGATTACGTTGATGGATTTCTGTATATTGAGCCATCCCTGTATCTCTGGGATGAAGCCTACTTGATCATGATGGATGATTGTTTTGATGTGTTCTTGGATTCGGTTTTCGAGAATTTTATTGAGTATTTTTGCATCGATATTTGTAAGGGAAATTGGTCTGAAGTTCTCTTTCTTTGTTGGGTCTTTGTGTGGTTTAGGTATAAGCATAATTGTGGCTTCATAGAAGGAATTGGGTAGTATGCCTTCTGTTCCTGTTTTGTTGGACAGTATTGGTATGAGGTCTTCTATGAAGGTCTGAATTCTCCATATCTGGTCTTGGGCTCTTTCTTTCTTTCTTTCTTTCTTTCTTTCTTTCTTTCTTTCTTTCTTTCTTTCTTTCTTTCTTTTTGTTGGGAGACTTAATGACTGCTTCTATTTCTTTAGGAGTTATGGGACTGTTTAGATGGTTTATCTGATTCTGATTCAACTTTGCTACCTGGTATCTGTCTAGGAAATTGTCCAATTCCTCCAGATTTTCCAGTTTTGTTGAATATAGGCTTGTGTAGTAGTATCTGATGATTTTTTGAATTTCCTCTGATTCTGCATTTATGTCTCCCTTTTCATTTCTGATCTGGTTAATTTGGACACACTCTCTGTGTCCTCTGGTTAGTCTGGCTATAGGTTTATCTATCTTGTTGATTTGTCTCAAAGAACCAGCTCTTGGTTTTGTTGATTCTTTGTATAGTTCTTTTTGTTTCTACTTGGTTGATTTCAGTCCAGAGTTTGATTATTTCCTATTATTTTCTATTATCAGATGTATTTGCTTCTTTTTGTTCTAGAGCTTTTAGGTATGCTGTCAAGCTGCTGATGTGTGCTCTCTCCAGTTTCTTTTTGGAGGCACTCAGAGCTATGAGTTTTCCTCTTAGCACTGCTTTCATTGTGTCCAGTAAGTTTGGGTATGTTGTGCCTTCATTTTCATTAAATTCTAAAAAGTGTTTAATTTCTTTCTTTATTTCTTCCTTGACCAAGTTATCACTGAGTAGAACATTGTTCAACTTCCATGTGTATATGGACTTTCTGTTGTTTATGTTGTTATTGAAGACCAGCCTTAGTCCAGGGTGATCAGATAGTATGTATGGGATTATTTCAATCTTCTGGTATCTGTTGAGGCCTGTTTTGTGACCAATTATATGGTCAGTTTTGGAGAAGGTTCCATGAGGTTCTGAGAGGAAGGTATATTCTTTTGTTTTAGGATGAAATGTTCTATAGATATTTGTTAAATCCATTTGGTTCATAACTTCTGTTAATTTCTCAATGTCTTTGTTTAGTTTCTGTTTCCATGATCTATTCATTGATGAGAGTGGGGTGTTGATGTCTCCCACTATTATTGTGTGAGGTGCAATGTGTGCTTTGAACTTTAGTAAGGTTTCTTTTATGTATGTAGGTGCCCTTGTATTTGGAGCATAGATATTTAGAATTTTTCCTTTGATGAATATGAAGTGTCCTTCTTATTTTTTTGATAACTTTTGGTTGAAAGTTGATTTTATTCAATTAGAATGGCTACTCCAGTTTGTTTCTTGGGACCATTTGCTTAGAAAATTGTTTTCCAGCCTTTTACTCTGGGGTAGTGTCTGTCTTTGTCTTTGTGTTTCCTGTATGCAGCAAAATGCTGGGTCCTCTTTACATATCCAGTCTCTTAGTCTATGTCTTTTTATTAGGGAATTGAGTCCATTGATATTAAGAGATAATAAGGAATAGTGATTGTTGTTTCCTATTATTTTTGTTGTTAGATGTGGAATTATGTTTGTGTGCCTCTCTTCTTTTGAGTTTGTTGCAAGAAGATTACTTTCTTGCTTTTTCTAGGGTGTAGTTTCCCTCCTTGTGTTAGAGTTTTCTATCTATTATCCTTTGTTGGGCTGGATTTGTTGAAAGATATTGTGTAAATTTGGTTTTGTCGTGGAATATCTTGGTTTCTCATCTATGTTAATTAAGAGTTTTGCTGGATATAGTAGCCTGGGCTGGCATTTGTGTTCTGTATGACATCTGCCCAGGATCTTCTGGCTTTCATAGTCTCTGGTGAGAAGTCTGGTGTAATTCTGATAGGTCTGCCTTTATATGTTACTTGACCTTTTCCTTACTACTTTTAATATTCTTTCTTTGTTTTGTGTGTTTGGTGTTTTAACTATTATGTGATGGGAGGATTTTCTTTTCTGGTCCAATCTATTTGGAGTTCTGTAGGCTTCTTGTATGCTTATGGGCATCTCTTTCTTTAGGCTAGGGAAGTTTTCTTCTATAATTTTGTTGAAGATATTCACTGGCCCTTTAAGTGGGGAGTCTTCACTGTCTTCTATAATTATTATCCTTAAGTTTGACCTTCTCATTATGTCTGGATTTCCTGGATGATTTTGGTTGGGAGCCTTTTGTGTTTTAGTTTCTTTGATGGTTGTGTCAATGTTTTCTATGGTATCTTCTGAGATTCTTTCTTATTTCTATCTCCTGTATTCTGTTGGTGATGCTTGCATCTATGACTCCTGATGCCTTTCCTAGGTTTTCTATCTCCAAGGTTGTCTCTCTTTGTGATTACTTTATTGTTTCTGTTTACATTTTTAAATCCTGGACGGTTTTGTTCAATTCCTTCACCTGTTTGGTTGTGTTTTCCTGTAATTCTTTAAAGGATTTTTGTGTTTCCTCTTTAAGGGTTTCTACTTGTTTACCTGTGTTTTCCTGTATTTCTTTGAGGGAGTTATTTATGTCCTTCTTTTTTTTTTTTTTCTTTCTTTTTTTCGGAGCTGGGGACCGAACCCAGGGCCTTGCGGTTGCTAGGCAAGCGCTCTACCAGTGAGCCAAATCCCCAACCCCTATTTATGTCCTTCTTAAAGTCCTCTATCATCATCATGAGATGTGATTTTAAATCCAAATCTTGCTTTTCTGGTGTGTTTGGATATCCAGTATTTGCTTCAGTGGGAGAACTGGGCTCTGATGATAAGTAGTCTTGCTTTCTGTTTCCTAGGTTCCTGAGCTTGCCTCTTGCTATCAGGTTGTCTCTGGTGTTGGCTTGTCTTGCTGTCTCTGACAGTGGCTTGACCCTCCTGTAAGCCTGTGTCTCAGCACTCCTATAGACCTGTTTTCTTATGGCTGGATCTTGGTGCAGGCACAAACTGGAAGGGTCCTTTCCCAGACTGCTTCTTGGTTTGTGTGTCCTGAGGCCTGCGGGCGGATTGGTTGTAGCAGAAGTGTTGATCTTACCTCTGCTCTCAGGTAGGTCAGCACTCCTTGGGGACTGGCTTTCAGCTCTGGGTGCAGGCAGAAAGTGGACAGGACCTGCCCCTGACTGCTTCTAGCTTCCTGTGCCCAGAGGGCACTAGGCAGGTTCCTCTTGGGCCAGGAATGTGAGCAGACATGGAGGTCTCTCCTGAGCTCTCAGGAATGTCTACTTCTGAAAGTCCAGCTCTCTCCACAGGGGATTTGGGTATAGAGAGCTGTGGGACTGTTCAGGTCCGAGTGCAGGCAGAGAAATGTACAGTTTTTAAGCACTGAACTCCAATGGCCTTACAGATCCTGAGAGTAAGAAAGTTTGCATTTTTATAAGAGCCTCAAAGATATTAATGGCCTTGAATGAGGGACATCTTTTGTAAACAAGACCTACAGGCAGGGGGTGGGGTGCGCATTCAGAGAGCTAAACATCTGTAACTGTATCTAGCCATCTTTATGTTTATATACAAATCTCTCTTGATTAAAAGTTTTAAATAACATTACACATAAAATACTAACAAGGGCTAGAGAGATGGCTCACAGATTAAGAGCACTGGCTGCTCTTCCAGAGGTCTTGAGTTTAATTTCCAGCAACTACATGGTGGCTCACAACCATCTGTAATGGGATCCCATGCCCTCCTCTGGTGTGTCTGAAGACAGTTACAGTGTATGCATATACATAAAATAAATAAATAAATCTTTAAAAAAGTCCTAACAGGTAAATCTATCATTTTTGTAAAACATTTTTCTTAAGGGGGCTGTAGGCAAGTCTACTTTTATTGGTCTATACTCAGTGCCTTTAACAGCCTTCTCAAGGCTGTACAGGTGAACTCACTTCCTCTGTTAATAGTTTTTAGCCTGTACAGCATAGTTTCTACACAAAACCTTGAGGTGTGATGCAATTAAGGCCTAATTGCATACCAGCAAATGGAAGGAGTGACTGGATATTCGGGTGAAAGTCCAATGCCCTTGTGTAGCTCCTGCATTTTTGAAAGAATGTTAACATTTAACAAGTCAGGCTGTGGTTATTTTAAGCAGACTTAGTGAGAGTACTCCTGAGAGAGTTTAGACAGAGGGCCACTTTCATCCTTTGTATGTACAAGCATCCCATTTGCCGATCTTACTATAGACACATTTATACCACTAGATACATAACAGTGGTCCCTACTAGACATATCTTACCTACTAGATTGTTATTAACCATACAACGCCCTTTAAATGTTGCTTTGTTGATCTCCTTTTGCTTGTCATAGAGTCAGAGGACCAGCCCGACTCAGAAAAGGGTCCTTGGGGAAAAATTTGAAACAAGCATGCTTGGGTCAAAGTGGGCAGGCCAAGTCACAGGTTCAGACTTAGCTTTTCAGTGAGCTAAACCAGAATGTGATAATGTATTTTTAATACTATACATACCCAAAATGCATTTGGGTCAGACATCTAGGTGTGCCAGTGCCAACCTGTGCCAGTTTATAATCGAGAAGTAGAAACAAAAGCAAGAGTATCTGGGTTTGGTTGGGCAGAAACAAAGGTAGACCACATCACAGGTAAGGTAGTACCAAGAACAGAAAGAATATCCTATCTCAGAGGAAGTGAGCCTAGAGACTCATTATCAGTGCTAGCTTCTATGTAGTCTGAATTGTCATTTCTTGTTCAGACTGAGTGTAGAGCCTATCAACATTCTCCATCAGCATTGTCTCTAATAACGCCTCCCTGAGATCAGATTGACAGTTTCTTTGTGCAGTCAGTTGATGAATAGAAGGAATTTAGCAGGCTTTAAACAAGTTCTGGCAACTTGTCTCAACCATTGGGTATTAGACACTCTGGTTCAGCTTTCCCTCTCAACAGTCCCATAGCATATGGAGGTGTAACTCTGTAAGAGGAGATGGATTCTTTAAAATGTCTAAATACTTTCTTGGGTAGGCTCATATTCTGTATCTATTTCCCTGTCCCCAACAGGAAAATTATCATCAGCTCTGGGTAAAAAGGGTTAGAAAGGCACTCTGGCTACAAAGAGGTGAGGTCATATATTCCCCAAGAATATATGGGGATTTTTTTAACTAACTAAATCACTTGGGCTAATGCAGAAGCACCAACTTTAACAGATACAGAGAAGCAAGGGTGGTCAAGGGTTATGGCCTAATGTAGGCAAGCTGTATCCTATTACCTGACCCAGGGTAATTCATAAAGAATAAAAGCTGATTCCTCACAGTACTGATGGATGCAAAACCAAAGACTAAGGTCCAAGGGGTTTCAACATCTATTGAGAATATGAGCTCTGCTTCTAAGTTAAATGTATTGCTGCACCTAACATGGCAAAAGGACCAAAAAAGAAACAGATGCTGTTCTATGCAAGGTGGCATATGCATTGAGGAGACCATGATAGGAGGATCGTAAGTTCAAGGCCAACCTGGGTCTAGTGAGATCTGGTCTCAAACAAGCAAACAAACACAAAAAATAATACTACATCTTTACATTATGGAAGTCATGAAATGTGTGAATACTGTAGATGGTTTAGAATATGGAAGGACCAGGTGGTTGTCTCTGAAACACCTATTAATCCCACTGAATTGCAAAGAAAGACCAAATTATGGCCAATTCAAAACAAGCTTTATTCTATATACATCAAAGCTGGTCCAGTTGCCATCTCTTGACTAAGACAGAGTTTGAGAAAATAGTCCTGAGTCAGTTTCCCATTCTTCTTTTACAGGATAAAACCACAGGGTTGTCTGTTTACAATCAAGCATGGGTACAGAAGCAAGGCTAGGAAGATGTTACAAGGCAGTTAAAGAAGTCTTCTGGAGCATTTGTTACAGAGCAATCAACCAATTTCTTCCCAATAGTTTTGGCATGCAGATTTTCCTATCTGGGAGGATTCACCATTCATAGTCATTTTGCTGGGCCCCCTGCCAGTCTCTTCTGAAAATTATGTGGGATTATCTTCATCAAGGTAGAGTGGGGGTTCAGGGATAGTCAGTAGCTCCAACACAGCTTGAGAACAAGCGACCCTGTTATGGTTTGTATATGCTTGGCCCAGGGAATGGTACTCTTAGAAGGTATGGCCCTGTTGGAGTAGGTGTGGCCTTGTTGGAATGGTTGTGTCACTTCAGGTATGGGCTTTAAGACTCTCATCCTTAGCTTCCTGGAAGCCAGTTTTCCACTAGCCACCTTCAGATGAAGATGTAGAACTCTCAGTTCTGCCTGCCTCATGCCTGCCTGATGCTGCCATGTTCCCACCTTGATGATAATGGACTGAACCTCTGAACTTGTAAGCCAGATGCAAATAAATATCTTTTATAAGACTTGCCTTAGTGATGTTGTCTATTCACAGCAATAAAAGCCGAAGACAGAAGTTAGTTCCAGGAGTAGGGGTATTGCTGTGAGAGGCCTGACCATGCTTTTGTTTGGAAGAATGTGGATTTTGGGACTTTGGATTTGGAAAGTGGTGGAATGCTTTAAGTGGGGTTTAATGAGCCTCACTTAATGAGTAATAGGGATATGGAAGACTTTCTTGCTGTGAGTGATTTGAACTGTGTAGACCTGGCCCAAGAGGTTTCAATTGAGAAGAATGTCATTGTGTGGCCTAGTGACTGTTTTTGTTGTATTTTGGTGAAGAACATGGGTGCTTTTTGTCCTTGTCTGAAGAGTGTTCCTGAAGCTAAGGTGAAGAGTCTCAGATTAATTGCATTGACAAAGGAAGTGAAATGGAGGTGAGTCCTGTCTTCGAGGATATTAGGGAAGTGGTAAACTTGGGGCAAGATCCCACCCAGCTAAGTTTACGTCCAGGAATGATGCTATACACCTTTAATCTCAGGAGACAAAGCCAAGCAGATCTCTGAGTTCAAGGCCAGCCTGGGACAGAGCAAGCTCTAGGTGAAGAAAAGCTTAAGTCCAGTTCATTTAATCCCAGGAGACACACCCAAGCAGATCTGAGTTCAAGGTCAATCTACAGAATAAGTTCCAGGACAGCCAAGCTTAGGCAGTGAGGGAGTTAGAAAACAGAAAGCTGGTAAGATAACAAGAGGGATAATGTTCCAGTCACAGCACGCAGCTTTAGTCATGTTGCTCTGGCTTTAGATTCCAGAATAAAAGGGACTACTGGTACAATTGATACTGGTCAGATGGAGCTAAGAAATTAGTGGTGATTAAGAAGAGACCAGCATTACTGGGGTGAATTCTTCTGGGAAATGTTTTCTGGGAGCACAAAGAAGCTGTGGTCCAGAGACAGCCAAGGTTGTACCTCTTACTGTAGCTGGACTTGGTAATGTGTAAGAGTCACCCAGGCGATACTGGTTTTGAAGGCATGAAGGTCTCATAAAGAGTAACTGAGGCTGGGCACTGTGAGAGGCCATGGAAGGCCATTGGTGAAGGTGCAGCCTCAGTTGCAGTTGATGGCCCAGGACTGAAGGGGTCATGCAAAGGAGTTGAGGCTTGTCACCATGAAGAGAGCCTGTGAGAGGCTATTGGTGAAGTCTAGATGCAGCAGAAGACCCCAGTGTATTGGAGATGCCAGTGCCATGGGATGATCACCAAGAACAGCAGCAGCAGTGGAGTGGATCAGCCTGAGCTTAGAGTTCCACAGAGGGCAGAGCTGAAGAAGTGACACCAACTCTTTGGAGGAGCTCAGAAGATTATGTGTGGATCCCAGACATTGAAACAAGACGTGTAACATTGAAGTTGCCTTGGAAATTCCAAGATGTTAAAGGTGGCAGAGCTGTGGGCTCTCTGCTAGGGAAAGCTGTTAACAGGGAGTGGAACCAGCCCAGGAGAAAGAAGTTTGTTGCAGTCAACAAAGATCAAAAAGGAGTTGGAGATCTGAAGACCGCTTTGACATGAGCCATGGAGATGCAGTTTGGTGTTTGCCCAGCTGGTTTCCCATCTTGCTTTGGGGATTACAGTTAAGTGATTGGATGAATCTCAGAAAAACTTTGAACTTTGGACTTTTAACACTGTCGAGGTTGCTATTGTAGTGTGTAATTTTAAAAAACCCACACTAAATCCAGCTAGGGGCCAGCAGCAGTGGTCTCTGTTCCTAGCCTGGGGCAGTGGCTCAAGACTGTGACTGCTGCCATTTCTCAAGTCAACCCCCTCACACAAATGCCAGCTCTGCTTCTCCAGAGCTCTGAGATATCTCTCTTGCCAGCCCACCACCGCACGGCCAGCTGAAGGCGTGCTCTCGCCAGCCTGGGCTCCACTGTGGTTACCTCTCCCCTGGACCTCAGTCCTTTGCCCAATCTTCCTGTTCCAAAGCTTGGCCAAATTCTGCCCCAGCTATATTCTTTCCTTCCTGAGTCTCAAACACCAGACAATCTTAGGTTAAAATCAACAGATGACATAACTGCTGGGTGCAGAATCTATCATTCTAAACTCATCAACTATTCTATGTTGGAAATCTTCCAGTGGTTGATGTCACCACTGAGTCTAACAGTTCCCCACCTACATCCTGTCCCTCTCACAATCTCTGCCTTGCTGTAAAGAAGGGCTGTTCCTTACTCCCATATTCCCTCTTCTCTTGGACCTGGAAAGCTACCTCCTCCTCTTTTCCTAATGATTAGCTTCTTGTCATCTTTATTAACCAATCAAATACTTAGGGGAAATTCTCTCTCTCTCTCTCTCTCTCTCTCTCTCTCTCTCTCTCTCTCTCTCTCTGTATGTATGTATGTATGTATGTATGTATGTATCTATGTATGTATGGGAAATTTATTAGAATGGTTCATGGGCTATGTCCAGCTAGTCCAACAATGGCTGTTTAGTAACAGAAGATCCAAGAATTTAGTGGTTGTTCAGTCTACAAGGCTGGATGTCTCTGTTGGTCATTGTTATATGATGGAATCCTAAAGAAGTAGGTTCAAATACCAGTGAATAAATGGATTTGCTAGTAAGAAGATCAAGGAGGTAAGGAGAAAGCAAGCTTTCTCTTTCCTTGTCCTTCAGCGAAGAAGAAGGTGTGGTGTAGATTATAAATGGATCTTCACGACTAACAGTGGTACACACCTTTAATCTCAACACTCTGGAGGCAGAGGGCAGCATATCTCTGTGAGTTCAAGGCCAGCCTATAGAGTGAGTTTCAGGACAGCCAATACTACACAGAAAAAAACAATTCTTGAAAAACCAAACAAACAAAAATTCCTCCCAGATGTTTCCAGCCATTTGGGTTTTAGTTAATTCCAGATGTAGTCAAGTTGACAACCAAGAATAACCACCATAACTGAGCAAGATCACCTGCAATCTCACAGGGATCCTGTGTTATAACCAAGGCGCTCTATCACTAGGGGAGACAACCTTGTTTTACTGACCATCCAGAGTAGAAAATATCCAAGTCCTGGACTCAGTGAGAAACCATATCTCAAGGGAATAAGGAAGAAAATGATTGAGTCAGACGCCTAAAGTTCTTCTCTAGCCTCTGGGCACATATTTTACACACACACACACACACACACACACACACACACACACACACACACACACCACACCACACCACATACACACAATTAAAAAGAAAGTATCTTGAGGCTGAAGAGATAGTTCAGTAGTTAAGAACACTAGCTGCTCTCACAAGGGTCTGAGTTTGATTCCTACAACCCACAGGACGGCTCACACTGCCTATAACTCCAATTCCAGGGGGTCTAACGCCATCCTCTGACCTGAGGGTGACCTGAGGGCACCAGGTACACATGTGGCGGAGGGACATACATAGAAGCAAACACTCACACACATAAAATTACAATATAAAAAGAAATATCTGATATAAGGCCTGATAATATAAGAATTCAAAAATAAAAAGTTTTTAAAAATTTCGTTATATTTAGTTAATTGTGGAGGGTACACATACCATGGCATGCATGTGGAGGTCATAGGACGACTTGCAAGGGTTGATTCTCCCCTTCTGCCATGTGAATCCCAGGGTTATCAGGCTGAGTGGCAGGTGCCTTTACCTGATGAACCTGCTTTGCCAGCCCCAAAATAGAAATTTTAAAAGGCTGAGGACACATATACATATACAGATACAGATACACATACACATACACATATACACATACATATATACACATATACACATACATTATATGCATATACATATGCATATACATATACACATATACACATACACATACACATATACATATACATATGTTCAGTGGTACAACACTTAACTAATATATGCAAATCTAGGTTTGATACCTAGCACTACAATAATACACACACATACACATACATACATACATACATACATACATACATACATACATACATACACACAGAATCAAATTCAGAACTTGCCAAATGAAAAGAAGTGGCCAGTGAACTGATCCAGTTCGTAAAGGCGTTCGTCACCAAGCCTGAAGGTCTGAGTTTCATCCCTGGCACCCACATTTGCAGGAGGAAACTGATACCTGCAAGTTGTCCTCTGACCTCCACACACGCCATACAATGTACACCCTTCACTTGTACACATACACAAAACTAAAACATTTCTTTTTTGGTTTTTTTTTTTTGGAGCTGGGGACCGAACCCAGGGCCAGCGCTCTACCACTGAGCTAAATCCCCAACCCCTAAATTAAAACATTTTTAAATATGTTTTTAAGGCAGGCATAGGGTTACAGGCCTGTAACCTCAGAATTCAGGAAGACAAGAGAAAAGTGGATCATGAGTTCAAGGCCCAGGATGGTTGAGAGAAAGAAACATGGGAAGAGAGATTGCTAAATGCCACCAGAAGTAAAAAAAAAAAAATAATCACATACAGCAAAGTTAAAAATTATGTTTATACATTCACCCAAATACTTATCTTGAAAATGAACTAACCCAAATGTTTAAAATATAATTTTATTCACTTAAAGTTATTCATGTATACACAAATAGTAGTTAAAGGGGAACCAGGTGTTCTAACCGACAAAATGTCAACCTGCAGATCATTCCCTATTCAAAAGGGAAAGTGTTTAACTACAGTTCTCTGTTCTCAACACTCTGAGCAGGAATTGAATGTAGCAGCACCACACTGAGTGGCTAACTTAAGTGGACATCTTAGGCTAGATATGGTTGCAATTTCTTTAACACTGGTACTGCAGAAACAGGAGAATCTCTGAGTTCAATGCTAGCCAGGGGTATATAATGAGACCCTTTCTGAAAATAAAGTATGTATTCTTGATTAAATATAACTGTATAAACATTATGTATAAAATATTTTGTGAATCGGTGTTGGGGCTCCGGTTGTGGAGTGCTTGCCTAGCATGCACAAAGTCCGGGAATCAGTCTTCAGTCCTACACAAACAGGTGCTGTTGGTGTACACCTGCGATCCCAGTACCCACGAGGTGGCAGAATGACAGAAGCTGAAGGTCATCCTTGGCTACATACCTAGCTGGAGGCCAACCTGGGCTACATGGGATCTTGTCTCAGACAGAAAAAGCATATATAGATGTAGATATATTCTCTCCTTTAATTTCTTAAATGCCATTTGCTTTTTGTTGATATAAGCCCCTACTGTGAAGCCCAAGGTGGGCCTGAAATTGCAACCCTCCTGCTCCAGCATCCCGAGGACTAGGATCCTCACGTAGCTGGCAGTCATCAGGCTTCTTTCCAGTGTTGGTTCTCTGAGGTACAGGAAGCTTTGAGTCATGAGCAAAGGCTTCCCCATGTTCTTTACATTTACAGGGATTTTCTCCAGCGTGGACTCACGGGCGTCAGCGTGGGTCCGATGAGTGGTGTAGGGTTTCCCGAATTCTTCACATTTATCGGGTTTCTTTCCAGTTTTTAAATGTTCAATAAGACAGAAAGTTCTAATAAAGGTTTTCCCACATTCTTTACAAACAAAAGGCTTTTCTCCAGGATGTATTCTTATGTGGGAAACAAGGCAAGTGGATGTAGTCAAGGCTTTCCCACGTTCCTTACCCGAACAGGGCTTCTCTCTGTTGTGAGAACGTACATGCTTAGTAAGTCCTGATGTCTGAGTGAAGGCTTTTCCACATTAATCGCATTTGTATGGTTTTATTCCAGAGTGAATTCAAACATGGTTCTTAAGGTATGGGGAATTTCCAAAGGCTGTTCTACAGTTCATATTCAGAAGTTTTCTCTGGGCTGGAGAGATGGCTCAGTGGTTAAGAGCACTGACTGCTCTTCCAGAGGTCCTGAGTTCAATTCCCAGCAACCACATGGTGGCTCACAACCATCTGTCATGGGATCTGATGCCCTCCTCCGGTGTGTCTGAAGACAGCAACAGTGTACTCATACATAAAATTAAACAAAACAAACCAGAAGCTTTCTCTGATTGTTGTTGATTGTGGGTTTAGTTTTGTTTGTGGGTATGTGTATTAGTGTGTATGAGTTTGGCTGTGTACATGTCATAGTGTTCATGTGTAGGTCAGAAGGAAACCTTGAATGTCAATCCACTTTGTATGAGACAGGATCTCTTTGTTTTTCTCTTGCATTCACCAAGCTGCATGAGCGATTCCCCTGTCTCTGCTTCCTATCTCCCTACAGGAGCGATGGGATTACAGGTGCTTTGTGCCAAGCAGCAGGCTTTATGTGGGTTCTGAGGATTTGAACTTGGGTCCTCATGCTTGCCTGGTACAAGCGTTTATCCACTGAGCTCTCCCCTTAACCCTAACTGTGTGTTATTTGAAGAAGCAAGGGAGGTAAGAGAGCTTGATGCTATGGCAGAGGCCCTACTTCCCAGCACCTTCATGGTAGCTCATGATCCTCTGTAACGCCAGTTCCAGAGGGCCCCACAGAAATGTGTTCAGCACACATATATGCATGCAGGCAAAAAATTCATACACATAGTCTACGTAGGCTTGTTTTTTTTTTAAAGGAAGGTTTTATTTTGGCCCAAGTTTGATAATGCAACATATTTTATGAGCCACTTGGGGCATCCCCACAGATAAAGAATTGCTCTCTCCTGCGTGGATGCTACTTTTCCCAGAATGTTTGATCTTTTCTGGATGTACAAAATAAAAGATTGTATTTATCAATCTTACCACCTGCACCCTATTGTAAGTTTTTTTCTTCAACAACTTCTGTTGAAATGTAGACTCGTTGCTAAAAAGTTACATTTTTCATTCTAAGGAAAATACCAAATCCGGATTTAACAAAAGATATGGTTGAATTCAGGTTTTATTTTTTCTTTTCTTTTCTTTTTTTTTGGGAGCTGGGGACCGAACCCAGGGCCTTGCGATTGCTAGGCAAGCGCTCTACCACTGAGCCAAATCTCTAACCCCCCCCCTTTTTGTAAAGATTGTATTTTTATTAGTGAGTATGTGAATGTTCGTGTACATATGTCATGCATCTGTGGTGCCCACAGATGCCAGAAGAGGGCGCCAAATACTGTGGAGAAAGTGTTATAGGTAATTGTGCATCATCTAACATGGGTATTGGAAACCAAATCTGGGTCCTCTTAAAGAGCA